>NC_141601.1:54776779-55376779 GCF_047967505.1 Dipteris shenzhenensis | reverse complement strand
GAAAAAATTGAGATGAGGTAAAAATAGTTGACTCTTTTTTTTGTTTTCTTTATGCTTAATAGCAGGTTCTTTTCTCTGGAAAAAATTGAGATGAGGTTGTCATGTTTTTAAATTGGATCAAGGTGGCCGCTTGGCTGTTAGATCTTAAACAGTGGTAGCCATTTTGGTGCAGGTTGACAGATTGCAAGCTGAAAACAAGATACTTCGCACAGTAAGCTTTTGTGCAGTTTTTCCTATTAGTTTGAAGGCATCGATAAGCAACTATTGCAAGGATTCTCATATACAGTGTTGTGATTTTCTTTCCAACTGTCTTGCTGTTGTGGATAGCTTCTCACACACCAGGAGCAAATTGAAGAGCTTAAGAAGCAGAATGCTGAGTTACGGCAGGTCATTGATGAGGCAGATCTTTTAAAGAGTAGATCGTCGTCTTACACTCATCAAAACAAGGAAGTTAACAAGTGCAAACCGGAAATGGATAAGCGCAAATGTTTTGAATGTAGGAGGCGAAGCATACAAAAAAGGTGAGTTGACGGTTTTGAAGCCCGGAATCATTTTTTCCTTCTCCCACTCCCACACCTTACTAGTCGAAGAGTGCTGCAAGCCTCCGTACTGGAGTTCTCTTGTTTTCCCCCTTTTTTGGAATGCAAAGTACACATGCATGTATACATGTGTGTGTAAACATATGGACTGTGTACGCATATGCACGCACAATGCACAACTGCACGTGTGGGCACCATAGGGGTCATGGATGGCAACCTCTCGCTCCATCCATGCGCAAGTGAGCAGGATTTTAACGTTATGCAGGAGATATTCAATTCTATTTTTGTATTCTTTGTACAGCAATGATTTATATACAAAACGAAGAAGAATCATAGATTCTAGTAGAGTGCCCTCTATAAACTTCGGAGAGATGATAGCACAAGAGATTGATCCTTTTAAGACGTGCCGAAGGCAGCTAGTACGTGTACACTTTGGTGTGGGCTTTCCTTATTTCTGATTGTTCTCTTCTTAATAGTTGTTTGCTAGCAATAGGCAGCTGCACTGTGTTGAGTGTTCAGTTTCTATTGTCAAAGTAGTTTTCAGGACATTACTACTAAAGCGTGAATTAGATATGAGTCATATGACAAATACATTTGATATGATACCCTCTGCAAATTTTGAAGGGAAGATCTAATAGGGAGTTTAAGATCCAAAACAAAGAGCTTAGACTCACAACACTTAAGAATTGGATGACATGAGCATTGAGATTGTCTACTACTTCAAGGAATTTTCCTTTGTGACAATTCTACTATTAATCATAGTCACAACAAAGCATATCTCCTCGAAAGTGTGTCTTGGATGAAATGTTTTCTCTAGACAAGATGACAAAACTCCATAAAAAGGGCTCAAATATTTTGTATAATTTTTGTTTTAGAATTTACCTTTCCTTTGGGGCATTTGTAACAAATTGAGAGAGTAGAGTGAAAGAGAAAAATGCAATCAAATTGAGAAAGTAAAGAGTGGGAATACAATTATATATTTGAACATGTGTTTACTCGAGTGATTGATGTGGTGTGCATCATGAACAAGGTGGGCATTGTGCCACTATTGTCAAGGTTTCTTGGGGTGTTCTAACATGTGAGATTCTCTGTTGGTAAGAGAGGGTGTATGAGAGTATGCATATCATTATTATTGGATGCATCCTTTAATAGGGTAAGGGGCTTCAATCTTCTTGTGCTCCCCCCTCGAAACCATTTGGCTCTCTACCCTTGTCCCATGCAACCATCACATCTTGTCCATTCCTGCTTGGTGTTGAGATGTCATAATGTTGGTGCTTCGGATAGGTTGGGTGCTCTCAAGACCTGTCCAGTCTAATGTTGACCTGGTGTGCCTAAAAGTTAGGGTTTTGATCCTAGCGTTCTCCTTGTCACGTCTTCTGTTATGAAAACTCATCAATCATTTGCTATTTGGATCCATGCCCCATGGTGGGTCTTGCAAGTCTAGACCTGAATTAGGTGACTTCCATGTATGTATCCATGAAGGAGGAGGAGAAAAGGGAGAAAGAAAATGCAAGGGATAAGGTCATCAATGGACAACTCTTGCAAATTGTAAAATGCAAACAAGATTGCCAAATCCCTTCCTCGTGCATAAAAAATAAGAAAAAGGGATCATGCAAATATATGACTAAGCGCTCATAAGTAGGAGAGGAGGCTTTAAATTAAAGGGGAGGAATAAGAGCAGTTAAGTTTAAAATTCAAATTTTAATGTATCATTTGAATAAAAATTAAATTAATGTAAATCCTTAATATGGGTTCTTGCAAAGCCAATGAATGTTAACTTTCAACCATCAAAGAATTGCCCTGCAAGGAAGGAGTCACGGCCATGCCATTCCAAGTGGGAAAGAATATGCTTCCAATCAAATAACATTTTGGAGACAACCTTTGATCCTACCATCAATACAACCAAGAAGAAAGTCCCAGTGAGTTGATTGCCAATAACCAAAGTAGAGGTGTTGATTTGCAAAAGGAAATAACGCCTCATGGTAGCCCAAGGTTGATCTCCTTGCATAAATTACATCATCATTTTTTTCTTATGATCAAGGATATGCACGTGAATGAAAGCAATCTCAAACTTTTTTGGCCATGTTTGGTTCGCCAAAAAGTTTCTATAATGGCTGACATAAAGTATGCAAGATCTCCCTTACCAAAAATGATCAAAGGCAAGTAAAATTGAACGTATGCCACCAAAATAGATTGAACCATCCTTAGGTGAACATACAATGGCCAATATTCAAGCTTTTTCTTCAATTTTGCAAGTACCTAGTTAGTTTGTTGGCGACGAGGAATCATCTAGCCCAAAAGATAACCAACATGGCGAACTAATGGAGTAGGTGGGATAATTTCTCCTGGTCATAAAAGACTATGCTAGTCTTTAGAATGTAGTGGTAATAACTTAGACTTCTGAAAATTCACATGTAGACCAGCAGCGAGGCCATATACTGATAGAGCATGCATGAGGGAAGAAAGATCCCTCTTAGTATTCTTTGGAATAAAAAAGAATCATCAGCATATGCTTGAGCAACCATAGTGCGACTTCCATGAATTTCCAATTTATGCAACATGTTTGTAACCACAAGATGATCCATGTATTAAAGCATTGGATGCATGGCTACTATTGCATACAATAGTGCACTAAGTGGACATCCTTGGTGAATCGATCAACAAAGAGTCTAATTTTTAGAGATATCCCTAGACAATATATAGGTAGCTTTATTGTCATTGTACAGTTAGTAAATAACATGCTGCATTTTGTGCCAAATCCCAAAGCATGCTTGTCTGTGAGATGAAATTCCATTGAACTATGTCAAAGGCCTTGGCAATGTCAACTTGCAATAAGAGCACATCTTGCTCCGTGTATTCTGCATATTCTATCCAAACATATACATTTGCAACTTTATCAATGATATGCTTGTGAGGAACAAACCCATATTGAGGAGGATGGAGGTCATCATGTAAGTATCCTTTGATGTGATCCACCACCATTTTGGGTGTGATCTTATAGTGACTAGCATGAGAGTAATAGGTCTCCAATCAAACAATTGCAAGGAACAAACCCATATTGAGGAGGATGGAGGTCATCATGTAAGTATCCTTTGATGTGATCCACCACCATTTTGGGTGTGATCTTATAGTGACTAGCATGAGAGTAATAGGTCTCCAATCAAACAAAGATTCACATATTTGCTTCTTTGGAAGAAGCTTGACAAGCCCTTTTTCATGAATTTGGCATTTGTTGGTTTTGCCAAGCACTATTGATTATATGCAGTAAAGTAGACTTGAGGATATCCCAATATGCGAGGAAAAATTCAACAGTGAAACCATCCCATCCTGGAGATTTCATTCTACCACAAGATTTTATTGCATCATATAACTCCCTTTTAGTAAAAGGTTCCTCAAGCTCCAAATCTTGTGTAAGAGATACAATGGGAAATACATGCTGCAAAGGTTATCATCGTGTAGACAAAACTTCTTGCGAAGCAGATCTGCATGCCCAAACTAGTGAGCAAAGTAAGTGACACAAGCTGTAGACTTGAGAATATCCCAGGAGTGCCAGTGATAATTGGATAAATCTTTAGACTAGAATCTGGTGTTAATCCATCCTTAATAGTCATTAGTACTAAACTTACTTGTTTCATATATGAAAGGACACCAAGTGTGGGTGTACCTATTCAAGTCTCAATCCGCTTATGGATCACGCGTTGTATACTTTTCTAATAAAAAAGAATTGTTTATTTATGTCACATTAATGAATTAAGGTAACAAATGTGCTACATAAAAGGAGTGGGGAAATTCAAATGCATTTGGCTTGATTAGCCTCATTAAAAAAGTCTTGGGAGGCAATAACCCATAGAGTTCGATAAGAAATCCCTAAGGTCCTAGTGGTTTGAACCTTACTTTTATCCTAGAATATATGATGGATCCATTGAATACTCAACATTGAAGAATGTTGAGCTAGGCCAGTTGTAGTTAATTGAAACTAGATATTGTTGAGGTTTGTGTTTTTGTGGGCTCCTTCTTCATGAGGTTGGACTGTTGCTCAGAACGCACTACATGGAAAACTTTTCCAACACTTTTTGTGGCATGAAACACTAGTTTCTCTGCCAACTATTTGAATACCTCAAGCGTTTGCTTTATGAAAACCCCACATAGCATATGCATTCAAGGGATATTAGAAAACCCCTACCTATGAATTTTTATAACCTATACATCCCTGATGTAGGTCTTGAAATGATAAAAAAACCCTACCGTATGGAAATTTTCACTTTTAAACTTAAAAGACCCCATTAATATGTATAATTTATGTGAATCCCCAAGAAAATAAAACCACTTCCATTGAGCACACGTGCTATCTTATAGATTGCTTGGTGAAAGAGAGAGAGAGAGAGAGAGAGAGAGAGAAACAAAAGCATGTGTGGGCAAACAATGTCATGTGAATGAGTGTGTAGTTGGGGATTTGTACCCTAGCCTTTGTGTCATGTATGTTTAGTGTGGTAGAGAATGGAAAGCCTAAGTGCAACTTGGATAAGTCTCTCTCTCTCTCTCTCTCTCTCTCATTTCAAACTAGGCTATCTCTCCCAAGCTCAAGCATTTGACCTTTCTCTTTAGCTTCACTCTGATATGTAACATGGTATCAGAGCCTTCTAAGGTTCTCAGCTCATGAAGCTCTCTACACTGCCCTGTTTGTAGCCTCTCTCTAGTTGCACTCCTTGACATTGCTAGAAGCAACCAACATCAATACCTAAGCGTAGTAACAAGCAGAGCATAAAGAAAGCTTAGTGCAGCACAAGAAGCTAGCATGGCCAGGTAGCTAGCAGCGTAGTAGCATCAATGCAAAGGAGAAACAAATGTCAAGCTAGCAGCATAGTAATAGTTAGCATAGTCAGGTAGCTGGTAGCGAAGTAGTAGCAATCTGAAGTAGGAGCAAGCGTCAAGCTAGTAGCACTAGCAAAAGTAAGTAACGATGAATAACAAACGATAATTAGTGCATTAGTACTGGCAAATAGCACTAGAAGAGAAGCAAAGCAATGAGTAGTAGTGAGAAAAAGGACATAAACCCGTAAGCAATTGCATAGCAGAGCAACAATGTCACAAAGTAACAAAGGGCAATGCAAGCGACTATGCAGCAAAACAACTGCAACAAGTGACTCAACAACTCAACACACAATGTAATGCAAACCATGTCCAACTAAACAAAGCATTGTAGATGGCACAATAGTGCAAAGCTTTGTAGCAAAACTAACACTTGAGCAGTGAGCAATATTGCTAAGAAGGTAGTACCACCAAGTGATGTAGCTCAGAGCAAGAACCTCAACAAAAGAAGACAATAAAACAACAATAAACTAGGGAAGTATGAAGTAAGTAGTCAAAATAAGCACAACAAAGGTAAGAGGAGTAGAGTACAAGGGCAACAAAGTGTATTGATAGCAATAAAATAAAGTTACAATTAGAATACCAACTAAATATGAAATGTATGGCTTGATAATGATTAATAGGTCAAACTTCCAATAAGTAGAATTTGTATAATGGAAGTCTCCCATGTCGTTCATGTCAAATTCTTCTAGAATGAGTTTGTAAAGAAATAGACCCATTGAAGTGATTATTGGGATTTAGCCTAATTAAGTCATGTAATCATGGTATTTGGGGTTTATGACGTAATAGGGAAAATTGAGCCTTACCACTGATGTGCTATGGCTTGGGACTTGGAAATTAGTCTCCCTCTTTCTCTCTTTATCAGTCTCTTATGACATCACTAGCAGGCATAGCTTAGTCTATTTCTCTTTATTTTGGGTAAAAACACTAAGGGCCCCTGCAACATTTGGCGATCCTCTCAGGATGAATCCAATGTTTTGGGACAAGCAATGGGGCAGCGAGCATGCTTCAAGACACATAGCAAGGTTAGAAGTTTATTCACCACAATGAAGCATATTTCCTAGAGTGCCCAAGAAGTAGCAAGCTTCCCATCACCCAAATTGAATCGATACACAAATCTGGCAAAAAGGGGGCATGAGGGAGCAAGCAAAAGAGTCGAGGGGGATCCAAACAGTTGGGCACAAAGGCAATGGTATTCGAGTGCCACACAAGCATCACGACTATTGAACAAACGACCAATGATGTAAGCAAACGAGAAGCAACACTGAAAAAACCAATGAAGGGGAGCTCTTACATGAAAATGACAACAAACAACCAGATGGATCAACAACACCCTAAGCAAAAGCACCAACAAAACACAAGCAAAAGGACGACTCTTGCACGTGTTTCCTCCAAGGCTACTCTTCTTCTCAATACCATGGAGGCATTGTGGAAAGGATTGGCTAGATATTTGTAGTGAAGGGTGATCTGATGGATGAGATACATTGCACAATTAAAACTCCAACATGGGTTGATGGCCAACAATGGAAGACAGATTGCCCAGTACAATGGAAAGAGAGGACACAACCGATCGAATCAAGAAAGAAGAGGCAGAACATCCCAAGCAAAGGACTGAATGAGTTTCCAAGTTGAGTGGTCAAAACCACAGATGAAGGACATCCAATGATGGATCATCCAATAGAGGCATAGAAGAAGAATGAAGGCATGCGACAAATCAAAACCTTGCCTCAACCATCCATGACTGAAGCAATGCATAATATAGTGCACATTATCAACAAGAATCCCATGCAGTCATACATGATATGTTTCCATATGAGAGGGCATTGCCCCCCCTATCCCCCCTTCATGGAACGTGTATAAGCATGCCTGGGTCCAAAGCATAGCCAAAAAACTACCTCTCAAAAAAGATCATACTCCGCATACAACAATCTCCCACTTGGAGAATGATCATAGTAACTCCACAATTACTACACTAATTGAAATTCTTTGGATCTGGCTATCTGTCACATTGTTCCTCATTCTTAAAGACCAATTGAAATTGAGGAAGAGCTCAAATTCTACCTAGTTACCACCTTAGTGCAGTATTTTGGCTAGTATGTATCTTTTCCAGCTTCAAATGTCCATCGTCCAAAATAGATGAAATGATACCCGACCTGTATATGTTTCGTTCTTGAATGGAAGGCTAAATTCTTTGCAAGATGAATAACACTCTAGCTATGACTATACAAGCTACAATTTTCTTGCTTCTTCCCAAGTTCCTCCATAAACCTTTGCAACTAAATCATCTCTTTACTTGCCTCTGTAATTGCAACATATTCTACTTCTATTCTAGAAAGTGCAACAACCTTTTGCAACTTTGAAACTCAGCTTACTATTGTTCCACCTATAGTGAAAACATACCTGGTGGTGCTCTTTCTTCCATCTTTATCACCTGCCATATCTGAATCAACATATCCTTGCAAAAAAATGTTGAAACCTTTAAAACATAATGCATGAGGAGTCATGCCTCCCAAATATAACAGACATTTCATTAATTTTGGACTCGAATGTCTATATTTGGAGTAATCCTAAAAATCCTTCCCAAATGCAAAGTTTAATTTTGGAAATGATCCCTTCCAAAACAAAAGTTTATTTACTCACATAATCCTTTGCACTAAAAATGGAAAAAATAGGAAATTTTGTAAGTTTTTGGAAGTGCAAAAATGAAAATTGTAAAATTTAACGTAACATGTTGTAGAGAATGAGACCTTACTTTTTCTTAACTTATTAACAATTTAAATTAAGATTAATAATTTAAATGCACACACACACACACACACACACACATATATATATGTATGTATGTATGTATGTATGTATGGCCCATGCATGACATTAGTTTACCATAAGAGTCCTCTAAAATCTTTAAGATATCATAACGGGATTGATAAACAACTTTTGAGAGTTTCAAAACTCTAAAATCTAGAGTCTAGGACATTGCATATGCACTCATGGCACGAACATGCCTTTGATTCATCGATGGAAGGCCATTGGTACATATGATGGGATGAGTGCACTGCATTTGCCCACGTGGAATATCGATGGAAGGCCATTGGCAAGCATGTTGTGCATATAATAGAGCGACCCAACATGGGGGTGGTAGAACTAAGTTAAGCTCAATGGTTCAATTGGTTCAATGGTGGTACAGGCGTATCAAAATAAGAGCAGCTACAACACTAGCATTCAAAGAGTCCTTAGTGTCCCATGCAGTACAAGATGTTAATGTGGAGCGTCAAAGAAGAATATACAACTCATCAAATGCAAGATAGAATCATGCAAGGTGGCATGCAACCCATCATAGACAAGGGCACATATGGGTGGAGATAGATGAAAATGATGGTGTAGACTCTTCAAATGTGGATGCCCATGCATAAGTTTCAGAATTTCATTGTGATTTTAGTTATGTGATTTGTTGCATAAAAGCCAACATATAATGGCCATGAGTTGGAGTATAAATGGGAAATTTGTGTTATTGGATGTTAATTATAAGTATTTAGCTCAAGCTTGTGCTAATTTTAATTTATTTAGAGTTTCTATTAAGACAAGTATTTTAAAAAATTAGGGTTTTGGGCCCTATATAAAAGAACAGGCCCTCATTTTCATTTCATTGTTTAAAGAGCTCTCCACTCCCACACCACGTCCCACTTTCTTTTGACATTTCCACCCTATCTCTCGCACCCTCACCCTTTCTCTCGCACTTTCTCTTTATCCCCCATGGCCAGTAGGCCCAAGATCAAGGCACCACAGAGACTAGCATAGCCAGACCCACCTCCAAACTCAGAGATAGAGAGTGATAATTTGCTCATCCCGATGGCGACCTTCGCAAGTGTGGTACACGAGGTCATGCAAGACCTTAACCTTAGCTCAACATCTCAGTTTTACAGAGTTGTGGAGGCTCCCTGGCATATTTGTAGAGATGCCTTGCTTAACATGTAGCATGCAGCTGAGGCGTACCTAGTAGACCTCATGGATGACACCCAGCTGGCTGCCATCCATATGAAAAGGGTCACAGTGACCGCCACGGACATGCAGTTTATTGTTTGTCTTAGGAAGCCCAAGGGCACTTAGGAATTTTGTATGCTCCGCCGCCTTGGGCGATAGTTAGAGTCCATGTACTCTGCCTATGGGCATTTATCTTGTAAGGACTCTGGTAACCCATCTTCTTTTGATGATAAAAAGAGAAAGAAGAAGATCAAGTGCTTCTATTGCAACAAGGCAGGGCACAAGCAGAATGAGTGCCAAAAGAAGATTGTAAATGAGAAGAACGGAGTAAAGAAAGAGTCCAGCAACAATGCACAGGTAGTACCAATAGAGCTGTTCATCACAATTGAGGAGATTTTCATGGAGGCAGTTCATGTACCTGTGGATGAACTATGGATCATTGACAGTGGTGCATCGCACCACATGACCAGTCGGAAGGATTGGTATACCTCTCTATAGCCGGTAGGGAATGACATCCTGGTAGCAATCAACAATGATGCAAAATGTCCAGCAAAAGAAAAAGGTACGATTGCTCTCAAGTCAGATGGAGTTGTAAAACAAATGTCCGATGTCCTTTATGTGCCAGATGTCAAGAGGAACTTATTGTTCATTTTTGCGATCACGGATCGGGACCTCAAAGTTCAATTCGATAAGAATGGTGCACACATCCTGGATCTTCAAGGAAAGGTAATTGGTAAAGGTACACGATGTAACAACATTTACAAAGTCTCAGCTTTTAGTGCTCGAGCAGATGTGAAGAACACTAAGCTGTGGCATGAGAGGTTTGGTCATCTAAACCTTAGTTCTTTGAAGGAGATGCATAAAAGTGGAATGATTGTAGACCTACCAGAAATTTCAGATCTGCTCGATGTGTGTGAAGCTTGCATGATGGGCAAGCAGCATCGGCAGCCCTTTCCTAAAGAGGCCAGCAAGGCAAAGGCTCCTTTAGAGCTCGTTCACACAGACCTCTACAGAAAGATGGAGACGAAAGCTTTGGGTGGTTCCTACTACTTCATGACGATGATCGATGACTATAGTAGAAGGATATGGATATACTTCCTGAAGATGAAAGATGAGGCTTTCAGTAGATTCAAGGAATGGCATGTAATGGTCAAGAAAGAATCGGGGAGGAAGGTGAGAAAGCTGAGATTAGACAGAGGTGGAGAGTTCACATCGATTGAATTCGAAAGTTACTGCAAAAGTCACAGAATCAAGAGGCAGAAACCCCCACCACATACATCACAGCAAAATGGAGTAGCAGAATGCAAGATGCACGTCATCTATGAAATGGGCCGGAGTATGATGAAAGGGAAAGATTTGCCAAAGACTTTCTGGGCTGAAGCATGTAACACTACAGTTTACATCCTGAATCGTAGCTACACGAAGGCTGTGAATAGGATGATTCCACTGCAAGCCTTCTCTGGTAAGAAACCTTCAGCTACACATTTCAGAGTTTTTGGATGTGATTGTTTTGTGCATGTCCTTGATGCTACCACGACCAAATGGGAACTAAAGAGCCGATGGTGAGCTTCGCAAGGGTGGTACACGAGGTCATGCAAGACCTCAACCTTAGCTCAACATCTCGATTTTACAGAGTTGTGGAGGCTCCATGGCATATTTGTAGAGATGCCTTGCTTAACATGTAGCATGCAGGTGAGGCCTACCTAGTAAACCTCATGGATGACACCCAGCTGGCTGCCATCCATATGAAAAGGGTCACAGTGACCGCCACGAACATGCAGTTTATTGTTGGTCTTAGGAAGCCCAAGGGCGCTTAGGGATTTTGTATGCTCTGCTGCCTTGGGCGATAGTTAGAGTCCATGTACTTTGCCTATGGGCATTTATCTTGTAAGGACTCTGGTAACCCATCTTCTTTTGATGATAAAAAGAGAAAGAAGAAGATCAAGTGCTTCTATTGCAACAAGGCAGGGCACAAGTAGAATGAGTGCCGAAAGAAGATTGCAGATGAGAAGAACGGAGTAAAGAAAGAGTCCAGCAACAATGCGCAGGCAATACCAATAGAGTTGTTCATCGCAATTGAGGAGATTTTCACGGAGGCAGTTCATGTACCTATAGATGAACCGTGGATCATTGACAGTGGTGCATCGCACCACATGACTAATCGGAAGGATTGATATACCTCTCTACAACCGGTAGGGAATGACATCCTGGTAGGAGTCGGCAATGATGCAAAATGTCCAGCAAAAGGAAAAGGTACGATTGCTCTCAAGTCAGATGGAGTTGTAAAATAGTTGTTCGATGTCCTTTATGTGCCAGATATCAAGAGGAACTTGTTTCCGTTTCTGCAATCACGGATCAAGACCTCAAAGTTCAATTCGATAAGAATGGTGCACAGATCCTGGATCTGCAAGGAAAGGTCATTGGTAAAGGTACATGGTGCAACAACATTTACGAACTCTTAGCTTTTAGTGCTCGAGTGGATGTGAAGAACACTAAGCTGTGGTATGAGAGGTTTGGTCATCTAAACCTTAGTTGTTTGAAGGAGATGCATAAAAGTGGAATGATTGCAGAACTACCAAAAATTTCAGATTTGCCTAATGTATGTGAAGCTTGCATGATGGGCAAGCAGCATCGGTAGCCCTTTCCCAAAGAGGCCAGTAGGGCAAAGGCTCCTCTAGAGCTCATTCACACGGACCTCTGTGGAAAGATGGAGACAGAAGCTTTGGGTAGTTCCTACTACTTCATGATGCTGATCGATGACTACAGTAGAAGGATATGGATATACTTCTTGAAGATGAAAGATGAGGCTTTCAGTAGGTTCAAGGAATGGCATGTAATGGTCGAGAAAGAAACGGGGAGGAAGGTGAGGAAGCTGAGATCCGACAGAGGTGGAGAGTTCACATCGATTGAATTCAAAAGTTACTGCAAAAGTCACGGAATCAAGAGGCAGAAACCCCCGCCACATACATCACAGCAAAATGGAGTAGCAGAACGCAAGATGCGCGTCATCTGCGAAATGGGCCGGAGTATGATGAAAGGGAAAGATTTGCCAAAGTCTTTCTGGGCTGAAGCATGTAACACTACAGTTTACATCTTGAATCATAGCTACACGAAGGCTGTGAATGGGATGACTCCATTGCAAGCCTCCTTTGGTAAGAAACCTTCAGCTGCACATCTCAGAGTTTTGGGATGTGACTGTTTTGTGCATCTCCCTGATGCTACCAGGACCAAATGGGAACTAAAGAGCCGATGGAGAGCTTCGCAAGGGTGGTACACGAGGTCATGCAAGACCTCAACCTTAGCTCAACATCTCGGTTTTACAGAGTTGTGGAGGCTTCCTGGCATATTTGTAGAGATGCCTTGCTTAACATGTAGCATGCAGCTGAGGCCTACCTAGTAGACCTCATAAATGACACCCAGCAGGTTGCCATCCATATGAAAAGGGTCACAGTGACCGCCACGGACATGCAGTTTATTGTTGGTCTTAGGAAGCCCAAGGGCACTTAGGGATTTTGTCTGCTCTGCCGCCTTGGGCAATAGTTAGAGTCCATGTACTCTGCCTATGGGCATTTATCTTGTAAGGACTCTGGTAACCCATCTTCTTCTGATGATAAAAAGAGAAAGAAGAAGATCAAGTGATTCTATTGCAACAAGGCAGGGCACAGGCAGAATGAGTGCCAAAAGAAGATTGCAGATGAGAAGAACAGTGAGAAGAACAGAGTAAAGAAAGAGTCCAACAACAATGCGCAGGCAGTACCAATAGAGCTATTCGTCACAATTGAGGAGATTTTCATGGAGGCAATTCATGTACCTGTGGATGAACTGTGGATCATTGACAGTGGTGCATCGCACCACATGACCAGTTGGAAGGATTGGTATACCTCTCTACAGTTGGTAGGGAATGACATCCTAGTAGCAGTTGGCAATGATGCAAAATGTCCAACAAAAGGAAAAGGTACGATTGCTCTCAAGTTAGATGGAGTTGTAAAATAGTTGTTCGACATCCTTTATGTGCCAGATATCAAGAGGAACTTGTTGTCCATTTCTGCGATCACAGATCGAGACCTCAAAGTTCAATTCGATAAGAATGGTGCACAGATCTTGGATCTTCAAGGAAAGGTCATTGGTAAAGGTACACGGTGTAACAACATTTACGAACTCTCAGCTTTTAGTGCTTGAGCGGATGTGAAGAACACTAAGCTGTGGCATGAGAGGTTTGGTCATCTAAACCTTAGTTCTTTGAAGGAGATGCATAAAAGTGGAATGATTGCAGACCTACTAGAAATTTCAGATCTACTCGATGTGTGTGAAGCTTGCAAGGCAAAGGCTCCTCTAGAGCTCGTTCACACGGACCTCTGCAGAAAGACTGAGACAGAAGCTTTGGGTGGTTCCTACTACTTCATGATGTTGATCGACAACTGCAGTAGAAGGATATGGATATACTTCCTGAAGATGAAAGATGAGGCTTTCAATAGGTTCAAGGAATGGCATGTAATGGTCGAGAAAGAATCGGGGAGAAAGGTGAGGAAGCTGAGATCAGATAGAGGTGGAGAGTTCACATCGACTGAATTCGAAAGTTACTGCAAAAGTCACAAAATCAAGAGGCAAAAACCCCCGCCACATACATCACAGCAAAATGGAGAAGCAGAATGCAAGAAATAATATATTTTGTATTAGTCAAGACCTTTTGGACAAGAGCCCTTGCTTTGGTCTTCGATGTAAAAGAAATTTTGGAATACAATAATATATTTTGGCTCCATTATAATCAAGTATATTATTTTTCAATTGTTTTGATGTCTTTACTCTCATTAATGTTATATCCCTTTCTTATTAATTTGACTTTGTACTCAAGGGTGTATTTCTACAGTAAGGTTTATATATACACCACCTTTCCAAGAGAATTGGTCATCCATTAAAGATGTATCTCTATGCCAAGAAGGATTATATGTATGCCACCTTTCTAAGAGAATTGGTCATCTGTTCTTAAGAATTGATAGAAATTACAATGTTCATGAAATTTTTTCTAACTTTAGCAAAATTTGAATTATAGAAATATATGGTTAATATTTCAAAATTGTAAGGAGTGTAGTAACAAAAAGTAGGTAGTATTTTCAGTAAACTTTGGCTTTTAAAGTTAGCGTTAAAAACTACATTAGGAGTGTATTGTGTGATTTTTGGACTTTTCTATAGTCCAGTTTTGAAATTGGAATTTACACGTCCAAATTTTTCGAATAGTGTGTTATAGATAGAAATTACATGAAGAGAGGGAAACAAGCATTCAAATAGTGTGAGAGAAGAGATATGATGTAAAGAAATCTTGGATTTTTTCAAAAAAAAAAGCCGCACCTGCAACGATGTGCTTATGCAACAATGTTGTTGGTGCATCAACTATCTCACGCACTGACCTTGACTCATGAAACTAGCCTCTATCAAAACCTAAGCCTCACCAGCTCAAGTAGCAATAGCCTAACTCTATATGTGTATGTATCACACTATAGGTACAATCCTTGTTGATGTCATGATGGTGGCCACACTGGCCCAATACCTAGGAGAGAAAATACTAGTTGGGAAGAGGGGGGCAAACTACAAAAACTAGGCTACTCGGCATGGATTGCATAGTGTTGTGTGATTTGTTTCTACAACTCTTGGAAAATATTTTTATTGTGCCCAACCACTACTAGAGGAACCCAATACTCTACCATGTGCCCATGTGTTTTCAGATCCAAGACACTTTCCTCATTTTGTACATGCTAGTTATCTCTAGTCATAGATCGTCCTTTTCAAAGAAGAAGAGATTGTCGACTCGTGCTTGATCACAAATACTAATTTGGGGATCTAGTTGCTTAGAACCAAGCGAGAGAAGTGCATATTATGTTAGGAACATTATCATAATGGAGAAACAATACATGAGAAGTGGAATGCAAAAAATACACAATAGAAAAAGCGCACAGAATGGAAGAGATAGATAGACACATCAACATACGTGGTTCACCCATTGTGGTCTACATCCATGGAGAAATAGCCAATCCTTCATTTTTCTTATCCAACAAGTGAGAAGATACAAGATACAAGTAATATATCCATTTTTCTCTTGTTATGTGAGCCACACCCGTATCTTACAATTTTGACCACACAACCCATGAGCAACGCATGCACCAATTTTCATGTATTTCTAGCTTTGGGGTCATTTCCCTTGAACCCCTACCAATGGGGGCCTAATGCATGTTGCCGGCCCCACTTGGAACCCCCCAGTGACTAGGAGAGATGTTTCCCCCCTACTCCCCCTTCATGGGATGGGTATAAACATGCCTAGGTCCAAAGCATGACAAAAAAACCTCTTGAAAAAGGATGAGGCTCCACATACAATAGATCAAGCTCCAGATACAATAGATTAGGCAATTTGGTTGCCCTCAGATGCTTTGGATTCCTTGGACTGAACCGTGAAATTGCTTGGATTGGGGTGATCCATTCATTTCTTTGCTCTACTTAGAGGAACCTTGGTCTTGGTTTTGCTCGAAGTCACCATGGTGCTTGTCTCACACATGCTTGGCTGGCGCACATGCACATGTGTGTGTGTGTGTTTCCTAACTATTGCTACATCCACAAACTCAAAGTTTTAACTTCCAATCCATTTTTCATAAATCCTTTTCAATTTATCAAAAAAGGAAATCGCCAAGCTATAGGGGTACATAGTTTCAGCCAGTTTTAAGTGAAAGCCACCACTATCTCCATGTTTTTCATGTTCACTTATCAACAGGGGGAACATAACTTCTATATTTGCAACCTAACCCACTTATATTCAAAGACAGTGTCTCTTATCATAGCACGTACCTGCCTAGAAATCAATTGCAGAATTACATATGTCATACAAAATTTCCCTTTTGTTTGCATCAAAATAAATATTAGGCAGGGATCTTATAGTTCATATATTTTGCAAGTCATTGTACTTATATGTCATCACCCCAAAACTATAGACTTCTTGCTAGTAAAACAGTTTTTTTGTTCAAACAAGGCATTAAAAGCCCATTAAAAGATTCCTATTATGGAATTTCCACCAAGATCAAGGCATTATATAATTTATTCTCTTGTCTCGATGGTAAACACATCCATGCCACTGTTTTGTCTTTGTCCCACCACCAGAGCCACCCTAGAGGTCTTCAGAGAATTTTGCAGAGAAGTGCAGGGACTCACCTGCCACCATCCAAAGAAAACATTTTCAATTATCTTTCAATGGGAAGGCAGGCTTCAAAACCCCTGCACAGTTGTTATCCATGTCACTCCACACGATTCATAAGGAACAACCTAGGAGCTCTCAGACTTTAAGGGATAAATTAGTTCTGAAAAAATCATTATGTAAGTGTTCTCTTATATGTTGTATTAGGAAAGAAAAACCATGCAGTAAAGAGAACCCTTCTTTTGACTTTTCTACTGCACAATGCCAACCCTTCCTAGAGTAGCATTAATATGTCATAGATCATAGTTAATAATTAGACTTGGAAAGGAACTACCAATTTTTCGAGTATACCCAGAACTGCCAATGTTAGCATTTCCTAGTAAAAACTATCAGTAAACAACCATAGAATTAAGGTTGTTCCAAGTGCCATATAACATAAAAAAGTACTCGTGTATTAAACTATATTAAAGTAATGCTTTTTGTTGCTAGTTTCACAGTCCATTATTCCCTAAGCAAATATCAATTCCTATTACTACACTACTATCATAAGGGTCAATGTTTCAAGACTAGCAACCCTTCTTTTCATCATCTATTGTAAAGCATTTTTGTGTTTCATTAAAGTCTCGATATGTTCTTTGCCTTTTCCTCTGGCTCTAGGGTAAAAAGCCCTCGCACCTTCAATCTTTCTTATGGCTCTTACCTAAACACAATTTCGGCCATCAGAACAGCTTTTCTCTTCCATCTTTTAGAAAGCCTCACTAAAGTTTTTGTTCATGGCATACTGTAGTCCATTTGTCAAAGCTTGGCTGTCAAATGGACTCCTCCTCACGGTTTCTCTCTTTGCTTACAATTTCCTTGAGCCTTCGAAATGACCCAATGCGATCTAGATCAAGCAATCAAGTAACTGGGATCAAAGCATTCCAACTAATACGGTCTCTTGTCTATTCACAGTACGTTCCCATAAGTAATCCATTTAGTAGGAATAACTGTTTTTCCTAGCATGCATGCATCCCCTACTGCTAGAAACATAACCCAATTCCCATAATTCATGCAAGATTCACACATTCCAAATGAACATCATACACTTTATCATTGACAAGCTGCCTTCACCAAGGTTACCCAACCGAGCTCTTATAATAGTGTGAACAAGTGCTACGTATCACTTTGCTAATTTTTCAACATGAACGACTGATATTTCTAAGCAGGTGGGTGGTCTTAATACAAGATGATCCTTGTTTTGTTAATGATAGGATAGTGGCGAAGGTTGCATCAACACCAAAATGCCCACTACGAGTAACCAAGCCCATTTCTTGATAGTTGTGCCAACTCTAAACTATGTTGTGCTTCACGGTATCGACACAATGTGCCTCTATAGTATTACGGGCTCAAGACCTCGCTTATTTGTTGTGGCTTTGTCCATGAAAGCTCAAGAAGCAATCATACCACAACCTATACAACTTTGTTAGGGCCATAAAAGGTCTACAAGCATACAGTCAAAGCATTGGGTCAGATAATAGTGGGAGTCTCTAATAATTGTCTCAAAGCATTCCATCCTAGTATTTAGCAAACAACCATACCCCGCCGGACCTCAAGTTGTGGTCTTGCCTCCTCAAGGAAAGGGAATATTACACCCAAAAGTTAACTTCTTCGATGTCCATGGAGCTATGATAGATATTGCATACCCTTAGCCTACGTGCTCACGTATGACAGCATCCATGGCACAAAGGAGGGTGGAAGCTAGCGTAAACCTCCCGACCAATCTAAAAAGCTATAGTACAAGCTCTCACCATGAGCTTCACTCTCTATTGCCATCTAGCAAGAGTTTGACAGTGTCTCCATATCATGGAAGCTATGCTGTAAAACATTGGAAGTTGTCTCAAGAAGTGAAAAACATTTTAGCCCCAAATTATCTGGAGACAATGGACCCGCTGGCGGTGGTATGTTGGAATACACAAATAGATTTCTCATTGTCTCCGATCATTTCTCAGCATAGTCAATTAGGGCAATGTTGTCTTCCTCCATTAGTTGTTCTAAGTTCTCTAACAACTATTTGATAAGGGATAAGGTCTTATCAATGTTACCCTTGCCCAAAACTAATATTCGACACCAATCATTGAAAGAAAGTTGCATCAGTAACAACTTTATGGAATCTGAGTCAAGGGGGCAGGAAGGGGTTCCACATACCCAAGACACCTTAAATCCTGATGCTAGGAATAAAGATTCTACAACCAGAAAACCATTCAAGTCCATCAATAGACCATAGATTTCTGTTCTCTCCAAATGGTGTGGCTTGTGTGTGTTTTTCCTAACTATTGCTACATCCACAAACTCAAAGTTTTAACTTCCAATCCATTTTTCATAAATCATTTTCAATATATCAAAAAAGGAAATTGCTAAGCTGTAGGGGTACATACTATTCAGCCAATTTTAAGTGAAAGCCCCCACTATCTCCATGTTTTTCATATTCAATTATCAGCAAGGGGAATATAACTTCTATATTTCCAAGCTAACCCACTAATATTCAAAGAGTATGTCTCTTATCACACCAAGTACTTACCTAGAAATCAATTGCAAAATTACATATGTCATACAAAATTTCCCTTTTGTTTGCATCAAAATCAATATTAGGCAGGGATCTTATAGTTCATATCTTTTGCAAGTCATTGTAGTTATATAACATCACCCCAAAAGTATAGACTTCTTGCTAGTAAAACTATTTTTTTGTTCAAAAAATGCATCAAAAGATTCCTAATATGGGATTTCCACCAAGATCAAGGCATTATATAATTTCTTCTCTTGTCCCGATGGTAAACACATCCACGCCACTATTTTGTCTTTGTCCCACCACCAGAGCCACCCTAGAGGTCTTCAAAGAATATTGTAGAGAAGTGCAGGGACTCACATGCCACCATTCAAAGAAAACATTTTTAGTTACCTTTAAGTGAGAAGGCAGGCTTCCAAACCCTTGCATAGTTATTATCCATGTCACTCCACATGATAACTAGGAGCTCTTAGATTTTGAGGGATAAATCAGTTTTGAAAAGTCATTATGTAAGTGTTCTCTTATATGCTGTATTAGGCGAAAAACCCTATGCAGTAAAGAGAAATCTTCTTTTTACTTTTCTGTTGCACAATGCCAACCCTTCCTAGAGTAGCATTAGTATGTCATAGATCATAGTAATTAATACTTAAACTTGCAAAGGATCTACCAATTTTTCGAGCATACCCAGAACTGCTAGTGTTAGCATTTCCTAGTAAAACCTATCAGTAAACAATCGTAGAATTAAGGCTGTCCCAGGTGCCATATAATGTACAAAAAGTACTCATGTATTAAACTATATTAATGCCTTTTGTTGCTGGTTTCACAGTCTATTATTACTTAAGCAAATATCAATTCATTTTACAATACAACTATCATAAGGGTCAATGTTTCAAGACCAGCAACCTTCCTTTTTGTCATGTATTGTAAAGCATTTTTGTGTTTCACTATAGCCTCCATATGTCCTTCGCCTTTTCCTCTTGCTCCAAGGTAAAAGCCCTCGCACCTTTGATCTTTCTTATGGCTCTTACCCAAACACAATTTTAGCCATCCCAATTCCCATAATTCATGTAAGATTCACACATTCCAAATGAATAGCATACACTTTATCGATTACAAGCCGCCTTCACTGAGGTTACCCAACTGAGCTCTAATAATAGTGTGAACAAGTAGCACTATGTATCACTTTGCCGATTTTTCAACATGAACCACCGATAGTTTTAAGCAGGTGGGCGGGCTTAATATGAGATGATCATTATTTTATTAATGACATGCACAAATGGAGAAGGTTGCAGCAACACCAAAATGCCCACTACGAGTAACCAAGCCCATTTGTTGGCCGCTTTGCCAACTCTAAACTATGTTTTGCTTCGAACATGGAGTCATAACAAAATCATGCAAATGACAACACATCTGCACTTTTGAAAAAAAAAAGCATTTTTTCAAACTATGGAGACAAAATACACAAATTTTCAAACTTCTTTTGAAAATAGCTACTTCTATGGAAAAAACATTCCTTACATCCTACTCTAAAATCTAGAAATGTCCAATATTATAAATTGGAAAGAGTGTTTTAACCTATAATTTGGAAAACATGACAATTACAAAGGAGAAGTAACTATTCTATTCAATAGGGAAAGTCCTCACAGCACCAACAATAGGATCTCTAGCTACACAAATAGTTTTTGCACTTGTAGGAGATCCTACCATTGCATGAGCAGAGGAAGAATGGGACAAGAAAGACAAGTATGCGTATCATCTGATCAAGTAGAATGTGCAAGATGTCATGCTAGGATGGCTCAACACCATCAAGACATCAAAAGAAGCATGGGATATGTTTGTAGCTCTCTACAAGTCCAAGAACACTTCCAGGATTGTCACACTAAGAAACCAAATCAACCAGAGTTTCTGCAATAGCAATGAAACCAGTCATGCTTACATACTCAGGATTAAAGATTAGAACAATCAACTCACAACAACAGGAGAGACTACGAATCCCACAGAAATGGTTCAAGTAATCTTGATTGGACTAGGAGAGGGGTACGATAATCTAGTCCAGAGTATTGCCATCCAATGGAAAATTCTGACACTAGAAGAACTTCAATCAGTTTTACTTGGTGAAGAACTCAGGACTCAGGCCATTCACACATGCAACTTGATCATTCCAATGACCAGGCATTCACAACTTCAAATTGAAGTAGAGACAGAGGAAGAGGCAGAGGTAGATCATTTTAGCAAAGTGGTCATCATCAACAAAAAAATCATCATCAAATTTAGAATCAGCATCGAGATCATCCTTAGCAACATCAGAATCAACAAAGAGGAAATGATTCCAATTGAGGAAGATTCCAAGGACAAGGGAATGCATCCACGAATGTGTCAAACATTCAGTGCAACTACTGTCATAAGTTTGGATACTATGAAAGGGATTGCCACAAGAAGTAGTATGACCAAGGTGGTCAATCCATCAGTAATTGAATGAATTTTTGAGAAAGAGGAAATCATCGCGGTGGGCATTCTAGTGATAGTCATTATGCAAATGAACATGGGAATATGTTTCTTGCAACAACCGAGGAAATGCAAAAGACTGATACAATGTATCTTGACACTAATTGCAATTAAAAAGAGGATTTCAGCTATCAAGTCAACCAAGCAGATCATGATCCTTGGTACATTGACAGTGGTGCATCATCTCATATGACAAACCATCAAGAATGGTTCACAAAGATGAAACCATTAGAAGGTCAGAAGAATGTCATCTACACAGTAGATAATACATTGAATCCAGTTCAAGGGACATGCATTATCCCTATGAACAATTGCACTGGTACGAAAGGATTGGTGAAAGATGTACTCTATGTTCTGAAGCTCAGCCAAGAACCTCTTATTAGTAGGTCAAATGATGGAACACAACTACCGAGTCACCTTAGATGGAGATGAATGCACTATCAGAGACAAATCTAGAGGATTTTAGCTAGTAGGAAAAGTTGTCAAGGAGGGATGCATGCTAGCAACAGTACCATATTTGCATGCCATGTCAGCTCAACTGCAACAAATGCCACTATCCACAAAATGGCACAAGAGATGTGGAGATGTCAATTTCAAGACATTAGGAAAAAACACAACTCATTTTGGGGCCCTGAGAGAAATCCACAATTTCTTCTTTTTTGTTAGTCTGAAATATGGGAAAGTAAATAAAATATTCATAAGTACTGTAAAAATATCAGAGGATGATAGAATAAATATATTCTTCTATATTCACTCCCATATCCCATGAGGGTTATTATTCAATGCTCTTACAAGCCACGTCTTTCTCTCAATTATTTTCTAGCCATCTCCACGACCGCCGTTAAGCTTCTCCATCAGAACACCATAACTAATCTCACATAGGCTTGTTTTTCAAAGTTTACCACCATCAAGGGTCTTTTCCTTATGAAAGAGTAATGCAAAATGGCAACACCAAACTACAACTCTACAGAACAAGCCAATAAGGGAGAGCATCACCATCTTCATATTAATTTGGTTGAAGAATATGTGCCTCTTCTAGAACAACAACACATAGGCAGCATGAAAAGATAAAACATGAAGAGAGAAGGTTTAAAACATATTGACTTATGGTGTGAGGGGAAGATTTATCCAAGATGTCTTATCCAAAGTTCTACACCACCATTCTCAAATTCGACAACATTGCTGAAATTTGTGGGCAATGGAACAAAAGGTATGCATTGATACATCATGGCTCAGTATCAACTTATGCACATGTATAAGTTTTTATATGAGCAAGAGGCAAACACAAAAATATAGTAGATAGCCAAAAGGTATAGATTGAAAGAGCGGTTACATAATGAAATTGAAGAACATACAAAGATGAGGGAGAAGTTACTTAAATCAAGATCAAAAGCTACCCCTTTAGGAGATAGTATCACAAGAAGAAAACTTCACAACCGTGCAAAATTGAAAGCAAGAAGTGGAGGGTGCAAGCATCGAGTACAAGTAGCAAGGTGAGATTCTTTAAAGCATTTACTATTTGCAATGTGGCTATGTAAATCTTCCTATGTTAACTCTTATTTAACATCCAACTTATAGGAAAGTTTTGGAGCCCCAAAAGGAAAATATTGATCCGAAACACTCTTCCTGTAAAACAAATGAAAGTTCTATTTTCAATGACTATTGCGAAAGGGATGACTGAGGAAAAGAATTTTAAAACCATCACATGCGATGTTGTGCAATAGTTTCATGGAAAGCAATAAAGTTGATGTAAACTTCAGGAGGCTCTCGATGAGAGTGGAGTTAGCAGGAAAGGTTATTCTTCTATTTTCAAACCAATGTCATCAACTTTTAAAGATCAAAGCATCAAACGTGTGCTTCTTCCAAATCCTGTAGAAGTTTGGAATTTAAGAGCTTCACTCTATGAAAAAGTAGATTTTATTGGTTCGTGGTTGCATATTGAGGATGTATTTGAAGGTAGTAAGGGGACCACTATGTATAATCCTTGGAATAATATTTTTGTTGATCTTGAACAATTACAAAAAAGAATGGTTGAATTCTATAGAATCACATTTGAAGAGTGTCAGGGACGGCCTATATTTGTCATAAAGTTGGATGAATGTGAAATTGTTAAAGAGAAAAAGATTGAAAGAGTGACCATCACACTTATGAATAGGGCACTTGATACATGAATCACAAAAGAAAACTTGAAGCATTTCAGTGTACAATCAGAGAATCACATATGGTGGTTGGGAGCATTTGAGGTAAGTGTGAACTTTCATTTTCTAAATATATTGGTATTTGATTTCATTTATTAACTCTAGATGCTTCAATATAGTTTCTTCTTAATGGCAGGTAAAGACAGAGGACCACCGTTGGGATCACAAAGCATCAAGGGGGGTGGTATTTGGCATGTTGAAGATGAGTGGGTGAGCAGCAGATGAACAGAGAAGTAGATGCAGTGACAAGAGTTGGAGGAGGGAGCATGGAGCAAAGTAGAACAGGGGCAAAAAAGAGCTAGAGGAGGGGTGTGGAGCAAAGTAGTAGAGCATGGGTGGATCAGAGCAATGTAGTAAAATGCCAAATGCCACGGATCTTATATATATAGTTATAAAGTTGAAGCCAATACGGTGGCTAGAACCCAGGGTTCCATCCATATTAATTAAAAGCCACCATGGTGGAATCCCCTAGACGGGTTGGTAATCATGAAGAAGAGGCCATATGCTGCCACTCCAGTGGCTGGTAATTAACGACCATCCTAGTGGAATCTTAGCCATGATAGACGTGGCTGATGAGAGCCGCCACCACCAGGCAATAATTCTCATACCATGTCTAGATCACTCATTACCATGTCTAATCACTCATTACCATGCACTCTAGTTCTCTAGTAAGCATGCGAGCCTGGTGACTGGGTAATTTTTACTGCACTCGTAGTGATCATGCATGCTAAAGTGCGATGGTGGGTGAGCGGTGGCATGATGGAATCATAGCCACGATGGACGTGGCTGATGACAACCACCACCACCGAGCAGTAATTCTCATTACCATGTCTAATCACTCATTACCATGCACTCTAGTTCTCTACTGAGCATGCGAGCCCGGTGGCTAGTAATTAACTGCAAGTCGTCTTAGCCACCACCATAGACGTGGCTAGGAATCTTAGATGCCACCACATCTAATCACTCATTACCATGCAAGTTAGTAATGCCGCCTTGAAATATTCAAAATTTGGGCCAACCATCATTGTGGCCCACACCTTGACACAGAGTCAAGCTACAACCATTGCAGTGGCTCTCACCTTGACAGTGTAGTCAGTCTACAAACCTCTATTCCATTCCCTTAACCATTTCCTCTTCTATCCTTCTCAAATGTTTCATTCTCCCTTGCAATATCAAGCCTCCACTATTCCATTTCCTTCATTGCTTCATCTTCTATCCCTCTCGACCATTTCTTTCTCCCTTGCAATCAAAATGCAAACTCAAGCCTCGACTATTCCATTTCCTTCACTATTTCATCTTCTATACCTCTTGACCATTTCTATCTCCTTTGCACTCTTCCTGCAACTTCTATCCCCTCTCGTAATGAACCCTGCACAGTCTAGGAACTCCTCACACAATCTTTAATCCCCCTCTACAGCAGAATGTGAGAGCCCCTCCTTACCTGATCTGGAAATCGTGACATATGGGAGTGCTCATCAAAAGTCCAATTTGGATGCTCTCCAAAACTTCAGCAAGATGGTGTAGGAGGTGAATGTGAAGGAGGAGCAACTAGTCTGTCAAGGTCAGAAGATTATCATCAATCACTCGGATCAGGATGATCATGCATTGCTTCTACTCTATGTTCAACCGTTGGAGCCACATTGGTCCTTTTTCTTGACAACATCTTCAAAATTGTGCACCCAAGCCATTTCTCCTTTGTTTTAGGGGACACCAACATAGATAATGTCACCCTCTTTACAGCTAGTTGATATAAGCTGTGCACCCCTTTCACTTCCTGTAGGCAATTTCTCAGGTTAGAGAGCATCACCTCTTGGGTGTGCATCTCCCGAGGTGTTGGTAGGGTTATTACTCTATGAACTTTAGGGTGTAGGCTAAAGCTTGTGAAGACTCAAGACTGGTAATCACCTGAATGGCCTAATATTGCTACCTCAAATGCTCCCACCAATTGAGACACCATAGCTCGTGTTCTTTGCTCCAATGGCAATGATTGAATGCATGCATCTGCAACTGCTTCTTGTTTCTCTGCAAGGAGTCTTCTTTCTTCTCGTTGTTTATCCCATCGTAGATGTTGTAAAAGTGTCTTTCGTTGTCGATTTGATATCGTGCCAACGCTTTCCTTGACCCTCACTTTGTTCCTTGTGCCTTGACCTAGCTTTTTGGCTTTCCTATCTTGTAGCCTCTGTATCCTTCTCTTGCAAGCCATGGTGAGCTGCATGTTGCCATTGATGCCATGGCCACGATCAGTCAGAATAGATCCAGAGAAGCTAGCTAGTGAGGCAAGCAAAGAATAGAAGAAAAGTTACACAAAAGAAGACAATGGCAAACCAAAGTCTATGCAAGGTCACATCGAGGTGTGTGCAGGTTGTAGGGCATTTGCAGGGTGGGGGCAACTTGCAGGTACTTAATCTTCCAAGATTTGATGGGCGGGAGGTGTGAAAGTTCAAAATTTATGGGAGTAGCAAAATTTCAGCCGTCGGTTTGCCCCCCTCTGGCAATACAGATCAACAAACTTGGATATCCCAAACAAGTGCAATGTGGCCTAAAATGCTTCAAAACACAAATAGGGCAAAGGGCATGCTATCGGGTTTGATGCTGTGTATTATTAAATGCAATGATCTTTAGCATGCTTATGAGCCATATAGCAAGCAAGTGCATGGAAAAAGAAACAATTCAAAATTGTAAATAGTGTTGGATTCATTAAAATATCTTTGCACATGCACAAATTGCACTTTTTCAACTTCTTCCATTTTAGGGTGAATCTAGATACCAATACAAACAATTATCAATGTTTTAACACAACCATACACTAGTCCCAATAGTTTGGAATTTTTAATCCATTTTGGTTTTCAACAAATCCAAAAAAAGTTATGGAGCGTGCCCTCAAATGGGTATTCATCACTTTAGCACAACATTGGAGGTCCATTAACCCATGCATAATAATCTCATTTAGGTGTGTCCTTGGGTTGAGGAGAAGCTCACGTAGTACTTTAGAATGATTACTTGGTTGCATGTATGTATAGAACAAAATTTTGATGTTTTTGAATAAATTTCTATATCCTAGTCTTCAAGATGCATGCTTCACATGCAACATAGCACTTGTAATGCTTTAACGGTCTCGTTCAAGTTTGTAATGTATACTACAACTTGAAGACAAATTTTGCCAAATTTCGTTGAGCAATGCATAAGTTATGGGTCATGCAAGATACCCATATATAGAAAAGTCCTTGAACCTCACCAAAAAGGGCTACACCCAAGCAAACAATGACCCTCCATGTGTTGTTCCAAATCTCATAATCGGTTCCATGCACCCGTGTAAAATCAATGTCATAGTTGAAGCTATCTCTGAGAACACACATGAATGAGCATTGGTGATCCAATAGAATTCTTCTTTGTAGGCCTTGTAAGTGGCTAGCCATTAAATAAGGTAATGTCAATGAATGTAGTGAGAAGTGTAAGTCAAAGTGATTTATCTCTTTGGCTAGTCGGTCAAGGATACATGTTCACAAGTTTGAAGTCCTTGCTCCTGAATCTTTCCCTTGCTTGTGTAACTATAAAGCTCGTGCACATAAAAGCTAGTGTGGCTGTCTAAATGGTTGAACTTTCTGAGGATGGCTACCAATCAATGAATCTACTAGCTCTTATGTTCTCTAAGCATACACAGTGCTATGTACATGTCCATGTGTCATTCCGGTGCGACCAGCAAGCCTACGCTTTTTGTAGGTCCAAAGTATCTCAATTGTTGTGCTTCTACTGACCTCAACATCATCTCCTCATAGGATATGACACCAGGGGATGGTTGCGGTAGGAGTAAAGGTGCTTGTGGATTCCTTTCCATATTCTTGATTGCTAGTAACACCAAATCCCTCATGTAGTAGAAACTGAGTGATGCTTTGCATAATTGCACCATATCATTGGTCTTCATAAAGAGTAAAAAGGAGTTAAATGAGTGCAGGCTGAGGGAGAACATATTTTTAGATGGCTCGGTGAACTCCCCCCTCGGACCACGGTGGCCTGAAGGCCTGCTACCCATTGCTCTGCCCGCTGCCACTACTTGCCACCCTTTCGCCTTGCCTTGCCCTCGCCCTTGCCCCTTCTCCACCTAGCCTTCTCCTCCACCTCTGCTTTGCCTTGCCTTCTCCGCTCTACCTCCGCCCCACCCTACCTTCTCCCCACTCAGCCCTGATCCTTCGCTCCCCCCGCCCCTTGCTGCTCCTTCGCCCTTGCTCTACCCTTCCTTCTCCCACCTCCTTCCCTCCCATCTTCCCTCTCTTTTGCCTCGCACATCCTCCTGACCTCTTGCCTCTCTTGCCAGCATGCCCCCCCTGCCATTCTGCCTCCCCCGTCCTTCTTTCTCCTCCACCTCTCCCCCCCTCCTTCTAATCCTTCACTCCTTCCTCCTTCTTCTCTCCTTTCTCCCTCCTTCCTCTCCTCCTCTCTACCTTCCCTGCTGCATTCTCCACCTCTCTCCTCCGCTTCTTCGCCTCACCTCACCTCGACGCCCTTCTTCCTCTCCCTCCTTTTTTCATTTGCATCCCTACAGTGAGAGCATTTGTGCTTGTTAAGGTGAAAGAAAATCTTGGTGGTGAACATTGGTCTGGCTAGAGGGGCTCTATGGTAGCACCCTCAACTCCCACAGCCGTTAAGGTTCTTCTTTCCCTAGCTGACAAGCAACAGGTACAGCAACAACCAATTCAGTCCCTCTAAGATAAGGAACTTGTGGGTAGAATTGTGGGCCTCACATCTACAAGGAGACAAGTGCGAGAGTGGATCTAGGCGAGCTTGACATTAGAGGGTGACCACATCCAAGAGGTCACATGGAAGATGCATTTTCCTCATCTAGTTGAGCTCCCCTGACATTGCCTCGACACTCGTGGAGTAGAGCCCCATCCTCCTTGGGCCGCATCTCGTTTACCTCTTTCCTCGGTATCATGGGTTTAGAGTGGAGGACAAGGATACAACACACCATGTTCCATGTTTTCTGATTATGCTCTGCTTCCCAGGGCTCCCCAAGGAGTATTGAGACATCCTCCCCTCCATTGGTTGAGCCTTTGGCACTGTGCTTGAGTCCCCACCAGAGTTGGCCACCTCATTTCTAGCATATGAATGAGTCCCCAGGATCAAATTAGAGGTTGAGAGCCTAGAGTCCCTCCTAGAGTTGATCCTCCTCGAGACCCATTGAAGGGGGCACACTTCGCCAGTGTGTGGAGATTTCCAGGTTACCAGGCCAGTGTCTTCAATCCCCTGCAAAGTAGGTAGAGGTAGTAGACCAGAGTCGCACGCCCCCTCATATAAGAGAAGCAGGAGCATTAAACACCTTGGGTGACTCCTTTAGAAGGGGACTGGACCCACATTAAAAAGAAAAAGAAACCAAGCAAACAGGCTCATAAGCGCTACAGGCAGAGGCCAAATGCAGAGAAAGAGATAAGGTTGCTCGCAAGGCACCTAAGGAGGATCCACCTCCCTTAGCGGAAGGGTCACTTCCCAGCTAGATGTTCCTCATGTGGTAGAAGTTTATCATCCACATCCACCCTCGCATCAAAAGCAAACCTCAGGAGCTCCAAATGTGGCGACGGTGGATAGCGGTTGAGGAGGAGCGGATCAAAAGCCTTGACGAGCTTGATCAGCAGGAGGAGCATATGCCTCTTTCCTCCTCCTCCCACCTCCTCCCACCTCCTCCAGATCCCTCTCCCCTTTCCCCTCCATCCCCCCCAGGTTCCCCTTGCCCCCTCCTCCCCCCTCGCGCCCCCTAATATGATCACTCTCACCACTCGACCCCTTCCCTCTAACCCCCCGCTGCCCCCCTCTCCACCTCCGCAGTAGGTTCCTCAACCTCCTCACCCTCCTAGGATTTGCCACCCCTACCAACAGGCAAGGGCAACATGACATCCCATTTTGTTCCCTCGCCATAGCATCAAGCCCACCCAGCGAGGGAGCCAGAGGGATGGGGCTCTCGTCCTCTAGGTCAGCCACCCCCTAACTCCAGACTAGGCACCCCTTACCATGGGACTTCTAGAGGTTGGGACCCTGGATCTACCTGGAGATCCTAGCTCCTATCCTTTACCACTAGAGGTAATGCTTATGATCCTGCAGCCATGGAAGGGGGGTTTGATTAGTGCAATAAGCTCTCAGACACATCCCATTTGGAGTTTCCAATTCGCCTCCACAGGGCTGGAGAAGTGGACCCTAGAGGTTTTTGATGCTATTATGGGAGACCGAAATGCATGCATGATGGATGAGTGGATGGGAGGGATCTTGGGTACGCCCATGGTGTGGAGGTGAATTTCCAGTTGAGCTTCATGAGAGAGGAGCCGATGTGTGGTTTGGCGATAGGAGTTATGAGATTGCCACTCGAGGCAACTATGGATCATGCATACTACTGGCCCCTCCAGAAGTGTGCAGAGCAGTTTAGGGTGGAAGTATCCTTGATGATGAAGTGGGCATGGAAGATCAGCATTGAGTCGGTATCTACCCTAGTACGTTGTTGCACAGACATGGACTATTCTCCCTCCAAACCCCTGGCAAAGTCATTTAAGGTAGTCTTTCTAGAACAGGCACCCACTCACAAAAGAGCCTTATTCTTTGCACCCCCGTCCTCATCATGAGATGGACCATAGTGAGTTGGAACATGCACGGGCTCCACGACCATGCTCGTAGTTAGTTGTAGTACTTGATACTCTGGCAAGAGTTGTAGAGGGTCGTGGTAGGGCGGACAGTGGAAATTCTTTTGATCCAAGAGCATATGTTCTCAACATCAAACATCAGACAACGCCACCAGCTCTTTCCAAGGAGAGGTCCAAAGGAGTGGTCCCCGATAGTAGGACATAGCAGAGGGGCATGCATCTCGGTCTCACAGACTTTGGCTCCAGAGGTCTATGATCAGGGAGAGCTTATCCCAGGATGGGCAGTTTGGATGGGAGTCAGGATGAGAGAGTCCAAGATTGGGATCCTCAACGTGTATGCCCCAGTGTGCAAACAGCACCGCCCAGCCTTTTGGAGGAGGCTAACAGAGAGTCTCCCGGATGTAGACCCTTAGATTATTCGAGGGGACTTCAAAAACCTAGAGTTTAGGGAAGATAAGCAGGCGATGCCTCATTCTTTGAGATGCTAGCAACAGAGCGTAGCACCTGGGAATAGTTCATTTTTATGTTCAGTGGTGGCAGAGACCCATGGCGAGAGCCAAATTTTAGTAGGATACCTAGCAGCCTGAGAGTGCTCTCAACAAAAGCAGAACGAAAGAGGGAGAGAGAGAAACAGAGAGCCACACAAGTTTTGGTGGGTGTAGAACACTCTAATCTTCTTTTTCATTCATTTATATATGTGTTTGAGTATTGTACATAACCGGGGTAAAGGCACAAAGACCTTTAACCCCCACAACCTCCCACTTAAAGGACATGTGCCTTTAAGGGAGAACAACAATTGAGCATACTATCCAATGCCCATCAATACATGACAATACTCAAACCGTTGACTAGGTGGACTCTTCATCAGCATATTTGCAGGGTTATCATCTGTATGAACCTTGACAAGCTCTATGCATTTGTCCTCAAGTACTTCCCTAATGAAATGGTACTTGACCTCAATGTGTTTGGTCTTTGCATGAAAGACCGGATTCCATGCTAGCTGAATAGCACTCATAGAATCACTTTGCAATGTTGGTATACCTGTATGAATCCCCAAATCTCCCACTAGCTGATCAAGCCATATAGCCTCCTTGCAACCCTCTGTGGCTGCAACATACTCAGCCTCTATGGTAGACAAAGCAACACACTTCTACGCACGAGACATCCACAACACTGCACCACCTGCAAAGGTGAACACATAACCAAAAGTGGATCTTCTACTATCCACATGCCCTACATAGTCTGAATCTGGGTACCCAAGTACACGCATGTCTCCTCTACCAAAGCAGATGCACATCTCCTTGGTACCCTTCATGTACCTCATGATGCACTTAACTACCTCCCAATGTCTCTTTCCTAGATTAGCCATATACCAGCTAACAACTCCCACTGCAAATGCAACGTTTGGTCTAGTAGCTATCATAGCATACATAAGACTCCCAACCACTGATCCATACAGCGCCTTCGCCTTCATGGCCCTCTCCTCATGTGATTTGGGACTATCTGTATGACTCAGTTTCACATATGGAGGCAATGGAGTACTCACTGCCTTCCCCCCCTCCATATTGAAACACTCCAATACTTTTGTAACATACTCCTTCTGTGAAAGCCAAAGGAGTTTCCTACTTCGATCACACGTGATGCGCATACCAAGAATATGACCTACAAGTCCCAAATCCTTTATATCAAAGGCCTCATGCAACTTGGCATTTAATGCATCTAGCTCATAAGTATTCTTGCTAGCCAATAGCATATCATCCACATATAGTGGCAAGATTATCAGGCTATTATCCTTAGCCCTTTTAGTGTAGAGGCAGTGATCAATTTCACTCATTCTCTAGGCGCTTGCTTAAGACCATAGAGACTCTTCTTTAGCTTGCAAACTAAATGCTCTTTGCTCTTTTCTTCAAAGCCTTCCGGTTGCACCATGTAAATTTCCTCATGCAGGTCCCCATGTAGAAAGCTATCTTGACATCCATCTGCATAAGCTCCATATCCTCTACTACCACTAGTCCAAGCATGCATCTAAGTGTGGTCATCTTCACAACTGAAGAGAATATCTCATCAAAGTCCACACCCTTCTCTTGCTTGAACCCTTTAGTGACCAAACGGGCCTTGTACCTCGGCACATCATCACCTGTGACCTTCATCTTGTAGACCCATTTACATGGCAATGCTTTCTTTCCATGTGGCAAAGAAACCAAGTCCCAAATATTATTTTTTCATAAGTGAACTCATCTCTGATTGCATAGCATACTCCCACTTGCATTGATCCTCGTGCATCATAGCCTCTCTGTAGCAAGAAGGCTCCCCGCAATCAGTAAGCATCACATAGTCTACCCTTGGAACAAACCTATCAGGCGGTCTAGACACTCTAGATGATCTTCTCAAGGGCATTTCAGCTTGCTGTCCCACCTCCATATTAGCCACATTTGGCTCATCATTTTCACCAATAGATGATCCATTATATACCCTTGATTGTATACCTATGGGAGTACTTGGTGATACCATTTCTTGCACATTTGGTGCATGGACATCTTGCTGTCTATCAACATACATAAGTGGATTCACATCCTGGAAGTGATTCTCCTCATTTCCACATCCCTCATGGGTGCCGTATGCATTCATTGAAGAATACATCATGGCTATGTACGATCTTCTTTGCTTCTAGATCCCAGAGATGATAGCCCATCTCTCCACTTTCACCATAACTCAGAAAGATGCATTTCCTAGACTTAGGATCTAGCTTCTTTTGAAGCTCTTTTGGCACATGTGCATATGCTTCACACCCAAATATACACAAATGAGAGTAAAAGGGCTTCTTGCCACTCCATGCCTCTTCAGGAAATCCACCACCCAAACTCTTACTAGGTGATCTATTGATCACATGCATTGCAGTCTTCATTACCTTAGCCCAAAAACCACCAAAAAGTCTTGCATTGGAAAGCATGCATTGCAACCTTTCTTGAATGGTACGATTCATCTTTTCTGCAACTAGATTTTTGTCTGGAGTACGAGGGGATGTGAGCTCCCTCTTAATCCCACATGTATCATAGAAATGCTGAAAGTCATGAGAGAGATACTCTCCACCATTGTCAGTTCGTAGGCATTTAAGCGTTCTACCTGATTGATTCTCAACCAAGGCCAGCCATTTCTAAAATACCTAGAACACATCACTCTTCTGAGCTATAGCATAAGCCCACACTTTCCTAGATGCATCATTAATGAATGTCACATAGTATTCAGCCCCGCATAATGACCATGTAGGCATGGGACCACATATGTCTGAATGCACCAAATCAAGCTTTTCAAACTCTTTCTTTCCCCTTCTTTTATGGGCTGATTTAGTCTGCTTCCCATAGAGACAGTGCTCACAAAAATTCAAAATCAGAGAAACTCAAATGCAGTACATAACCCAAATGGCATAAGAGTTTCATTCCATTCTGACTCATGTGCCCCAACTTGCAATGCAACAAAGAAGTCCTTGGCTGCTCGAGTATTGCAACAACATGATCAAACACCCCTGATAAATGTAAGGGATATAAAGTCCCACACTCTGCACCCCTGGCCAAAAGCATAAAGCCGGTCTGAATTTTCCAACTCCCAAAACCAAAGTTGATGTGAAAACCAGCATCATCTAGCTGACCCGTTGAAATGAGACTCTTAGTCAACTTAGGCACATGTCTCACATTTTTCAAAATAAATGCAGACCCATTTGCAAAAGAAAACTTTGTCACCTACTCCCACTATGTCACATGCATAGTCATTTCCAAGATGCACGCAACCTGTCTTTCCACTGTCATAAGTGGAGAACCATTCCCTATGGGGAGTAACATGGAATGAAGTACCAAAATCCAAAATCCAATCCTAGGAATATGGATCATCTGAAGTGGTAAGCAAGTTCGCAGATAAGCTAGACATGAAGAGAATGTCATTGTCACTATCATGTGTGATTGCATTGATCTCCTCAATCTTCACTTTTCCTTTGTCCTCCCTTGGACTCTCTTCCTTTTGATTTGCACCCCAATTCGCATTATTTTTCTTATCCTTTTGATCTATTTTTAGCTTGTAGCAATCCTTTTTCAGATGGCCCTTCTTGGCATAGTGATAACACTCAATGTTCTGTGCCCTGAATAGCACTCATAGAATCACTATGCAATGTCGATACACCTGTATGAATCCCCAAATCTCCCACTAGCCGATCAAGCCATATAGCCTCCTTGCAACCCTCTGTGGCTGCAACATACTCAGCCTCTATGGTAGACAAAGCAACACACTTCTGTGCACGAGACATCCACGACACTGCACCACCTGCAAAGGTAAACACATAACCAGAAGTGGATCTCCTACTATCCACATGCCCTACATAGTCTAAATCTGTGTACCCAAGTACACGCATGTCTCCTCTACCAAAGCAGATATACATCTCCTTGGTACCCTTCATGTACCTCATGATGCACTTAACTACCTCCCAATGACTCTTTCCTAGATTAGCCATATACCGGCTAACAACTCCCACTGCAAATGCAATGTCTAGTCCAGTAGCTATCATAGCATACATAAGAATCCCAACTGCTGATGCATAAGGAACCTTGGCCATCATGGCCCTCTCCTCATGTGATTTGGGACTATCTGTATGACTCAATTTCACATATGGAGGCAATGGAGTACTCACTGCCTTCCCCCCCTCCATATTGAAACACTCCAATACTTTTGTAACATACTCCTTCTATGAAAGCCAAAGGAGTTTCCTACTTCGATCACACGTGATGCGCATACCAAGAATATGACCTACAAGTCCCAAATCCTTCATATCAAAGGCCTCATGCAACTTGGCATTTAATGCATCTAGCTCATAAGTATTCTTGCTATCCAATAGCATATCAACCACATATAGTGCCAGAATTATCAGGCTATTATCCTTAGCCATTTTAGTGTAGAGGTAGTGATCAATTTCACTCCTTCTAAAACCCTGGGATAGAATGAAAGCATCAAACTTCTGATACCATTCTCTAGGCACTTGCTTAAGACCATAGAGACTCTTCTTCAGCTTGCAAACTAAATGCTCTTTGCCCTTTTCTTTAAAGCCTTCCAACTGCACCATGTAAATTTCCTCATGCAGGTCCCCATGCAAGAAAGCTATCTTGACATCCATCTGCATAAGCTCCATATCTTCTGCTGCCACTAGTCCAAGCATGCATCTAAGTGTGGTCATCTTCACAACCGGAGAGAATATCTCATCAAAGTCCACACCCTTCTCTTGCTTGAACCCTTTAGCGACCAAATGGGCCTTGTACTGAGGCACATCATCACCTGTGACCTTCATCTTGTAGACCCATTTACATGGCAATGCTTTCTTTCCATGTGGCAAAGAAACCAAGTCCCAAGTCTTATTCTTCATAAGTGAACTCATCTCTGATTGCATAGCATACTCCCACTTGTGTTGATCCTCATGCATCATAGCCTCTCTGTAGCATGAAGGCTCCCCGCAATCAGTAAGCATCACATACTCTACCCGTGGAACAAACCTATCAGGCAGTCTAGACACTCTAGATGATCTTCTCAAGGGCACATTTGGCTCATCATTTCCATCAATAGATGATCCATCATCTACCCTTGATTGTGTACCTATGGGAGTACTGGTGGTACCATTTCTTGCACATTTGGTGCATGGACAGCTTGCTGTTTATACACATATGTAGGTGGATTCACGTCTTGAAAAGTGATTCTCCTCATTTCTAGATCCCTCATGGGTGCCTTATGCATCTTCTTCTCATTGAAGACTACATCATGGCTACGTATGATATTCTTTGCTTCTGGATCCCAGAGACGATAGCCCATCTCTCCACTTTCACCATAACCCAAAAAGATGCATTTCCTAGACTTAGAACCTAGCTTCTTTTGAAGCTCTTTTGGCACATGTGCATATGCCTCACACCCAAATACATGCAAATGAGAGTAAAAGGGCTTCTTGTCACTCCATGCCTCTTCAAGAATACCACCACCCAAACTCGTACTAGGTGATCTATTGATCACATGCACTACAGTCTTCATTACCTCAGCCCAAAAACCACCAGAAAGACTTGCATTGGAAAGCATGCATTGCAACCTTTCTTGAATGGTACGGTTCATCTTTTTTGCAACTGTACTTTGCTCTGGAGTACGAGGGGATGTGAGCTCCCTATTAGTCCCATGTGTATCACATAAATGCTGAAAGCCATGAGAAAGATACTCTCCACCATTGTCAGTCCGTAGGCATTTAAGCATTCTACCTGACTGATTCTCAACCAAGGCCAGCCATTTTTGAAATACCTGAAACACATCACTCTTCTGAGCTATGGCATAAGCCCACACTTCCCTAGTTGCATCATCAGTGAATGTCACATAGTATTCAGCCCTGCCTAATGACCGTGTAGGCATGGGACCACATACGTCTGAATGCACCAAATCAAGCTTTTCAAACTCTTTCTTTCCCCTTATTTTATGGGCTGATTTAGTATGCTTCCCATAGAGACAGTGCTCACAAAATTCAAAATCAGAGAAACTCAAATGCGGTACATAACCCAAACGGCATAAGAGTTTCATCCCATTTTGGCTCATATGGCCCAATTGGCAATGCTATAAAGAAGTGCTTGGCTACTCGGTTATTGCAACAACATGATCAAATACCCCTGATACATGTAAGGGATACAAAGTCCCACACTTGGCACCCCTGGCCAAAAGCATAGAGCCCTTCTGAATTTTCCAACCAAAACCAAAAATGGTCTGAAAACTAGCATCATCTAGCTGACACATTGAAATGAGACTCTTGGTCAGCTTAGGCACATGTCTCACATTTTTCAAAATAAATGCAGACCCATTTGCAAAAGAAAACTTTATGTCACCTACTCCCACTATGTCACATGCATAGTTATTTCCAAGATGCACACAACCTGTCTTTCCACTGTCATAAGTGGAGAACCATTCCCTATGGGGAGTAACATGGAATGAAGCACCAGAATCCAAAATCCAATCTTGGGAATATGCATCATCTGAAGTGGTAAGCAACTTTGCAGATAAACTAGACATGAAGAGAATGTCATTGTCACTATCATGTGTGACTGCATTGATCTCCTCGATCTTCACTTTTCCTTTGTCCTCCCTTGGACTCTCTTCCTTCTAATTTGCACCCCAATTCACATTCTTTTTCTTATCCTTTTGCTCTCTTTTCAGCTTGTAGCAATACTTTTTCATATGGCCCTTCTTGCCATAGTGGTAACACTCAATGTTCCGTGCCCTGGATTTGCTACGAGACTTCCCTCTTTCTTGGGACTTCCTCTTGAGCTGTGATCTACCCCTTTGCACATTTAAGGCTGCATCCTGCTTGTTGTCATCCATAGACTTTCGTCTAATCTCCTCGGCCAACAAGCTACCCCAACATCATCAAATTTTAGTACTCCACCAGGTGCAGAGTTATTGACAGCTGTACGGAAGGTATCCCATGAGGATGGCAATGAACATAAGAGAAATATTGCCTTAGTCTCCTCATCAAAATTCATCTTTTGAGCCTGAAGCTAGCTGAAAATAATATTGAATTCATTCAAGTGAGAAGCAATGGAGACCCCTTCCTTCATCTGCAACTCAAACAACCTCTTCATGAGGTAAACTTTATTAGAGGCAGTTTCCTTCTCATAAGTGGCACACAATTTCTTCCACAAATCTTATGTAGTCTGCTCATTTACTATTGTGAAATAAACTGACTCTGCAAGATGAAGTCTAATAGTAGACTCTGCTAATGCATTCAACTCATTCCAATCATCCTCAGACATATCTGCAGGCTTAGCTTCAATGCCTGCCAAGGGTTTAATCTACTTCTTTTGAATAAGCACATCCCTTATCTATTCTTTCCACGAAGAAAAGTTTCTCCCATCAAAATTTTTAATGTTGAAAAACTCCTTTTCAGACATGGAAGAGGATGCCATGATGCAAATGAAGCAAAATCCCAAATGCTAGTGCCTACAAGAGAGAATCACACTAAATACCAGGTGCACCCAAATGTGTATGCCACAATAGAGTGAAATGTCACCAAAACTCAAAGCTCAAAGTATCAAAAGATGCAGCTGACTCATGTGCATGTACTATGCATCCATATGAGCAAATCTGGCCCCAAAAAAAAAGCCAACTGCAATGGCAATCCAAAATGCCAATAAGTGCCAAATGGCTCAAGCATAAACATTGTCCGTGGGCATATGCATCAATAATATCTCATCCAAGAGAGCATAACACTATCAGTGCATCACCTGCAATCTGTCAAAGCTATCCCTCAGCATAAAATAGCATCCATGTGCAAAGCATCCATAAAAAATAGCATTCCACAAGGCAATCTAGGCATATCAGTGCATCCAATAAGGATTGCAATGTATCCAAATGGCCTATAAATCATCCATTGCAACCCAATGCACACGAATGAGCGCACATGGCTCAAACTACAACCAGAGTGATCTGCATAAGGTATGCTTAAGAAATCATGGTCCCATGGCAATGACCGCTACTAAAAATAGAACCTGAGATGCCCCAAAACATGGGTGCCATTGCATAATTGGACTCAGCAAGAAAATCTGCAAATATCTCTCTTCTACTGGAACTCCAAAATCCCAACCCATGAGTGAGAAATGGGAGTCAACACTTATCCACTACCATGTGGCATAAATCTAAGGTTTCAAAACCTTAGAATGAAAAATGCATAATAGAGAGACGAAATCCAATACACAGAGATCTATAACTCTAAAAATACTCCATCTAATCACATAAGAATTGATGGGTAGGGGTTTTTATGCATCCAAAATGCAATGGGACAGACGGTTTTGAAAACCGTGGTCCCAATCACTAGGTCCAACACACAAACTGAAAAACGTTTTTGGAAACAGAACTGTTTGTAAACTCCATTGGAGTGCGAATGATGAGCAACATAGAAGTTTTAGGACCTCTGAGTCCACTGGAACTGGCAGATCTACAAATGGTTGCTCCAAACTTGAGTTCCAACACCCGGGCAGAAAAACATAGAAACTGACACAATGAGTCAGCAATCCAATGAAACGACGAACCCAGATTCAAGAATGAAGGTGTTTCCAAGCTCTTGAAGTGAAATGGACACCAAAAGCAAGCAATAGTTGCCTCTACAAGCCAATACGGAGTCTCTGTCATCGAACGAAATAGGGAAAAGCTTAAAAAACGACTTTTTCTTTGAAAACACTTAACAGGCTCTCAAAACTACTTCACAAAACCAAAGTGACTTTTTCAAAGGTTCCTTCAAGATCTTTGCGCACTCAGATGCAAGTAAAATCACCCATAGAGCTTCCCACAGAGCTTCCCATAGAGCTTCTCCTTCCTCCCACAAAGCTGCTGAGCTTCCAGGCATTCACACACGCTCAGCTAGATCACCCGAGCTCTGATACCAGTTGAGAGCGCTCTCAACAGAAGTGGAACGAAAGAGGGAGAGAGAGAAACAGAGAGCCACACAAGTTTTGGTGGGTGCAGAACACCCTAATCTTCTTTTTCATTCATTTATATATGTGTTTGAGTATTGTACATAATCGAGGTAAAGGCACAATGACATTTAACCCCCACATAACCCCCTATTCTCTTTTGGACAGAGGAGACATGATGAGAGACTAGACCGTTTCTACATTGGGGACTGGGCACTGCATAGAGGCGGCTCTACCGAGATTCTGGTAGGTACCACAATGTCAGACCACTCTCTTGTAGTACTTCACTTAGAGCAGCCCCGTCGAGGTCTTCCCCAGAAAAGGGTCCGCATTCCAGAGGACCTTCTGTAGGACGAGGAGATCTAGCAAGCCATCGTAGGGATTTGGGAGTAGTCAAAGATGACACTAGGTAAGGGTTGGGCATCATGGGTGGCCGATGCGATCCAAAGGAGTAGTGAGGAGTTATAGGCTCACACCCTTAGGCCTCCGGAGGAGGATGCTTCAAAATCATGAGTAGGCTTTGAGGAGGGACCTTGCCTCCATAGAATGGCTCAGGGAGCAAGACAAATTCTCAGTGGCCTAGGGACAGGCTCGAGAGCGCTTGCCTTGCTTGAGCTTCAGGACACGGAGATTTGGCGGGCTAAGTTCTCTTATCACTTATCCTAGGCCTTGTGGGTACAGCAGGGGGACAGGATGATGAAGTAGTTCTTTCAGACCATTGGGCCCCATTCGGCAGGCACACAATTGTAGCACCTTCGAGATCCATAGGGCATCATGCACATTGACCTGCAGGAGATATTAAGCCTGACCACAGGTCTTTATAGCTAGCTTTTTCATACTGAGAGGATGACTCCAGCTAGTCTTGTAGCCCGAGAGGTAGTTTGGGATCACGTTTTGGCAGTAGTCTTGCAGGATTTATGCAGCAGGCTAGAGGAGCCTTTCACAAATAAGGAGCTTTGGGAAGCCCTCAAGGCTCTCTCGACCCAAAAGTGTCCTAGCGAGGATGGCTTGACTTCGGCCTTCCTTTAGAACTTCTAAGAGATTATCTCCACCCCTTTACGGCTAACATGCCATGAGATTTTTGACATGAGCTCCCTCCCTCAGTCCTTGAGTAGGGGGCGAATTTGTTTGATCCTGAAAGGGGGATATAGGTCAAACATCTGATAGTGGAGACCAATTACTCTGCTTGACACCACATACAAGATCCTCGCCAAGGTCTTGAGCTTGCAGTTATGGCCTCATCTTACGAACGTCATCCACGACACACATACGTGGTTTGTCCAAGAGCGCAACATCTTGTACAACATCTTCACTTTTTGGGAGGCAGTGGATTGGTCTAGGGAGGAGTCACAATCGCTAACAGTCCTTCTCTTGGATTTTGAGAAGGCCTATGATAGGGTGGAATGGTTCTTCCTAGAGGGCACTATACAGCGATTGGGTTTCTCTGACAGATGGGTCAGAGGAGTTTCAGTGCTCTATGCAGGGAGATCTAGCTAGATGCTTATCAGAGGACACATGGGTGAGGCCTTTCCTCTCTCGCATTTGGTCTGCCAGGTTTGCCCACTCGCTCCCTTCCTCTTTTATTTGTGGATGAGGCTTTGGGCTACTACTTGAGATCACAGGTGGCAGGCCTCAAAGGGTTGAGCCTCCCAATTCGATAGAAGGAGGAACTGCTGAACTTTGAGTTTGTAGATGACATGGCCTTATATGTTGAGGGCACCACAGTGAGCTTGAAGAGAGTTAGGGGAGCCCTAGCTATCTACTGTGAGGCCTTGGGCATGCGGATCAACTGGATAAACTCTATAGGTTTCTTCACAGGCCATGAGGAGGCACAGGAGATCCATGAGTGGGGGAGTGATTTTGGATCTAGATGGATACTGCGGGGCTAGACAAGACAGCAAGATACCTTGGTTGCTAGGTTGGTATTGATATTATAGCAGAGCCGTAGATCACGCCCCGGTACTTGAGAGCATTTGGCACAAGCTTCTCTACTCGACCTTGGGAAGCTCTCCCTAGCAAGGTGTGCCTAAGTGGCAAAACAGGTCCTTGCCACGGCCTAGTATATCCTCAGTATATCATCTCCTATTGGTGCTTTCATAGAGGATGCATTGGGCAGCTCCGACGATTGGTTCAAAACTTCCTTTGGGCAGGATTGGACGGCATGTGAAACACTAGAGCCCGGGTCACTTGGCAGACGGTGATCATGCCACAGGCACTGGGAGGCTTGGGTATCATAGATTCGGAGATGTAGAGCAAAGCCCTTAAGTAGGTTGTTCGTGCGGGAGAGGAGAGCACACACAAAGGGATGGGGAGACACCAAAAGTGGTGGAGCAAAAGCTACTCCAGCTTATTCCTCTATCATATATATATGAGTATAGGCACACTGCCCTTTACCCCAACAACCTCCCACTTAAAGGCAGTGTGCCTTTAAGGGAGTATAGTACACATATAATACAATCAGCCATAGGCTGAAAAACAAGATGACCAGACCGTCATCCTATGCCCATCGGTACTTTACAATGTGCAAAGTGCATAGAGGATAAGCTGTTAGCAGACATCAGGTTTGCAGGATAGAAAATGACAAGCTGTAGATGCCTGTCAACCAAGATCTCATGCCAGATCTCACTGGGAGAGTGAACTCTCACCACCTCGTGCTCCTGTGCTAAGTCCGGGAGAGGAGAGCACACACAAAGGGATGGGGAGACACCAAAAGTGGTGGAGCAAAAGCTACTCTAGCTTATTCCTCTATCATATATATATGAGTATACATGGGCACTGTACAAGTGGGTGGGCACACTGCCCTTTACCCCAATAGTTCGTGGTCTCACTTCAAGTGTAGAGCCTTGGAAGCTCCTCTTACAAAGAGGGCTTCTCAGGAACAACCCATGCACTGGAGGACAGTGGCAACCTTCTCACAAGTGGATCTTCTCAGAGGCTCCCCTTATAGGGAAGGGTTCACCTTTGATGCAGAGCCTTCATAGGGTCTGGCAGAGACTTGTAGGGGGTCTCATCCGTGATCTGCCCAAATGCAGAGACGAGTTTGGGCATTAGCCCCTTATGTGGCACCGAGAGATTCGAGATCAAGAGGGGCGTGTGCTTGGACAATGGATGCACATCGGTTGGCCATAGTGGGATAGTGGCCTGGTTGGATCTTTTGGTAGATGGAGGGGATCACCCATGGACTCATAGGTGAGGTGAGGTGCCATAGCACATATGCAAGAAGTAGGGTAGCGGATGAGAGAGATCGACCTAGCCATCCTTGAGTCCTAGTGAGAGGGACTCCACGCTTGGAGGGACAACACTTGGTTGGGGTAGTTTTCTTGGATTGGTGTCCATTTGAGGATGATGATGCACCGAGGCAGCACACACTATAGCTTTTACCATGTAGGCTCTAGAGGCCTACTTAACCCGCTTATTGAGAGGGACCCTGATATGGATGAGAGTCTTGATGGGATTCACTGGCAGATGATCATAGTGGTGAGACATTTGGGGAAGGAGTGGCACATTGACCCTCCGAGTATTTCAAAGCAGGATGCCCAAGATGGCACCTTTGGTTTTGGGAGGGTAGACCCTTGAGGGAGGTCCAGTGGGATCCGAGAGAGTGGTTCTCACCCTCCAGAGGTGGCCTTGCTGAGTAGATGCATGAGATGCCCTTCTTCTCCTATACCACACGGATTGACAAGAGGATTTAGATGGACTCTTTGAGGTGGACCCCCTCGAGGGAGAGGCATTGGGTGACCCAGAGAGTGCCTCGAGATGTCCGCCGTTCTCGATTTTGGACACGGTTATGGTCTAGTTTGTGACTGAGGAAGACATCCTACTTCTTCCGGCTAGATGCCCACAAAGGCTTGCCCATCAAACCATGGTTGGAGTAGATGCGAGTGGAGGGGCAGTGACATTGTTGCTCTAGTGGTTTCCTAGAGATGATTCCGTAGTGCCTTTGGAGCTATCGCAGAGCAGTGAGGATCTGGATGGGAGCCCTTAGGATCATGACCTGCATGCAAAGTCCTCAGAGGGACTACACCTGGGGGATGGTGGCTTGGTTGATGGATGGAGGATACACATTCAAGATCGATGAGATCTCCCCAGCCTATCGGATACATGGTCAAATCATACAGAGGATTGAGCTCCATGAGGCAGTCCCTCCTGATAGCCTAGCTCCCTTCTCTCCTCCGGAGGATAGCATTTGGGAGGTGGTAGCCAGTATCATTGCATGGAAAATGTTTGGGTGGCTCGTTGCAGTCTCATGATGGGAGAGCATTAGGTTCCACTCGTGGCTACCATGGTCGCCATCTGGCAGGATATCATCTATACTCTATGCTCCACCTAGGAGCGTGGGATTCCAGGCTCTAGAGTGACTATTGAGCAGCGTGCTCAATTCTGCAAGGCTTGGCCTACAAGTGTCTTCTACGTCTTCACTTTGCGAGGGATTCATTGGTTGTATAGTCCCCCCACTTGGTTGTTAGCCCCAGTACTAGAGATTACCTAGGCAGTGATATAGGTTTCTCTGGAATAGGCCATTTTTTCTTTCAACCTTTTCCTAGTCTTTTTCCATTCTTAGCACCTTCGGGGCTGTTGTTTTGTATGAAGCCTTTCAAGCATTAATAGAAGGTTCCTTTCTTTGCAAAAAAAAAAGGGAGTTAAATGCTGCTTTCAAGGGGTGGTTAGGGAAGAACAAAGGGAGATTATTAGCAATGAATCATATCGCATGGTCAAAACACAATGGTTGGGCCTTACAATCAATGCACTCTTCCACGCATCTACATTTTAAGTAAGGGTGTCCCACATTGAAGATGTTGTTCAAGTATTTGGGCATCGTCCTCTCAATTTTTGATATCCTGCTTTTGCATCTTCCAAAGACTCCTATGGGTGATGCACATTGTGAATCCATGGAGGAAGCAATGAGGCACAAATGTAAATCTTTATTCCAAGAGTGGTTACATATATAGGCAATTGCCTCCATGTAAGTAGATCCCGGATCCACAATCATCTCCCTGATTATCTCAATCAATCACCTCCTATGATCACTCACTCATCACACCAACCTGACACACCTAACTAGAACCTTCTAGCACACCTACACTCACACACTTCTTGCATAGGACTCCAAGCCCATAGGCACACACACACACACATCAATTTGCCCCTTCATTCCCCACATGGGATGCTCCATGGCTTGCCCACCATCATGTGCCAGCACTCATGGCCCCAACCTATGAATCACTCTTTAGGATTCTTGGTTTACAACTGGGAGATGGACATTGACTGTGTATGTAAAGCCCAATGAGTCCAACAAGGAAAAATCTCAAAAGACTAACAATCATTTAAGGATGGACTATCCATGGCAGAGAACCATTATTGACCTCACACACACATAACTTAGAAAACATATGGATCCTTACCCTTGTCAGATTTGACTTGGGTGCTGTAAGTAGTGAGAGCTTTGCCATTCTATGGTTCTTCTTCTTCTTCAATTTCTGCTTCCTCAACAAGATTGGCTGAACATCTCTTCTTGGCATAACATTCCTTTTCAAAGTGTCCAGGTTTGCCACAAAAGTTACATTTCATTTTGCTCTTTCCCTTGAAGTTGCTTAAGTTGCTTCTGGCCAAATATGCCCCTTCTTTGTAATATGCCCCTTCTTTGTAATCACTTCTTTGTTTGATCTTTCTCTCCTCTTCCAAGAGTGATGCTTCAATTTCTACCAGACTTATCTCTGGAATATTGGTGAGTGTGGTTACAATAGTGCCATATTCTTCAATGAGACTTCTATGTAAGATGGCAATTACAATATCTTCATCAAGATTAAACTTGATGCCTGATAACTGTGTCAAAATGCTCTTAATTGAATTTAGATGTGAAGAGATGGACTCCCCTCTATCTAATTTTAAGTCAAAGAACTTGATAAGCAAGCTAAACTTAGAGCATCTTCCCTGTGCTCCAAACACATGCTCAAGATGAGTCCATGTAGCATGAGCAGTCTCACATCTGTCAATGTGATGAATAAAGGAATCGCTCAAACCAAGAGCAATTATAGCAAGTGCTTTTTCATCTCTTGGAAGCCATGAAGCTTCTCCTTCTCTAGTTGTAGGTTTAGTTTCTTTTCCATTTGCTACCTTCCATATTCCCTTTTCATGAGAATAAACTTCAATTTTGTTTGCGAAGTGTGGAACCCCTCTCCTTCAAACTTATCTATTTTTAGTTTGGAAGCCATTTTGGGAAGGTCTTACCAAATTAATGGCAGTGTCTAATCCATTTACAAAAGGTCAATCTTTCTGAACAAAAAAATCACCTCCACCATATGGATGCAAATTGCAAGATAAGAATTCTAAAAATCCTAATTGTTTTGCATATTCATAACTAGTTGGCTTCTCCCACAACCTCTTAACTGGGGTCTTCTTGGCACTTGAAGAAGAAGATTGAGAATTTGGCATTTTGTTAAGAAATCAACATCAATTAAACTTCAAAGAGCATTCTCCGATATGAAAAAGAAATCTCTAAATCTCTGATTTGAATTTTAACTCCTCAAAGATCAACTTAGCATTTAGTGTAGCATCTATTTTCAAAAAAATAGTCAAGAAATGCTTGCAGAAACAAAGTAACCTTGGAGGATTGCTACCTCACACCAAAACATAGTGCAATTAATGATCCTTGGGAGTAGAAGTCTCAATGCGAGTCTTAGACCAAAAAGAGCTTCACACCTCCAGGGGCAGCAACATCTTCTCCACCTCAAAAAACATGTCTCCTTGAAAAACCTGACTGGTTTTTCTATAGTTTCTCCTCATTCCTTAGTCCATTTGCTCTCAAAATTCACCAACAGGTAGCCCATAGGGTAGCCTAAGTGCACCTCAGATTGTTTTTGAAATGGTGGCTCCAGTAAGCTGCATCATCAAAAATGGCGCAGGATAGGGCGAGTGTAAGCATGGGTTGTAGAGGCCATAATCTTTCAATTCCTCTCAGGTGGAAGGGAGAAGGAAGAAGAAAACTCCATTTGGAGAAGAGGAGAGAATCATGAGGGAATCTTCAAAGAATCTCTTCAAAGGCAATAGGATCTTCAGCAAACTCTAATACCACGTGTGAATCCATGGAGGAAGCAATGAGGCACAAATGTAAATCTTTATTACAAGAGTGGTTATATATATAGGCAACTGCCTCCATGTAGGTAGATCCCAGATCCATAATCATCTCCCTGATTATCTCAATCAATCACCTCCTATGATCACCCACTCATCACACCAACCTAACACACCTAAATAGAACCTTCTAGCACACCTACACTCACACACTTCTTGCATAGGACTCCAAGCCCATAGGCACACAAACACACACATCAATTTGCCCCTTCACACGTCTCCCCATGGTAAATGCTGACATAAGAAATAAACTTGCTAGTGGGTAGTTATGTACTTTGCTAATTTGAAACTTCTGTGCTGCTCTCTTTGCTTCAGCTTTGATGTTTCTTTTATTTGCCATTGAGTATCTAGGGAAAAAGATGCCAATAGGTTCATATCATGCATTTCCCATGTTTTATTACTGTATGCCATTAATTATATCTCCAATACTCGAGGTGGGAAAAAGGAGGTTGTGTATGTGTGTGAGGAGTTCTTCTTAGGGGTGACTATGGCAGTCATAAGCTGGTTCGAATTTATTGCTTCCCTTTCCTCATTTGACTGCCCCTCCATATCACAGAAGCTATGCTGTACAACATTGGAAGTTGTCTCAGGAAGTGAAAAACATTTTAGCCCCAAATTATATGGAGACAATGGACCCGCTACTGGTGGTGGTAAGTCAGAATACACAAACATATTTCTCATTATCTTCGGTGATTTCTCAGCATAGTCAATTAGGGCAGTGTTGTTTTCCTCCATTAGTTGTTTGAAGTTCTCTAACAACTGTTTGATAAGGGATAAAGTCTTCTCAATGTTACCCTTGCCCAAAACCAATATTTGACAACAATCATTGAAAGAAAGTTGCATCAGTAGCAGCTTTATGGAATCTGAGTGGTCACTTAATTCTTGTGTGTCCAAAGCTATGATAGTCTCATGGAATTTCTTGTTGAACATAGATAATATAGCTTGGCAACCCAATGAGGGGGTAGGAAGGGGTTCCACATACACAAGCCCCCTTAAATCCTGATGCAAGGAAGAAAGATTTTGCAACCAAAAAACCATTCAAGTCCATCAATTAGACCAAAGATTTTTGTTCTCTCCAAATGGTGTGGCTTGTGTGTGTTTTTCCTAACTATTGCTACATCCACAAACTCAAAGTTTTAACTTCCAATCCATTTTTCATAAATCATTTTCAATATATCAAAAAAGGAAATCACCAAGCCGTAGGGTTACATAGTTTCAGCTAGTTTTAAGTGAAAGCCACCACAATCTCCATGTTTTTCATATTCACTTTATCAGCAAGGGGAACATAACTTCTATATTTGCAACTCAACCCACTTATATTCAAAGAGTATGTCTCTTATCATAGCAAGTACCTACCTAGAAATCAATTGCAGAATTACATATGTCATACAAAATTTCCCTTTTGTTTGCATCAAAATCAATATGAGGCAGGGATCTTATAGTTCACATCTTTTGCAAGTCATTGTAGTTATATAACATCACCCCAAAACTATAGACTTCTTGCTAGTAAAACAATTTTTTTGTTCAAAAAAGACATCAAAAGATTCCTTTTATGGGATTTCCACCAAGATCAAGGCATTATATAATCTCTTCTCTTGTCCCAATGGTAAACACATCCATGCCACTATTTTGTGTTTGTCCCACCACCAGAGCCCCCCTAGAGGTCTTCAGAGAATCTTTTAGAGAAGTGCGAGGACTCACCTACCACCATCCAAAGAAAACATTGTCAGTTATCTTTCAGTGGGAAGGCAGGCTTCAAAACCCCTGCATAGTTTGTTATCCATGTCACTCCACACGATTCATAAGGAACAACCTATGAGCTCTCATATTTTGAGGGATACATCAGTTTTGAAAAATCATTATGTAAGTGTTCTCTTATATGTTGTATTAGGCCAAAGAGACCATGCAGTAAAGAGAACTCTTCTTTTGTCTTTTCTGCTCCATAATGCCAACCTTCCGAAAGCAGCATTAATATGTCACAGACCATAGTTAATACTTAAACTTGTAAAGGAACTACCAATTTTCTGAGCATACCCAAAATTGCCAGTGTTAAGATTTCCTAGTAAAACCTATCAGCAAACAATCGTAGAATTCAGGCTATCCTAGGTGCCATATAAAGTACAAAAAGTACTCATGTATTAAACTATATTAATGCTTTTTGTTGCTGGTTTCATAGTTTGTTATTATCTAACCAAATATCAATTCATATTATGATACATCTATCACAAGGGTCAATGTTTCAAGACCATGAACCCTTCTTTTTGTCATCTATTGCAAAGAATTTTTGTGTTTCACTGCAGCCTCCATATGTTCTTCGCCTTTTCCACTTGCTCTAGGGTAAAAGCCCTTACACCTTTGATCTTTCTTATGGCTCTTACATAAACACAATTTCAGCCATCCCAATTCCCATAATTCATGCAAGATTCACACATTCCAAATGAACAGCATTCACTTTATCGATTACAAGCCGCCTTCACCGAGGTTACCCAATCGATCTCTTATAATAGTGTGAACAAGTAGCGCTACGTATCACTTTGCTGATTTTTCAACATGAACCACTGATAGTTTTATGCAGGTGGGCGGGCTTAATACAAGATGATCATTGTTTTGTTAATGACATGCAAGTGGAGAAGGTTGTAGCAACACCAAAATGCCCACTACGAGTAACCAAGCCCATTTCTTGGCCATTTTGCCAACTCTAAACTATGTTTTGCTTCAAACATGGAGTCATAAAAAATGACAACAAAAACATCTAATTCACAGTCTCAGATTAGCATTGAGCTGGAATCAGACTATAATAACAATGACTTTGCATGGGGGACCATCGCGTTCACAAGCTTAGATTAGCATTCAGTCAGTGTATCAAGCTGTAATAACAATAGTTTAGAATGAGAACTATTGTTGTTATTACAGCCTGATGAATCGACTCAATGCTAATCTGATGTCCTATTTTGATCTTTCCTTTTTTAAGTTGACTATAATAACAATGACATTGCATGAGGGGCCATCTAGTTCACAAGCTACCCAAATTAGCATTTTTTGATGACTGAGAAATTCTCCCACAGTAGGAAGGACACACTAGTACTACCGCAACAATGTGAACAGGTACTGTGCACACATATAAAAATACTCGCTTTTAAATATTTGATGCAAGGAAAATAACGTGATTGTATTTGTGTTTGAATTAGGTTGTCTATCAACCAATGGTGGATAATAATACATGGTGTCATGTCATACCTATTATGCCACATTCCAAAGTGATGTATAGTACATTTACTAATATGGAGTGTATGGAGGACGATCATGGCCATGGACGTGATGATGACCGTGATACGAGAGAGGAGGATGATCATGAGATAGAAGATATAGATATTGAGGCCATTACCCGTGAGGACAAGCCTACCATTGGTGATGCTGATTTCGATGAGCACATGAGTAGCACAAGTAGTAATGGGTTGAATGTATTTGTAGATCTAAACACTTGTTTGGATTTTGAAGTAGATAGTTTGGTAAGGGTTGATCTCATTGATAATGAGATTGAACCGTAGCCCATCATTGATATTGGCAAAACTATTTTACATATTGTCTCATTCTCCTCACCTCACTTAATTCTTGTATATGAGGGCTTGCAAAAAAGCATTGATGTTTTTGTTAAAATTATGTGCTTTGGTAATCATGGGCAATGTTTGGAAAGCAATGATGTACACCAAAATCTCACTTTCTGTATTCTCTATTTTGCGTCTAAATACGTGTCTAATTCCTAGTGTAAATGCGCTAATAGACATGCTGATAAACACAATGTTAGACGGGGGCCCGTATTTTCTCAGTGTAGATGTGCAAATAGATGTGTTAATACACGCGCAAATAGACGAGCTGTTAGACGCGCTATTAGATGCACCCATAATTTCTCTAGTCAAGCAATGCCTATAGACACGCCTGCTATTTTGCCAAGCGTGTCCATAGTTGCTTTGTGTTGTTGTGACTCCAATAACCAATGCGGTGGTTGCAAGGAAACTATACTAAATTGTAGATGTCTACATTTTCCTTAGCTTGGAACTAAAATAGCTCCAAGAACATGTGCGGTGGTTGAGAAATTATTGCACAAGGAGTAATATGACTAAAATCTCTCTAAAATAACACTATGTTTCTTGGTTTAGAACTAAAATAGCTCCAACATCCAACGTGGTGGTTGCGAATATGGACCTTGTCTCGTTAGAGATTGACATGCCACGGTGGTCTGCCTACCAATGTGATGGTCTCTCCATGCCAACTTGAACCAGCACGCTAGTCAGCGTAGCAAAAGATTATGTTACGCAGTGATAGATGGCGAAGCTGCGTAATGACAGGTGGCAAGGCAAAAGTTTTGTGATGTTGTCAGGCCAACGTGGTTGTGCTTGAACCAACACACTGGTCATCACAGCAAAAGATTGTGTTGCACAATGACATATGGCGAAGCTATGCAAGCTGCATCTTATTATTATGCCAGTGCACGTTCAAGACATCGGGAAAATTTTCGACAAGAGAGAGGGTCTGCACAAAATTCAAATAGTCACCCAGAAGCGCATCGCGTCCCAGCCCTAAAAATAGCTCTGCGATTGGCTATACCCAAGCAAACATTGACCCCATACTACAATGGGACCTCACACATCAAAGCACGCGGATCTCAATGGCGAGGATGATGGGTTTTACGTGTATATAGGCATAGCACATAGAGTCATAAGCTTATGAAACTTAGTCACGTATCCCACATAGGGGTCTTGCTTCCGATCATAGTCAGCACAACATGGAACCCAATTGCAATCGAATCCAATGACTAATGTGTCTAGAGAACACGGTCGCATGGGTGACCTTACTCGGGCAACCAGACGATCCTTGGCTACCCAAGGCAACAAGATGCATATTCTTAGTGTTATACCATCTCTCGTGGTAACAACTCGGCTTCCCTGTGCTTCAACAAAACACCCAACTTTGTAGTCCATTTATTCTACATAGCTTCATCGTTGTGGGAGCTCAACGAAGTATGGGAAGAAGGAGAGGATCTCCTATCAACATATGCTCTTCCTATCGCCTAAGTAAAGTAGTCATGGTCCTAAAGCACCTTGCCTCCTCAAGGGAAGTGAATATCACTCCCAAAAGTTAACTTCTTCGACATCCATGGAGCTGCGATAGATATCACATACCCTCAACCTACGTGCTCACGTATCACAGCATCTAGGGCACAAAGGAGGGTGGGAGCTAGCGTAAGCCTCTCGACCAACCCAAAGAGCTATACTACAAGCTCTCGCCATGAGCTTCTCTCTGTATCACCATCTAGCAAGTGTGTGAATGCTAATGTCAATAGGAGTTCTCTCTCACCTTGTTATCACCCATGTGCTCTCTGGATCTGCCAGTCCCTGGACTTTGAAGTCCGAGCTCTCTATCTCCTGTCAGGAGATGCTTCCCGAAGTTAGTAGTATGGACAGACTCTTCCAATGTTGGAACTACTTTCCTTGTACGTGCTAAATGTACCCCCAATGCACCGAGCCTCATGCTAATGGTAGTCTCTTCAAAGCAAGCAGAGTATCTGATGTCTACAACTTTGTGCTTCTTTCCCAATGTTCTTCAGGCCCATGCTTCTAGATAAGGGTGTCAATACACACCATCCCTATGTGTACTCTAAGCTGTTGCATGTCCCAAAACGTCTCCAAGGTTCAATTGACTATTTTGGCACCATTCCAGGTGAACTCTAGTCTTGTACACCTCAAGCCATTCCCCTCCAATAACTTTTGGTCATATGCCATTTACCCATTACTGGGGATAGTAAGTACCATTCCCCTCAAGTGTGCCACACCTCCATTCTTTAGACCACTAGTTTTTGTGCTGGGTTCTAGAAAAACCCACCATAATTTTCTCATACCACCGGTTTTTGTGCTAGATTCCAAAAAACCCCATGTTAATTTTCTCATTCCCTATAGCCTTTATTAATTGGTATTTGCCCAATTCAATCACATAGGGCTATATATATAACCAATGTTTGTTCCATCTTAGCCATATCTCATGATTTAAATCCAACCCTGCCAAAGGGCATTGATCCTATTAGTATCTATGACTTTCTATTACTTTTATATCTAGCCACCTAGATTGTTCATGTCCCTTGCCTTTTTCCCTTTCCCCTTTTTACTTTCCAAGGGGATGGGAAGGATGTGTGTGTGTGCACCTGCGCACATGCATAGAGTCTTTTTTAGAGAAGGATGTGTTGTTGGCTTGGTATCTGTAGGGTCCTTTGTGGTCTTTCCTTCATATGCTTGTCTCTATGGAGGAAGGCATAGACACAAGCTTGGATAATGGCAGGGGGGTTGTGGCACAAGAAGTATGCATCTATCAAGGCACTGGATGAAGCTATCCTAATGAGTGAGGTACCATGGAGCATAACCTATACATTATGAGCTATAGGTGATATCCAAGCTTACGATACACTTAGCCTCAAGTAATTGCATGAGATCATGTCTCAAAGTTTTTCGTAAACACACTTCCACCTTGAGTTCTCTCTCAAAACCAACCAAAGCCTTTGCCACACCAATGTGCATGAAACATTCCCTAACTCAAATTTTAAGGTAATATTCTTAGATAGGAAGTATAAAAATGGGTGGATGTTCTCAATTTAAGTGTGGTTAATGAGATAGACCTACAATACACTCTAGCTACTCTCATGACAATATGTATTGTAGTGCTTAGCATTTGGTACCTATGTGGGCTTGGAAGATATCGAAAGATAGACCTACAATGCACTCTAGCTGCTCTCATGAAAATAGGTATTGTAGTGCTTAGCATCTAGTAATTATGTGAGCTTGGAAGATATTGGAAGTAGGAATGCTTCATAGAGGAGCTACTTGATGTTAGGATGCTGCAACCTTTCATGAAGAGATTATGGTCATGTAAGCTATAAGATCTAAGGAGGGCTTCAACAGGGCTTCAACTTGAGCAGTGTTTCCCCAATGGAAGCACAACAACAATTTCAATTGCTAATGCTTAAGCATGGATCTATTGGTTGGGATCCACTTGACCGGATGTAGATCAACAACATGAGAAGGGATTAGCACAAAGTCTAAGATATTGAATAAGTATATGGATGTTGTACTAGAGCTTGAGGAAGATGAACATGTGACCCATCTGAAACAATTCTTGAACTCCCATATCACTTTGCATGAGGGAATAGCTTTGTTTGAGCTAGACCACATGTGATGTCTCAAAATAAAGGCATTGGCTATCATATGCATATTAATGATGTTCAAAAATTTCCTAAATTGACGTTTATTGAAGCAAAAAGAAGACATTCCATTAATCAAGAAGAAACGTAGGAGTATATTAACTTAAGGTATACAATTCGTCTATGTATAACTAGATGAAATTAATCTAGATATATACTTATATATATGCATAACCATATAAATTTCTCAATATGGAAACGATTATATCCACTTTCATCTTAATCTACTCTAGGAAGAATGTAAGAAAATATAACCTAAAAAATGCCATTTTGATTATATATGTATAAATACATATACATACACACATACACACATACATACACACACATACACACACACACACACACACACACACACACACACACACACACACACACACACACACACACACACACACACACACACACACACACACACACACACACACACACACACACATATGCTATAAACATCTAAAAGAAGACACATACCTTGAAGGATAACAAAGCATTAATTTAGTAAAAGTACTCATGTTTCAACATAAAGAAGTCCTTAAAATTAAGTATAATGTTAGTGAAGAAATTACATTACCTTTTGAATAGCAGTTGTTCCAACACTTCATTAAGGGGGAGATATCCCTCACCCCAATAGTGATTGGATCAAGGTGTGGCTTGCTTGTTCTGACTCATTTGGATCATAGGTGGAGGATGGGTAAACATGATTTTAATATGCTTATAGAATAACTTGGCTCTTATCTTGCTCTATGGATAGGTTTATAACATGTTCCGCTCTAGTATGTCTAGGTTTATCTCATCCACCCCACCAGTAGTGGATGTACTAGGTAGACTTTCTCTACCACTTGTGGATGCAGAAGGACACTTGGGAGTTGCTATTTGACATCATCATCAAACTTTCTAGTTGCAAGGAGAATTGAAAGGGAGGAAGATGAAGCATCTTTCAGGGGAATAATGTACTCACAAAGAGAGATAGGGACATTATCCATGGCCCTACCTAGAGTTTCCCTAAAGCTATCTGATCTCTAGTCAAGAGAGCTCAAAATATCCAATGTAACCCATTGGTGATGGGAGGTAGTAACTATGACAATCATTACAAATTGCCCATAAGTCTATCAAAAAACTAAAGAAAGGGACCATTAGCAAAAAGGAAAGACCTCAAGTTTGATTCGAGATGGGTTGGCTTGCAGAAGATAGGGTAACTCTAGTGAGAAATCTAGTCTACTAAGGCATGGGATTCAATGGATGAAATCCAATGGTCAAATACTTCTTAGGGGAAGCCATGAGTGTGGAAGGATACTCAGGAAAATGAGGGAAAAGCATGTGGAAGGTAGGTTACCTAGGAGTGTAAACACTACAATGTCAAAATGACCATTATAATGATGGTATTGTCCTAAAAATTCTTTAATTAAAGGATTGTCTTTTTTTATAAAAACATTTGAGAAACTATTAAGTTACTAGACTCTCTCTCTCTCTTTCTCACACACACACACACACACACACACACACACACACACACACACACACACACACACACACACACACACACACACACACACACACACACACACACACACACACACACACACACACACACACACACACACACACACACACACACACACACACACACACTCACACAAACACACACACACACACACACACACACACACACACACACACACACACACACACACACACATCCACATAGTTGTAAAATTATAAGATAATTTATCGGGTTGTCATTCAGCCCATAGAGTCTACATTGATTAAATCCAGTCTCGAAAATGAATGAAAGATCGCTTTGTATTATTTGTAAGATATGTTCATACATCTAACTATTGGGACATTTGTGTTCAAGGGCTTGCTCTAAGGTGCATGTGTGCATGTAGTAGTAGTCACATGTGTGTGTGTGTGTGTGCGCATGTAGTGAGGCACACTTAGTGCTATCTAGGATGATGACACATGTGATGATGTAGTAGAAGGCGCCCTCTTCAGAAGGTGCCAATGATTTAGGAAGTTCCTATGATGTAGGGCTGATTGCCTTTGATGTAGGAGAGGTGCCTATGATTTAGGCTACCCCCTCTCCCACTCTATAAATGAGAGGCTTCTCTCTCACAATCAATAGAACACACTTTTGGATTCTTCTTGTGTTCTCAACTTTGTCATGATGCATCTCTTCTCTCCCACCACTACCCAACATGTGGTATCAAAGCTCTATGTCCTAGAAAACCATTTAGCCCCCTAGTTGCCACATCATCATCTTCTTTCCATCTCTCTCCTTCATATTTTCTTCCCTCTTGTGCCCCAATTTATGCTTAAGCTTTTTCTCCCTCGTTTTTGCACCATTTCTTGAGCCCTTTCAACTATAATTTCCCCTTGATAGGGCACAACTCTGGCTCCGAGGAATTAGATAAATATCCTCTTTGTTGCCCGTGCCGACACTTACTCTACCCAATGACCTCGCGATGACCTCACACTAAAGTCTCCTTGCTGGAGACAAATTTCACCTAGCCCTCCTAGCTACTATTGGTAGACTCTTTGAGGAAGATGCTGATGAATTTTGAGCACCAATGCTTTAGTGGATCAGGAGAAATCAACCAAAAACTAGTCAAGCTTGGTTAAGCTCTCCTGGGTGACATTGTGCCATCTTGCGCCTGTTGTTGCTGGTGTGCAAAAATTGCATAACACCTTGCTTAAGCTCTCCTAGGTGACATTGTGCCATTTTTCGCCTGTCGTTGCTAGTGTGCAGAAAGTGCATAGTGTTATGCAATAAAAATGCAATACAAAGTGCTATGTGTTGAATGCAATGTGCTATGTATTGTTGAATTCAATATGCAATGTGCTATGTGTTGAGTTCAATATGCAATGTGTTATATGCCATGTGCAAAGGCGTGCTCCTTAGTCCTATTATTTCTACAGAGAAAGAATGCCATGAATGTATGCTTATGCAATAAGTGCAAAGTGCTTTGTGGTGAATGTATGTGTTGAATGCAGTTTACAATGTGCTAAGTGCAATGATCACACTGCTATAGTCGACTCAGCCTTGGGATCGGATTGCATAGGGATTAATCCAGAATCAAGGTGTACTTCGCATCTCAAGAAATTCATCAACTTGGCAAGAATTGCTTATGTGTAAGTTTTCGATTCGTCTCAGTCATTTCGAACTATTATCTAAGCTTATTGGGATATGGAGAAAGTGGCTAGACGATTGTGAATGGGTAGGTTCTTCAACACTTTGAGGTGATGCTTCCTTGGCTCAGAATATTTGGATTCATTCTCATCCTTTTAGGAACAATGTGGCCCCAATTTATGCCAGCCCTCGGTTGTCGGTTAGGATTAATAATCGGGGTATCTCCATTTGGAAGTCTTTGTCGAATTTGAATAGAGGTTCAAATAAGTGGCTGGATATGGAGGCTTTGATAGCACGTTTTCAACTCTCTATGCAAGAGAGAGCTTTTCTTCTCGCTACTCTTTCAAGGATGACAGAACAATGGCCGACAAGTCATACTTTTTTGCAAAGGGAGGATTTTTGGGGCTGGGTGACTAGGGAAGGTAAGGAAGTGCATTGTCTTACGTTACATGACTTTGCCCCATCTTTGGATTTTGAAATTGCTGCACTTACAAGACTAGAGTGGAGAAAATGGGTGCCTATGGACTCTACCTCCTTGTGGGACCGGCGTATATGGTGGTCTTGGTAGGCCACACCTTCCAATAAGTTGAGTTTCCATTTATGGAGAGTCATCACTTGTAAACTCTCCACGAAAGACAGACTCAGCGAGTGGAGACACATTTCTCTGGCTTGCTCTTTTTGCAAGATCGCTTTGGAGTCCCATTTCTATCTCTTTTGGTAATGTTTGGTGGTACAGAGGCTTTGGGGTTATTTATAGAGTTGGCTTCGCAGGGCACATTTGCCTTTGCCTTAGATGGAACCTGGTACTGCTAGGAGATCATGGTAACCTTAATTCTTCCCTCCAGCGTGTTTGGGATCTTGTGCATGTAGTCACTTTACACTACATTTGGAGAGTACGTAATTCCCTAATTTTTCGAGGGGTGCCCATTAGTGGCAATTTGGTCAGGGATGTCCAAAGTGAAATTCTAGATGTGTTGAGTTTTTATAGCCACAAATGCACTGAGGTAGCTATGGCATATCGAGCCTTGGAGGCTTTGTAATATTTTTCCCTCTTTTCTTTTAATACGACTCTCTAAAATTTTCACGCAAAAAATGTGCTGAGTGCAAATGTATATTCGACTTAGAGTACATCTTCCCCTTTTCATTTTCTATACAATACTATATTTCTTCCAACATAGCTGTCCTGTGCCTGCCCAGATCTAGTTGGGCCAATATGCGTGATATTGATATTTGCTGAATATGCGTGAGACTGATATTCATGGGATGCACGAAGACCTAGAACAATAATTTTAGTTCCAAAGTCTAGAGATTCATAAAAAGAACGGCATAACGCGCAGTTTTATGAAAGTTCCAGGATAAACATCCTAGAGGCTAGCAGAGTACAGACATCGCTGAAGCTGCGACCCAAAGGTTGCTCCTGCGCAGTTGCGAATCAGGTCCGACAGAGCACGCAGGGGATTGTGCAGCGGGGGATACCATGCCGTGTTCCTATAAGGAGGTAGGGAAGCTGCTGTTGTGGAGTGTAGGAACTGGTGAAAGGTGGTGCCGTTGAGCAACAAATCGTTGCGGGACTGGATGGTGGAAGACATATCGAAGTCGGTGGATGATCCGGCACCTGGGAACCAGGGTGTAACTTCTGACCTTCTGCTTGCAATGAAGACGTTGCTCTCGGACAAGATGGTGGCATGTACTCGCCCACCTATTGCATAGTAGCCCCAGTTGGTGTAGAGGTTGTTGATCACATGGCAGTAACCCCACCTACAAGGATCAAAATTGCAATTTAGCATACGTATGATCAGCTACAGACATTTATAGAAAACGTGACATGAGAGACTTAGTCGCGTATGCATGTGTTATAACAGAGCCCTTCCCGTTGGCATATTGCATGCTAGGTTGAAGCAAAAGCAGTAGATATGAGAAAATTTGTTGTCTCACTTTGGGATTACTAACCTGCAGTGAGGCATGCGTTGCATTGAGTCCTTAAACCAGTTTCGATATACAGTAACCCGCAGGTTCCGGTCGTCCAAATCGGAGTCAGAAGCTCCCAGCAGCATGTTGAAATTGTGATTGGAGAGACGGCAGTTGGAGATGGTAACATCTGTGGCCCTTTGAACCACGGAGATTAGTCCCAGCTTTGCATCGAAGGAGGTGACATGATCGACCCACACTTTGGAACTGCCCGCGAAGATATGTACAGTGTCGCTCTCATCCATAGAGTTGATCTGGAAGTTGTGGAGGATCACGTTGTTCACGCCACCCACGACAATCATCCTGCCGTTGATGGTAACATTGGCACCACGCCCATCGATAGTAGTATGACTTCTGATCCACAGCATCGCTCGTAGGACGATGATCATGCTGCTGGAAAAGGTGATCCACACCCCTCCTCCGCGCCCTCCTCCCAGTCCCACGCCATATCGCAAGGATCCTCGTTGTGGGTTCCACGGATTGTCATCCGAGCGTGTGACTACGTATGTTGGGCCTGCTGCACCGCCAGTGACTCCAGCTGCGAAGCCAAATGCACATCTTGGAAGAGATTTACCCCGCGCGCAACTGGAGAACTGGCAACTTGTGCCATCTGATTTGCACGATGTGCGTCTTGCTTCAGCTGAAGGAGGGGAAAGTCGCTTCAGTCCACCGAAGTACTCTCTTTCTTTCTCTCTCTCTCTCTCTCTCTTCCACCCACAGATACTTACGTTCCAGAGTGTTGCTTTCAGTAGCGCCCGCATAAGATTGATCCTCGTCCCCGTTATCACGTCCAAGACTTTGTAATTTGTTGAAAGACAGCGCTGCCCCTTCCAGGAGCGAAAACGCTTGCTGCAGAAGGAACACTGTACCCTGTGCCGACGAGTCCTGCAGAAAGGAAGAGCTTGAGATTCAATGCACGTCATAGTGGCGTTTATCCGACGAAGGAAACCGAATGAGAACCGAAGGAAGTGGCCTTACACCGCCTTGCTGTAGCGCGTTCTGGCAATCAGAAACAGCATTCTTGGCGACATCCAGCTGATCACCAGCCTCCGCGATGCGATCCTGGAGCAGGGAAGTCTCGACGGAATTCAATATCACCGTTACTCCATATATTCGGGACGTGCAGTTGTCCCCGATAGACGCATGCATGGTTTGAGACTGCTGCAAGAAATGGTTTGCATCTTCTACTTTCCCAATGATATCTTCATGCAGAAGCACCTTCTCGTCAGAGCGCACGATCTCCTGCTCGCCCTGAGGTCCAGCCACAGGGACATCTGCCATGCAATTCAACCTTAAGATGAGGAAACCAAAGGCCAACTTAAGTCGAAAGCGTGTGTTCATCCTTTGACTATCTCCAAAAATTACACGTGGAGTCCCCTCTCTGTCTATCTGTGAGTGTGTATATATATTCACTTTTTTTCATGTGAGAAGTTCGAGCGTCGATTACACCAAAGGACATCGGCATCGTGTCTTTTCATCAATCCACGCGAAAGGTAGACGAAAGAACACCTCCCCCTCATCCAATGGAAACCACCTCAAGCCTCCCTCAAGCACAAATATCCCTATACCTAGCTGACCTTTGGCTCATCTTACTAATTTGTTAGCACAAATATCCCTATACCTAGCTGACCTTTGGCTCATCTTACTAATTTGTTAGCTCTAACTACTAGAAAGATACTATTTTGAAATCCCTTTGAAAGGGGAACAATAGCAGTTTAGTACTCAGTCACTTGGGGGAAGTGCTATAGGCACGTGCGCCTCTTGTTTAACTATTGTATGCAAAAATGCTTCTTACCTCCTCATTCATTGAATACGGTGTAATAAACTCATTTGTAAAAGCATCAATCGTCTTTGGCCTGCTGATTGGAGACCACTTACTATCCTAAATGCGTCTTATAAATCGAGTAAAATTCTTGCTCGGGAGACTTCTTCATGCTCATCAGTATGGATTCTTGACACTACTACACACGGGTCTTAATTCGATGATTAAGCGCCAATATTTAGTGCGTGCGGTGTGCTAATCATCGATAAGTATGGTGGGATTAAAAAGGTCAGTATATATCAACCTTTGATAGAAGTGTTCATGATCGGTATTATACTGACTCATAAAGTCGGTATATACTGACCTTTGACAAAAGTGTAATGGTCGGTATAGACCAACTAATGACAGAAGTGTAATGGTTAGTACATACCGACTTTGAGACACCGAGGATTTGCGGGGGCATTAAAACGAGCGCTTTAATTTGTCGAATTAAAATGTTTAAACTTTTTTTTACCCTCCCAAGAGCGATTTAAACCATCCCCGCCATGTTTTTTAATCGGGACCCACAACAACACAAAGCAACTATAGACGCGCAAAATAGCGGGCGCGTCTATAGGCGTTGCTTTAGTAGAGAAATTACGGGCACGTCTAAACGCTCGTCTATTTGCGCATAAATCACCGCGTCTATTTGCGCGTTTGACTTGAGAAAATACGGGCCCGTCTAACATCCCGTTTATTAGCGCGTCTATTTGCGCCTGTATTTGCGCGTTTATTTGCGCGTTTACACTGAGAATCACACGCGCATTTAGACACGTAAATAGACGCGCTCCAGAGAATACAGAAAGTGAGATTTTGGTGTACATCATTGCTTTCCAAACATTGCCCATGATTACCAAAGCACATAATTTTTTGCAAGCCCACATATACAAGAATTAAGTGAGATGAGGAGAATGAGACAATATGTAAAATAGTTTTGCCAATATCAATTGTGGGGCTACGGTTCAATCTCATCCTCAATGAGATCAACCCTTGCCAAATTATCTACTTCAAAATCCAAACAAGTGTTTAGATCTACAAATACATTCAACCCACTACTACTTGTGCCACTCATGTGCTCATCGAAATCAGCATCTCCAACGGTAGGCTCGTCCTCACGGGTAATGGCCTCAATATCTATATCTCCTATCTCATGATCATTCTCCTCTCTTGTATCACGGTCATCATCACGTCCATGGCCATGATCATCCTTCATACGCTCCATATTAGTAAATGTACTATACATCACTTTGGAATGTGGCATAATAGATATGACATGCCACCATCTATTATTATCCACCATTGGTTGATAGACAACCTAATTCAAACACAAATACAATCATGTTACTTTTCTTGCATCAAATATTTAAAAGCGAGTATTTTTATGTGTGTGCACAGTACCTGTTCACATTGTTGCGGTAGTACTAGTGTGTCCTTCCTACTTTGCCAAAACTTTGTGGAGTCAATAGTTACAAAGCCACTTGCATGGCGTTTGATTGTTGCATTAGGGCCTCTTTCCACCATGTCCTTAAACCACTTTACATCCAAAACATACACAAAGAAGTGTCGAAAGTCAAGCATAATGATATCTTGGATTATGCCACAATAATCATCCATGGCTCCATTGGCTCCCTCAAAGCTAGCAATGATGCCGCAATCTTGTGTGTTTCTCTTATCATCAATCTGTTGTGTTCGAAAATGCTTGCCCTCACACCATATAGCATTGAACATAGTGCACTAGACCAAGAAAAAATCAATTAAATAAGCAATCTAAATTATAAAAAGCTCCTAACTTATGCATAACATTCTATATACCGACCTTGCTCATGCATCCCCTAGCATACTCCCATTTTTCCATTATGATATGCATCCCCTCGTCTTTCTCTGCTTTCTCCATTTCATCAAGTAGCCAATCCACATGAATATCCTTTGGAAGTGCTCTTAGATGCTGAGGGTATGGCACACGAGATCCGTGGTGTGTATGAAAGAGGGCCCTTTCTTCTTGTCTTCTTGCCTTTGTATCCTCGTATCTTGTCACCCATCTTTTCATCACATCATTATTAAGCACGCAAAAGAGGTTGATACTATTATGCAACTCCGTGTCTATTACTTTGTTGCATCCTTTTCCTTGAGGCACAATAGAGGTCATCCTTAGGTCTTCATCATCTCTCCATAGTCGTTGGAGAGAGCTATCCACATCAACAAGAAACTCAGAAATATATACAAGTGACTCTTGTACCAACCAACCCTCGGCCATGCTACCTTCGGGTCTTGCATTTTGTCTCACGAAGCCCTTCAACGTCTTCATGAAGCGCTCAAGGAAAAACAACCATCGTGCATGTATAGTACCGCATATAGCAATCTCATCCACCAAATGTACTATGAGATGTAGTTGGCTTGTGAGAATAGAACGTGGAAATGTCTCCTCCACTAAACAAACCGCCTCCACTGACATAACTCAAGCATTCTCAAGAGTGGTGGGATCTATTTCCTTTGAGCTCACATACCTCACAAACTCGCCCATCTTGTAAATACAATCTTTCACGTCCTTTGATGCACTACATGAAATGCTAGTAGGTAGTATGAACTGAACCCGCGAGGAGGTGGTTGATTAGTTGCTTATAGCTATTCACTCACAAATTTGAAAGGAAAAAGATATTATGCATATAAAATACTTACTTGGAGCATCTTGTGCCAATCATGAGATTTCAAGCCATATAATTGCTCTACACCTCTTTTCTTGCTCTTTGTAAAGGCTCCCTTCAAACACCTCATGCATCCAGTGGGAGTACGAATTGTAGTAATAGTGCGCTTCACCATCGCCATCTCTAGCTTTGATAACATCCACGGTGCACGAGGTAAAAAAACACGCCCATTTGGTCTCTCTTGAGGCCAAGCTTCACGCATCCTCCCTGTGGTACGTAGATCCTCCCTTATGCCTGCCGAATCTCGTGTCCCATTCAAATGCTCCCAAATGGTAGATGCCACATTCTTGAAGATATGCATGGGATCAAGTAGGTGATTGATCTTGAGGTGGGACCAATATGGTAAACGATAAAAGATGGAGTATCTAAACAAAATAAAGTGTTAGCATGCAATCTTTACTTTCAACCAATATAGCCAATCTTTACTTCCAGCCAATAGTTACAAACCCTTACCGGCTCATGCCAAGTGGTGGAGGAGTTGTGGAACCGTCCCAAATTCTCATCCACAATCTCCCGCGGTGAGTGATTGTGGGAGGACTTCATTCCAAGGGGCAACATATCTAGGATGATCAGGTGGGAGAAATCGATGGTGATTCTCATAGATGACCTTATTCAATGCGTCTGCCCATGAGGTAACTAGCGAAGGACCACAAACAGGACATGCATGGTAACCCGATGTAGTGAGACCTGAACAATAGATGCAATTAAGAGTGGAAGGTGGGTTTAGGGTGCCACGTCCTTTGCCTATTCATAATTAAAAAATGCAATGCTTACCTGAACACTCGCCATAGCTTGGGAAGTCATGCATCGTCCATATCAAGACTGCTTTGTAGCTGAAGTCTCGTGACGAGGAAGGCCTGCTCACATCATGCACCTCGATACCTCTCCAAAGTATCTCTAGCTCATCAATCAAAGGCTCCAAATAAACATCAGGGTTTTTGACTTTATGTTTCCCTAGAATTAGAAGGGACAGCATGACATGTCCTTTCTTAATAGCCATAGAGGGTGGAAGATTGTAATTCACCAATACCACTGGCCATACACTCTAAGACGTGCTTTTGAGACCAAATGGGTTCACACCGTCCATACCCAATCCAAGTCTCAAGCTCCTAGGTTCTTCCTTGAAGCTTGGCCATGTGTCTTCAATATGCTTCCACGCAGGAGAGTCCACGGGAGTTCTCCACTTGCCATCGGTTGATCGATGGGAGGAATGCCATGACATGAGCTCTGCAATAGATTTGCACTTGAACATATGTTGGATGCGAGGGATTATGGGAAAATGTCGCAATACCTTACGAGGCACGTCCAAGGTTTTGAGATCTGCTCTATATCTTGCCTCTCCACAAGTAGGACACTCTCTTGCATCCTTATGTAGTCCACGAAACAAAACGCAATCGTTGACACATGCATGGATGCGCTTGTAATCTAATCCTCCAAGAGAGGTCACATGTTGCCTTGCCATATCTCTTGAGGTCGGTAATTTATTCTCCCTTGGAAGCATTTTACACAATAGCCTGCACATGAAGACCATAAATGAGGAAAAGCATTCGAGTAATTGACCCACTAGCATAATTCACCATGTTTGCAAAATCGACTTTAAAGCTTACTTGAGTAATGCATTCAAACTTGCACTGCTCCATCCATAGATGGTTTGCAAGTTTAGTAACTCAAGGGAGGCACGTAGAACAGAGAATGTGCACCCCTCAAACAGTGGAGTTGATGCTGCGGTAAAAAGATCATCCTGCTCCATGCTATTATCCCTCCTTGATAGACATATAAATCCTGCACCATATCATCAAACACCTTCTCCTCCACGGCTTCATGAGGTAATGGCGGAGGGCTACTATCATCATCACTCCATGCATCCGTAATGGTCCCTCCTGAAGATCCCACCTCATATCGCCGACGCTTCGCCTCCTCACGATGGGCGTAGGGTAACATGTACGGGTGTGGCACTGCATCCTGTATCAAATTAAAACGGGATCATAACTCAAACATATGAACACCCATAGGTATCTCAATCAACCTTAACTTACAAACCCTTACCCTGTTTATGGTCACATCCCATTCTCCATACTTTGCGATATGATTGAGTGTAATCCTGCGTGCACGATACATGTTTCCTCGACATCGATCACACAGACATTTGATTTTTTGCTCCAACCACATTTCACGATGGTGGATACGGAGGGATTCATCCTCACTGGAGCTACTTGTTGAAGATGGAGACATCCTACAAACAAACAACCCACCAAATTTGCTCTTCTTCAAATGCTTAATTTAAACTCTGTGTTGCGTCTATCGCCGCGTCTATAGTCACATCTAACATCGCATCTAACGGCGCGTCTACTCTGTGTATTTAGATGCGCCTATAGATGCACTAATAGACGCGACTATAGGCACGGCTTTTAAACCTGCTTTTTGGCGCGCCGCTCGCTTTGCTTTTCTTTAGATTACTTAAACTTCGCGCGTGGCTTCCTTCCTTCTTTATTAGCAGTTCCATAGATTTGAAGCTTAAGAGAGAGCCTCCCATATCACACTTTCAAGCTTTCACTCAAGAGAAAGGGACCGTACCTACACTTACTTCCAAGCTTAAAGGAGAGGAGGACGAACAAGGAGAAGAATCAAGTTTGGAAAAGAAAGAAGAACCTTCCATACCTTTATCCAAGTAAGTCTTTTTGAAGTTGTTCTTGTTTGGAAGTTTGCTCTCTCCAGTTTTGTACTTTCTCGTATCCAGGAAACGCAGGATCTAGGTATGAGCGTCACGTTTTTGTGTCGGGTGCAACGTCCTTTTCGACTTTTTAGAAATCTCGCCTGTCGGAGCGCGTCTATAGGCGCGTCTCAGGGCACGTCTAAAAGCGCGTCTAAAAGCACTGTTAGATGCACTGTTAAACGCACTGTTAGACGCACTGTTAAACGCACTGTTAGACGCATTGTTAAACGCACTATTAAACGCTCTGTTAGACGCGTCTATAGACGTGCAAATCAGATGGGTCTATAGACGCGCTCTGACAGTAAGCCTCTTTTTTCTTCCCCTTTCTTCTCAGCTCATCAGTAATAGATTTTTTTCCTTTTATCCAGTTCAACATGTGGCCAGGAAGCGCTTCTAGCTCACTTGATCCCCGGGAATCTATTTGGAAGGACTTATATAATCTTTTAGGGCACCCTCCTAGTCCTGCGGAGTTATACGGGTATATGACGGGTACTCTTAACACTCCCCAGGAGTCGGCACTACAGACTCCGAGCCACCCCACACCGCCTAAGATCACCCCAGCGAAGTCAGCACAACCGTCTTATGCCCCTTCCCCCGTACCGTCTTATGCCCCTTCCCCCATGCCATCTTATGTCCCTTCTGCCATCCCGTCTTATGCCCCTTCCCCCATGCCGTCAGGAGGTCCTTCTATCTCGGTGAGCCATCAACGTACTCCCCAGCCATCGAGACTCGGTTCTCCAACTACGAGTGGTCAGCGTAGTCCCGTGCAGTCCCCAGCTACGAGTGGCCAGCGTACGAGCTCGACACGACAGGGTAGCAGGCGTAGTAGCAGGGAGAGCGGTGGCGGATGCATGGTACAGTGCTTTGGGCCATGTGGCAGTGAGGAGGAGGATGATTCAGATGATTTAGACGTGCCTCTGGGTGATGGTACGATTTATTATGACATCACTCAGACATGAGGCATCTTGATGGATGCGCGGGGGAAGGACATCATGGCCTTCATGCGCTCTGTAATTGCTAACAATTACAGCGATTGCTTTATCCACTATAAAGACCACCCAAAGAGGTTGGCTGATGAGACCCTCGCTACTGTTCGCTCTAGGTATCCTAACCCCCCCAATTGCCAGTTCACAGATAAATGGGGGAAGTCAAAGATTGTTACGATACTTAGCAATAAAAGATCTTCGCTTAAGAGGCAGGCACTAGCGGAGCTTGCCAGGCTTGAGGCGGGTCAACCTCCAAGGGGCCCGCCCCACACCGCTCACAAGCGTGAGTGGAAGAAGGCAATGAAGTCGGCGAGGGAGGACCCCAATTTGCAGCACATGGAGGCACGGAGGATCCAGATGGAGGAATATGGAAGCGCGCATTTTGGAGCAGGGGGTGTTGAATCATGGGAGGCCCAATTTGTAAGTATCGATCTCAAATTATATTGCTTATGTAGTTTATTAGGAGGTTGGTTGTTTCTTTGTACTAATCCCTCCACAAAGTGTGTCGCGGTCATGCAGCTTGAGATCATGGGCAGATACCCTACTCTAGTGGAGACAGCCTACCACCGCCACCATCGTAGAGGAGATACATGGAGGCACTTCTATGATGACGGGTTGATTACTGAGGAGTAGTATACCCGAGCTACTGGAGCGGCCCCCCAGGTATTTGAAAGTAATTAAATAATGCCAAAATTATAAGTAAAGATTTGATTTTTCATACATTGATATATGTTGTCCCTTGTTTATAGGCCCATGCACAAGACGACGAGAAAGAAGAGGAAGGAGGCGCAGAAGGGAGCACAGAAGGGAGCGCAGAAGGGAGCGTGGAAGGCAGCGAGGATTAGTCGTAGAAGTAGTGCTAGCTACTCTTTTTTGTACTTAAAGCCACTGGCTTGACTTCGTGCCTCTTGTATATAGACTCCTCTTATTTTTTGTACTTGAAGCCACATGACATGGCTTAGCTTCCTTATTTTTTGTACTTGAAGCCACATGACGTGGCTTAGCTTCGTGCTATATGTATATACAAGCACTTTTTGAGCTTTCAATTTTATTGCGTTTTGGAGTTGTAATATTTTATTTGGAATTGTAATTAAAATGCGGTTGGCTGTAAGAATTGAATTACAGAATGTGGATATGGGATTCTTGTAACTATATAGCATACACAACATACACAGTATTCTGTAAAATTATTTTAAAAAAAAAGGCGCGTCTATCAGTGCGTTTAAAAATGCGTTTATATTTGCGTCTGTCTGTTCGACTTGCGTCTATATGTGCGTCTATAAAAGCGTTTATAAGCGCGTCTATTTATGCATCTAACTGCACGTCTATACGCACGTAAGTCTGATATATAGATGCGCAATTAGATGCGGGTCTCCAGACGCACAAATAGATGCACTCGTAAGTTTTTTATTTAGTTCATGAAACGCATCTGTGCGCACATCTATGGGTGCTTTGTCTTGTTGTGACCGATTGCAACCCGTTATCGTGCGATAAAACCACCCACTATGCGGTACCAGGGCTGGTATACCGCTTGGTGTTCACCTATACCGTGCGAGGGATGTATACACCCCACGGTCTCAGCCATGTACCGTGCGGGTTTGTGGTACATACTGAGTGGTATTATGAACATACCGCATGGTGCAATTTGTTATATGTACTTTGCTCCGACCTCATACTATTCACATTCTCGAGAATCTAGCTCTGCTTGGAGTCTCGAAAAAAAACAAAGGATGAGAAAAAAGGGATAAAGAAAGCTTCCAAACTAATTTGTGAGTTTTTATATCCTTTGAAAAAGTGTCCAGTGTCGGTGGTGGGCTCCTTAGGCCAGCTGATATCTACCCACACTAGGATGCAAAATGGATAAATGCGTAGCTCTAAGTTGATGGTTTATTATTTGTGATTTGAAAGATTGCTTTTTAAAGAATGTTTCCATTTAAATATATTTGAAGTATTTTCACAAAAAGAAAAGGATAAAAGTTTTTTTTTGTAGACATTAGCTTTTGAAATTTAGTGAAATCTCACATTTTTGATATTTTACTAGATATATAGCCTATAGGTTATCAAAAACTAGTAAAAAATATATATGAGATTGATTGTAAGTATCTATGTGCCAGTGGGGAGTCCGCTTATGCCGACTTGTAACTACTCGCATATGGATACAAAATACCTTTGAACCATGTGCCAGTGGTTATTCCGCATATGCCGATTGGTAACTGTTGAAATGTGCAATGTCCAATTGATGGGATATTGTGTTGGTACCCTAGAGGGGTATGTTTGTGGGAATTATGGTAGCCACACAAGAGGATGTGGACTACATGAATGGATGTGGGACATTGGTCACCACAAGTTGGATGTGGATCAGAGGATGCCACACAGTAGGCTTATGCCTTGAGACTCTCTATATAAGAGGTCTATCATTGTATTGTTTATCAAGCATTGGAATAGATTGATTGAGTGTCGCCTACATTGTTGTATCTCCCGTAATGGATTTTCTTGTATGGTTCAATCCTCCATGATTGTTACACTAATCTCATGTAGCCCTAGGCTTAGTGGTGGTCTCATTCAGTTTCCCTAGGCTTAGTGGCGGTCTCATTCAGTTTCTTAACAGTAACTACTCACACATGGATGTGAAATTGAAAATGATATATTATAGTTTCTATGTACTTATTAGGCAATAGTAAGATGAAAATACTTTGCTTTTTTCGGTTGTGGCTTGCATTTGCTAGCTGATAACGATTTGTTGAAAGTCTAGCCGCCTGTATAGCTCGCAATTGTCAACTTGTATCAACCCACAAATTACACGTTAGAGATCAATATAGACTATATTAAATTGCTTGTAAGAAGAAATTTGTGGCATTGTATACTGCACATTTATGTGCAAAGATAAATACTATCTTATCTCAGAACAATTAGTTGATCATATATAGGTATGAAATGTATGTCTAAACTTACATTAGATATGTCTAACCTAGGTAGCATCCTTCACTTTGTAGATTCAAACAAAGGGTTTTGATACGTGCACATGTAGGTATTACTGGCTACTACACTAGTGTGTGTGAAATACCAACATTCGCATAAAGACCATGATGATGCGAATGATCATAGTGCAGATAGATGCTTACTTGAGAAAGAGCGGGACATGGGAAAAGGCAACTTGCCATCCCATGCCTATTTCTATAGGCAGATTACCACGTTTATAACCATCCATTTATGTCGAGAGGGGGCAAGACAATTGGATGGTTGCTCTCTCTTGAGGTCTAGCAAACATACATTTGTTTTCGATGACACGTTAGTGACATTGTCTTAAGTTGCTGAAAACATATTAAAAATTGAGATGGTTTTTCTCTTTTACATGTACAACAACCATGGCGAATAGAGAAGTTAGGGTAGGCCAATGTCAACTGCCAAACAAGACTCAAGGAAAAGGCCAAAGTGTTGCAAAACTGTAGGACTTTGTTACAATGTTAGGATGTCAAAAGTGGAAGTGCAGCTTCTGCAACCAAGTCTTTACAAGATCGGCCATGAGGATAAGAAAACATTTGATTGGCAATGAACATAAGCTAATAAAGAGATGTGAGGGACCAACTGTCGAATCCTTTGCTGGCATCCTGTTAGGCATTAACAATGCAAAAAGTTGAATCACCTGTGTACAAGTTGAAGATGTAAATGAGTGAACATTTACTATGTGGAACTATTCTAATGGAATTTAACAATGATTTAGACCATGGATGTTCTTAATCGATCAATTGTTGGTTCCTTGCATATTTATTTGAATCCATATGTTTTAGATTGCTTGTAGCATGAACGAATGCATTTAGATCCTTTGAATAAATGTGTTGAATGGTTAAGATTGAAAAGTAGAAGGTGAGAGAGAAAGAACCACAAGCCGCCATGTGCATGTAAGCAATGGTAGCGTGTGTGAAATACTGACTTTTGCATATAGAGCATGATGTCATGAAAGATCATAGTGCGGATAGATACTTACTCGAGAAAGAGCGAGATGTGAGAAAAGGCAATTTGCCATCTCATGCCTAGATCTCCCTAGGCAGATTGCCACTTCCATAACCATCCAATTATGTCGAGAGGGGGCAAGATGATTGGATGGTTACTTTGTCTCAAGGTCTAGCATATTTATTGAATGTTGGCGGAATAAGAATGAGTGAAATGATTTCTCTATGCAACACATATTTGGGAAATAAATTTGTTCAAGATTGGAGAAATGTTTTTATACATGGCAATTAACATTTTGCACATTATTGATCTATTACTATGTGCATACAGAGTACATGAGCATGGCTTTAAAAAAACGAGGCCAAAATCGTGCAAAAGCCCGAGACTATGTTACGCTAGTAATTACCACAAAGTGGAGATGTAACATCTACCACGAAGAGTACACGAGTTTAGGAACTTGTATGCACAAACATTTCCTAGGTGACTCTCAAAGACAAATTGGAAAGTGCAAGGGTCCAGGAGTGGAAAGGGTGATTGACGAAGCCACCAGTGTAGACACGATTATGGATGAAATAGTCGCACGCCACGAGTCTCAACTTGTAATTAAAGAAAGACCCATGGGTCTAGAAACCCTGAGCAAGCAATCGATGACTATGGAAAGTTGTTTTCGCAAAGTGCAATTGCACATAGTAGTGGTGTCGGATCCCTTGCATAGTTGACAAGTTTCTTGAATGTGCATATGGAAAGAGGACAATGCAGTAACGTGCCTCATTCGAATGCCCATTTATGTGTACAACAACAATCCTTAGAAGCTTCCTTCAAAGCACAACATATTGAGACAACACAACAAGATGTGTTTGAAGCTATTTATCACATGAGATATCTGTTGAGCATGGTGCAAAGCCCACATTGGAAAAAAGCCATGGCCTCTATCACTAAAGCTAGCCTAGGTTCCACAATGCCTAGTTACGATGCTGTCTGTAACAACATGTTGGATGCCTACTAGAGTAGGATGAAAGAGGAGATGCAGCAAGTGGTTTATGATGGCATTGAGAACACTACTTGCACCATCATATCAGATGGATGGAAGAATGTTAGCAAGCAGCCCTTGATTAACATCATCGTTGTGATGTTTAAAGGGGAGGCTTTCGGACAGTTGATTGATACAAGCAGTGAGGCTAAGATGGGAGAATTCATTGCAGAGTAAAGTAGATGTATTGAAGATATCGGTCCTGATAATATTATTTAGTTGATTACTGATAATGCCAAGAATTATCAAAAGGCTGGAAAATTTATAAATCACATATATCGACGTATTTGGGCATCACCATGCTTGTGCCATTGTCTCGACTTAGTCTTGGAGGATTGGTACAAAACACCTAAGACAAACTTCTTCAAAGTTGCTATGGATGAGGCTCGAAAGTTTGTGCTGTACTTTCTTAACCATGATCGATTACTAGGCATATTCAGAAATCATCAACCTGCGAGTCACCCCTAGAGCTTCTAAAGCCAGGTGAAACATGTTTTGGCACAAACTATATAATGATGGAGCGGTTCTTAAAGCAGCAGGCTCTTGTAATCAAGACACTATTCAGTGCAAAAGCCGTAGAGTGGATAGCCGAGGCATGCTCGACCAACTCTCATAATGAATTTGGAGACCTAAAGGCATTGGTTAATAACTCGGCATTTTGGAAGAGGGTATCCAATGTAGTGGAAGGTATGAAGCCAATTTGGTTTGCAATCCAAAGGTTGGATGTGAAAGGGCCAAGCATGGAAAGTGCTTATATGGCATGGTGGACTATTGAGAGGGATGTTTTGAAGGAAGATGCAAGGCCAGGCGAAGGTGGATATAGCATGACTAAACGAACTGCGTTGCAAAAGATGGTGTGAAAATGATGGAATCAAGCTCACAACTCTTTGCACTATGCTGCCCATATATTAGATCCACAATGGTGGGGATATCGCACACAGACTAATGTACAGACAATACAGTTGTGGCATGATCTTCATGGACATTTCTTTGAGGATAGGACAAAGTATGCCTTTGCTGTTAGGGAACTGTCAACTTTTATAAATAGAGAAGGATTGTTTGCCTATCCAAGAATCAAATAATTAGCAAAAGACATGCCAGCATGGAGATGGTGGTGGGAAGAGTGTGGAGCATCCACGCCTCATTTGCAAGCCTTGGTCATGAAGGTGTTGTCACAACCTTGTAGCAACTCCTCTAGCGAACATAGCTAGAGTAACTATAAGTTTGTGCATTCTGTCACAAGAACCTGCTTGACATTAGAAAGATTGGAAACTCCATTTCGACATCCCTAAGAAAATCTTCAAGGTTGATTATCCCTATCCAATCCAGGTTAGGAGGATAGCATAGAGTACACGATCATTTGAAGCATAAGCCAATCTATAAAGTGATCCTTAATGTGTCGGAATTAGTTCCTCGGAATGCAGCAACTTCACAAACCTTCTACTTCTTCAATATAAAATTAGTTAGGGGAAGATCGATAAGATAAACCAAGTTATAAATAAAGAGGGAACTCTCTATCCCACTCTTTTCCAGTGTTGGACTATGGCTAGGGAAATTTTGTTGCATAACCAACAATTTGTTGGAGAACTTGCAATAATCTAAACCACTTTCAAATAACTGCATTTGAAATTATATAGGCTCTCAACCATAACAGGAGGCCAACTCTACTTTTGCTCATCCAGTTCCAATTCTCTAGTGTCTGGTCAATTCATTAGCAGAAGAGTTGTCGATGCAAAATATATATATCGATCAATAAAGCCCAAGTAGAATCGAAAAAGAGAGCAGCTCCCTCTTCTTAATGATCTATCCTTGCTGGCTTAGGGAATCAACTTGGACCAAAGTTTCCAGGGAGCATAGAACAAGTAAGTCTAGTCAATATACTCAACCATTTCAATGTTGCGTAATAGTGAAATAATCCATGACAAAAGAAATCCGGCCAAAGGGAAATACTATAGAAGGCCAAATATTTACGAGGGACCAATGCTATGCTACCTGTCTGCAAACTCAAAAAAATAGGCCCGAATGCTTGCATAGTGACGATATTATATCTAGTCTGAGTAGCATAACACTATCTTCCTCGACCCTGAGATAGCAGCCACATAGTTCTCATATTAAATAGGGTATCATCCACACATTTATCTACATCTACAATCAAGACAATACGTCTATATATCATCATAAGTAACAATCTTGTGATGTAGATAGCCATGAATAGAGTTGCACGGCCTCTCCTCTAAGGTAGCATCAACCCAGCCTAGTATTCACAATGTGAAAAGGTAGAACCACAACAAGACAAAGCACTTATAGACGTGCACACAGACACATTTACTCAACTAAAAAAAAACTTACGGGTGCGTCTATTTGCATGTCTAGAGACTTGCATCTAAAGGCGCATCTATATAGCAAATAGACGCGCCTATAGATGCGCATATAGATGCATAAATAGACACTCTACTAGAAAATTAAAAAAAAAGACAGACACATCCTTAAATGCGTTTAAAGAAGCATTTATAGATGCGTTTATAGATGCGTTTGTAGATGCACAAATAGATGCCCCTTGGATAGATAGACATGTATGTAGACGCATTTATAAACACCTTGATAGACAAGTTGCATAATATTTTTTAAATTTTGTGTGCTTGAACAGAATGATGTGTATGTTGTGTATGCTACGTAGTTACAAGAATCCCATTTCCACATTGTGTAATTCAATTCTTACAGCCAAATGCATTTTAATTAGCACTCTTGCAAGCACGTCTATAGCTGACAATTACAATTCCAAATAAAACATTACAACTCCAAAACGTTTAGTTCACAAGGCATTAATTGATAGAACGTTGCACAAGAAAATTGAAAGCCAAAAAAATAAAAAGAGTGTATATTAATTCATAGCTCAAAAAGCACTTGTATGTACATATAGCATGAAGCTAAGCCACGTCCTATGGCTTCAAGTACCAAAAATAAGAGGAGTGTATATACAAGAGGCACAAAGCCAAGCCAGTAGCTTTAAGTACAAAAAAGAGTAGCTAGCACTACTTCTACGACTAATCTAAGTTCTCCACGTCCTCGCTCCCTTCTACGCTCCCTTCTGCGCTCCCTTCTCCGCCTCCTTCTTCCTCATCTTCTTCCTCATCTTCTTGTGCAGGGGCCTATAAACAAGGGACAACATATATCAATGTATGAAAAATCAAATCTTTACTTATAATATTGACATTATTTAATTACTTTCAAATACCTCGGGGGGCGCTCCAGTAGCCCGGATATACTACTTCTCAATAATCAACCTGTCATTATAGAAGTGCTTCCATGTATCTCCTCTGCGATGGTGGTGGTGGTAGGCTGTCTCGATGGGAGTAGGGTACCTGCCCACGATATCAAGCTGCAAGATGACACAATTTGCAGAGGGGTTAGTGTTAGATATCAATGCTCCACTCTCGTGTAACTACGCGGGAACCAGCTAACTCTACTTGTAAGCCCCCCATATGAGGAGAAGGTATTTGAGTAGCTTGGTTATCCGGTAGGTCCTGGTTTGGACACTAGATGGGGGCCATGTGTGGCCTGATGGTTGGATAGCTTTAGATAGAGTTGGCACACCACCAACTAGGCTACATGCAAGTGCAGGAAGGCATCCCTTGACTGACCGCACTGAGGGTAGATGGAGCATTTCCTGAGGCAACCCACTCTCAGGTTGCGGGGCTCATTTGGAGCCTCAGATGATCCCGGATGGCTCTGCCGAACGATGACCATAGGTTAGTTGCTCTGTTTTGCGCACTAGTTCTATCGTATGACCGGTGGTCTATTTTAGGACCGACCGCCAGTTGACCATTTTGGGCGGACTGGGTCGGTCACCCAATTGAGCCTAACCGACTACGACTGGTGGCTATATAAGAGCAAGCCCGTGAAGCCCATTTCATCACTAGCTACAGCAACCCTGATTCCTTAGCATCCAGCCTCTGTCTTCTATTGTTTCTAGCACGCCATCGAAGCTTCTTTCACAGGAGCGCACGGTTGGGAGGCAGCGCCATCTATTGTATAAGTTCTACAATAATCAAATTTTTTATTCTCCATACTATCTTGTTTTCTCTCTTGCATACGAGATCCTGTTATCTGTTGAGCACAAACGTTGTATTATTTTCTTACATGGTATCAGAGCCTGGACTCTAGCAAGAAGATTTGGTAGTGTGTTTTCTGTTTGCGAGTAAATTGTGAGAGATGGCCCAGCCCGCAACACTGCGAATCCCACCGTTCAGTGAAAGCAGAAAGTTGGACGGCTCTAACTATACACTCTGGAAGTTCAAGATGAAGACCATCCTAAGCACATACGAGCTTTGGGACATTGCTACTGGGGTGGACATGAGGCCAGTTGTGAGACCGAATCCAGCCAATGTAGGACAACAGATAGTACAAATTGCGGATGAGATTCTTGCGTGGACAAGAAGAAATGCAGATGCGCTGTGTTCTATTGTCTGTAGTGTTAGTGATTCCATCATGGCATTAATTCAACATGTCACCACAGTGGAGGAGGCATGGACGGTCTTGAAAAATTAGTACGAGACCATGAATCAGACGCGGATTTAGAATCTGGAGACTCAACTCGCAAACGAGAAGTTGTCTGAGTCTGAAGTGGCAGAGAAGTTCATCACCAAGGTGAAGCATCCTCCTCCCGTGCGATGTCATTATGCGCATCTTCCTCTTGCCTCATATGGTGATCTATATCTTCTTCGCTAGATTCATCAATTGGATCCGGATTTGGTAGTGGCATCTCCATATCCACATTTCGATCTTCAAAAATAAATCTGCTTACTTCGTGGTGCAACTTGGATCACGTACCACCATCTTGGATCAGAACGATCCGGATGAAAAACCACCTATATTGAAGATGAAAAATCACGTGCCAAATGTCGTCAATTATATATATATCAATGGACTTAAAAAACGAAAGCTTCGACTAATTAAATCATTAGTATGCACCTGCTCACAGTGCTCGGGAAGAACAAAAGTATCACTTTCATCGGTCCAATGTTTGGTGGAGTCTATTGCAAAGAGACCGCTACCATCTTTTCTCACAGTTGCATGGGGACCGTTGTAAGTAGTTCTAAACCATTTTACATCAAGAATGAAAATAGTAAATCGTCTGAAATCAATTTCATAGATGTCGCGTATGGTTCCACAATAATCCAACTGTGAGGAGAGAAGATTGGTATCCGAAGCACTTGCTCGGCTATCTTGTGTGAAGTTAGCCATGACTCCACAATCATACGTGACTCTCTTTGAATCGATGCGTTCTATGTGAAAATGTCGTCCATATGACCATAATGCACTGTACTTTTTGTACTGTAAAAGAGCATCATTAAAACAATGAAGATGCACCTATTTTATAGCATATATTGCCACAAATAATTACTTAATTACATCAAGAGATAAGAAACTTACATGCACCATACATCCAGATGATAACTCCCGCTCGCGCTCGTTTATTGTCTCTCCATCACGTTCGGCTTTACGTATAGCTAGTTGTAGCCAATCAAGTGACATGTGAGTAGGGAGAAGAGCCAGATCTCGTGGATATGGTTGTGATCGCCTGTACATTACTCTGAATCTCATCCTTGCATTTATTCTTTCTGCTTTGGCCACTTCATATCTCTCAATCCACTTCTGCATCTCAGGGCTATTGAGGATACAAAACTTATTGAATTTCTCCATTTGCTCTTCGCTCATCTTTCTTTCAATCCCTTTTCCTTGGGGGACCTTGCCAATGATGCGATCATCATCCTTGTTGTGCCAAGCTTGCGGCATATCAAGATCCGTGGATGCAAGAAACTCTGTGATATATACTAATGACTCTTGCACAAGCCATCCCTCTGCCATGCTTGCTTCTGGTCTTGCTCTTTGTCTTACAAACCCCTTTAAAGTTTTCATAAACCGCTCGAGAAAAAACATCCATCGATTATGAACGGTACCTGCTATAGCCACCTCATCAACTATGTGCACAAGCAAGTGGACTTGAGTTGTCATAATGCTTGAGGGAAAGTGCTTCTCAAGCAAGCATACGGCTTCGATGGATTCCACCCTAGCCTTCTCGATGCTCGATATAGAGATCTCTTTTTGAGATATCCACCTATTTCACATGTCCATGCATATGTAAGATATTTGAGATATCCACCTATTTCACATGTCCATGAAGAAAATAGATAATGCGAATTGATAGTAAGCATACCTCACAATACCACAGATCTTGAATATAGCATTTCTAACATCTTCTTGTAAGCACCCTTTTATTGTAATTGGAAGGATGAACTATCAAAGCAACAATGAAATCATGTCAACAATATAACATAATAATAATTACGCTAATGCATCACTATTATCGGTACACTAATTCTACTTAGAATACCTGTAAGACCTTGTGCCAATCATGGGACTTGAGGCCACTAAGCTTATTGTCCTTTGAAAATGCTCCTTTCAAGCAACGCATGTACCCTGTCGGTGTTTGAAAAGAGGCAATGTCTGCCTTGATCGCTGCCTCCTCCCTCGTAGAGAGGATCCACGTTGCTTTCGGGAGGACAACTTTTCCTGAAGCATGCACTTGGGGCCACAAACGAGACATCCTATTCATAGCACGCAAGTCTTCTCGCACTCCTCTCGAGTCCTTGGAACCAACCAAGTGTGCCCAAATGGTAGCCCCCACATTCTTAAAGATATGCATGGGATCCAAGAGATGATTGATTTGTAACTGACCCCAATAAGGAAGCTCGTGAAAGATCGATAGCCTCTTCATACCAGGAGGAGGTTCCTCTCCATTCTCCCTCCAAGCTTGAATCCAATCACTTGCTTTTAAATATGATGGTGGTGGATCAAGCTGACCTCCACGTACGAGATGGTCCAGCGGAAGGTATCGAGCATGATCTTCATAAACATTTTTCCTCATGTGTTTGGAGTAGCGTGCAAGCGATTTCAGAGCGGGTCCACAAACAGGACAAGCATGGTACCCACTTGTAGCAAGCCCTGCACGCGTGCATGAATATGTTAGTACAAGACATGCGTGCAAAAGAGAGTAAAAAAAGCATAATCCCTCATTGTACATGTAAAGACATAACCACGTACCTGCGCACTCTCCATATCCTGGGTAGTCATGCATGGTCCACATCAAGATACCCCTGACGGAAATATCATTGGTATGCCTAGGAGCTCTGGAAATATCAAAGACCTGCACTCCTCTCCATAATATCTGTAACTCCTCTATCAAAGGTGCCATGTACACGTCCATGTTTCTTGCCTTGTACTTTCCTGGCACAAGTAGTGCAAGCATGAGGTGTCCCTTTTTTATTGTTAGCCATGGTGGGATATTGTAATTCACCACGACTATGGGCCATGTCGACCAAGATGTCGAGCGTAACCCGAAAGGATTCACGCCGTCCATGGCTAGCCCAAGATGTAAGTTGCGTGGCTCTCTCGCAAAGTCCGGCCACTGATTATCTATGTGCTTCCAAGCCGCACAATCTGCGGGAATCCTCAATGTGTGATCAGTGGACCGATGAGATGCATGCCATGTCATCAACTCCGCTATGGATTTGCATCGAAACATGTGTTGTATTCTTGCAATGATGGGAAAGTGTCTTAAGACCTTTACCGGTATCCTCTCACCCTGCAAGTCATCTCTATATCGTTGTTCCCCACACTTTGGACAACTAGCCAAATCTCCATGCTCACGACGAAAGAGAATACAATCATTACGGCAAGCATGGATGGTATCATAATCCATACCCACCATTGTTAGCATCTTTTTCGCTTCATCTCTTGATGCGGGCATGGTATTTGGTGCAGGCAACATCTTTTGGAGCAACCTATGACAAAGACACTATCCAAATGATGATTCTCAAAACAAACAATATCCAAATAATGAGTCAATCAAATTAATGCAAGGGCTAACCTCATTAAGGCCGAGACACTTGTATCCGACCACCCATACTGTACTTGTAGATTCAAGATTGAGAGACAAGCACGTAGTTTAGACATCCTGGCACCCTCGTACAATTGTGTTGATTGCAACTCTCGCATTTTCACCTCAGACTCTGACATCACGTGTACGTGGGATGTAGTGCCCCTAAAAATGGAATCCATCATGTCGACCATACCCTCGTCGTCATCTGGGAGACTATAGTCTTGTTGAAAGTGAGAAGGTATATGTGTACCCTCGTCACCCTCGTCATCCTGTCATAAGCTCATTCGTGTAAATAGAAGATCTTCTAATTCCGGGTATACAATAAGATTGCGAACTTAAATAGCTTTGACTTACCGATGATCCATCAACATGTGCAACACCAACGGGGGGTACTGGTTCCGGCTCCTCCCCATACATCCGCAAGTGGCGCATGATAATACGACGTTGATGTCGTACTTCTCGCTTGCAATGAGTGCAATGACAATATAACCTCTCCGTAAGCCACTTCGTGCTCCCGGGCGTTGGCGCATCATCGGATGAGCTTCCACTCGTCCCTTCCATCTACACTTATAAAACCAAAACATAAGCATGAAGAGGAGATGTACACAATTATGAGCATAGCATGTTTAATTTGAGCTTCTCTTGAGGCTATATAAAAAGAATGACATCGCTATATAGTAAGGATTGAAACAAAAAATCCTATATAGTAAGGCTGTGTAGTAAGAGGAGATATTGACAATTATAGGCATAGCATGTTTGAGTCACAAGAGGCCTCATTAAAAAACAAACAGTAAGCGTCGCTATATAGCGACGCTCTGTTCCGTCGCTATATAGCGACGATTTTAATTGAAAGCGTCGCTATATAGCGACGTTTTCAATTAAAAACGTCGCTATATAGCGACGAATAAGCGTCGCTATATAGCGACGCTGTGGGTTAAAACCCGAAACGCCGAAACCCGCGGCGTTTTGCTCAAAGCTTTCCTAATCTCTAAACTAAGCTCTCCAAAATCTCCTCCCACCTATTTTCACTGACCTCCCATCTATTCCAAGCAACCTCCTACCCTATTTCCCACTCCTCACCCTCCTCCTACCTCTTGTGCACCCTCTCTCTCCTTTTTCCCTCTTTGGTTTCCAGAAAGAAAGTTCTTCAAAAGGTGAGTTTTTTTCAACAATGTAGGTTGTTTGTTTGTTAGCTTTGGTTTTGTGAGTGTTTCTACTTGTATTGCTAAAGTTTTAAACTAGTTTTCATGCTTGATTAGAAAGGATTCAAACAAAAAACGAAATTTCAAGAAAGAAAGAAAGAAACTCACCTCTTCTTTATGTATTTCTCTTCCTTCTCTTCTCCTCAATCTCCTCCTTTCCTTGTCTCCTCAATCTTATCTTTCCTTGTCTCCTTTCAAGAAGTTGCTTTTGTGATCTCCTCTTTCCACTAACATCTTATTTGAAAAAATGGGTTGTTTTCTCTCTTTTACAGGGCCAGTCCACTACACCGAGCGGGACATAGTCTCTCTTTTGTGGGCCCAGTCCACTACACCGAGCGGGACATACTTTTACAGGTAAGTGCTTCCTCTTCTTTCCATTTAAGCTTTTTGTTATTTGCATTTGCCTGCAGCTAGCGCCTTAAGCGCTAGCTGCAGTGATGGGCGTAGGAACCCTCTCTTCCCCCTTCTCTTTTTCTCATTTTCCCCCTTCTCTTTTTTCCCTCTTCTCTTATTCTCTCTTTCCCCCTCTCTCTTTTCCCTTCTCTCTTTCCTTTCCCCCTTATTCTCTATTTCCGCATCCCTCTTATTCTCTTATGCTTATGCTTCTCTCATTCCGCATAAGCTCCTCCTCTATTTCCGCATGAGCATAAGCATGAGCTTATGCTTATGCTTATGCATAAGCATAAGCATAAGCTCATGCTTATGCTCATTCATGAGCATGAGCTTATGCGTAAGTTTCCACAAGAGCTTATGCGGAAATAGAGAATGAGAGAAGCATATGCTTCTCTCATTCTCTTTTTCCGCATAAGCTCCTTCTCTCATTCCGCATAAGCTCCTTCTCTTTTTCCGCATGAGCATAAGCATGAGCTTATGCTTATGCTTATGCTTATGCTTACGCTTATGCATAACCATAAGCATAAGCTCATGCTTATGCTCATTCATCCGCAAGAGCTTATGCGTAAGTTTCCGCAAGAGCTTATGCGTAAGTTTCCGCAAGAGCTTATCCGCAAGTTTCCGCAAGTGCTCCTTCTCTTTTTCCGCATGAGCATAAGCATGAGCTTATGCTTATGCTTATGCATAAGCATAAGCATAAGCTCATGCTTATGCTCATTCATCCGCAAGAGCTTATGCATAAGTTTCCGCAAGAGCTTATGCGTAAGTTTCCGCAAGAGCTTATCCGCAAGTTTCCGCAAGAGCTTATCCGCAAGTTTCCGCACGTGCTCCTTCTCTTTTTCCGCATAAGCTCCTTCTCTTTTTCCGCATGAGCATAAGCATGAGCTTATGCTTATGCTTATGCATAAGCATAAGCATAAGCTCATGCTTATGCTCATTCTTCCGCATGAGCTTATGCGTAAGTTTCCGCAAGAGCTTATGCGGAAATAGAGAATGAGAGAAGCATACGCTTCTCTCATTCTCTTTTTCCGCATAAGCTCCTTCTCTCATTCCGCATAAGCTCCTTCTCTATTTCCGCATGAGCATAAGCATGAGCTTATGCTTATGCTTATGCTTATGCATAAGCATAAGCATAAGCTCATGCTTATGCTCATGCTTCCGCAAGAGCTTATGCGTAAGTTTCCGCAAGAGCTTATCCGCAAGTTTCCGCAAGTGCTCCTTCTCTTTTTCCGCATAAGCTCCCTCTCTTTTTCCGCATGAGCATAAGCATGAGCTTATGCTTATGCTTATGCATAAGCATAAGCATAAGCTCATGCTTATGCTCATTCTTCCGCATGAGCTTATGCGTAAGTTTCCGCAAGAGCTTATGCGGAAATAGAGAATGAGAGAAGCATATGCTTCTCTCATTCTCTTTTTCCGCATAAGCTCCTTCTCTCATTCCGCATAAGCTCCTTCTCTATTTCCGCATGAGCATAAGCATGAGCTTATGCTTATGCTCATGCGGAAATAGAGAAGGAGCTTATGCGGAATGAGAGAAGGAGCTTGTCATGAGCTTATGCGCAAGTTTCCGCAAGAGCTTATGCGCAAGTTTCCGCAAGTGCTCCTTCTCTTTTTCCGCATAAGCTCTTTCTCTTTTTGCGCATAAGCTCCTTCTCTCATTCCGCATAAGCTCCTTCGCAAGTTTCCGCATGAGCATAAGCATGAGCTTATGCATGAGCTTATGCTTATGCTTATGCATAAGCATAAGCATAAGCTCATGCTTATGCTCATTCATGCTTATGCTTATGCTTATGCTTATGCTCATGCTTATGCTCCTTCTCTATTTCCGCATGAGCATAAGCATGAGTTTCCGCAAGTTTCCGCAAGTTTCCGCAAGCATAAGCATAAGCATAAGCATAAGCTATCTGCAAGTATCCGCAAGAGCTTATCCGCAAGTTTCCGCAAGTGCTCCTTCTCTCTTTCCGCATAAGCTCCTTCTCTTTTTCCGCATGAGCATAAGCATGAGCTTATGCTTATGCTTATGCATGAGCATAAGCATAAGCTCATGCTTATGCTCATTCATGTCCATGAGCTTATGCGTAAGTTTCCGCAAGAGCTTATGCAGAAATAGAGAATGAGAGAAGCATATGCTTCTCTCATTCTCTTTTTCCGCATAAGCTCCTTCTCTTATTCCGCATGCAAGTTTCCGCAAGTTTCCGCATGAGCTCCTTCTCTTATTCCGCATAAGCTCCTTCTCTTTTTCCGCATAAGCTCCTTCTCTATTTCCGCATGAGCATAAGCATGAGCTTATGCTTATTCATGAGCATGAGCTTATGCGGAAGTTTCCGCAGGAGCTTATGCGGAAATAGAGAATGAGAGAAGCATATGCGGATCTCATTCTCTTTTTCCGCATAAGCTCTTTCTCTTTTTCCGCATAAGCTCTTTCTCTTTCTCTTTTGTGTGAGCATATGCGGAAATAGAGAATGAGAGAAGCTTCTCCTCTCATCCTTCTCATGCTTATGCTCATGCATGTGCATGAGCTTATGCTTAAGTTTCCGCATAAGCTCATGCACATGCGTGAGCTTATGCGGAAATAGAGAATGAGAGAAGCATAAGCTCATTCTCTATTTCTGCATAAGCTCATTCTCTATTTCCCACTCTATTTCCCCCTTCTCTCATTTCCCCCTTCTCTCATTCTCTATTTTCCCTCATCTCTTTCCCTTTCTCTCATTCTCTATTTCCTCGTTCTCATTCTTTTCTTTCCTTTACATCTTCTTTCCCTCTTATCTTTCCCTCTTCTTTCCCTCTTTCCTTTCCCTCTTCTTTCCTTTCCCTCTTCTTTCTTCTTGCCTATGCCTATGCCTATGAGAATGCTCATGTTTGTTTATTTGTTTTCTGTTTTCGTGCTTGTGTCTATGTTAGACATGGGATCACGTCGCTCATCGGACGAGTACGGACAGCCTCGCAGGAGGAGAGCTCACGATCTATATGCTCCAGAGGACTTTGATTCCTCTCAGGCGACTACCCCGAGGACTACCCCTGGTCCGACTCCTCTCGGTCCTAGCACTGTGACTACCCCTGGTCCGACCCCTCTTCCACGTAGCACTGCGACTACCCCTCAGGGGACTCCTTTGCTAGCCGCGCATGGCTTTGTTGGGACTCCCGACGAGTTTGTAGCGCAGATGAGCGATGAGGAGGCAGCGAGATTCTTCTCTCTGCTCTCTCAGAGGACCTCCGCAATTCCTTCCCCTACACCGACGGGTGGACGTACAGCCCAGCCATCCCCTCGCGCCCCTTCGACCGCGGGATCATCACCTGCGCATGCCTCCCGCAAGGGAAGGAAGAGTAGGATGGGCGGCTCATGTTGTGCTGACTCAGGAGATGTAGACGAGTCAGCACACTCACGCTCCTTTAGGTCTCCACTTGGTCCGGAGACACAGTATCAGTCAGGTCCCTTTCCCTCTCCTACTCCCACAGCTACTCCTCGATCCGGAAGCGGTCGCGCAGCTTCCACTCCTTCAGACTCTGCTACCGTCAGTCCCCCTTACTCATCAGGGGATCTCTCCTATCAAATCACATCTGCCGGAGAGATAATAGAAGACAAAAAGGGCAAAGCAGTGATGGCCGCCATGAGGCGGTTGATGAGTCATCACTTCAAGAGCGGCATAAATATCGATTGGCGGTATCAAGATGGCCAAAAGAAGCAGGCGGTGATCGATGAGTTAAAACTCAGATTTCCTAATCCGCCAAATGTGGAGTTTAATAACAGTTATATGCTCGAGCGCATGGGTTTGGTCCTAAAGCATCGCAGATCAACCATGCGTACTTCCATTACAAAGGGGTTGTCTAAACCCAGCTGGGCAGACAAAGCTGATTGGAAGTACTTCAAGAAGCAACATAGGGACCATCCTGAAATGTTCGAGGGTCAGAGGAGGGCTGCGAAGAGACGGCTGGATGTCGTAGGTACTTCGCACTTTGGTGCAGGTGGACGGTATGCATTCGAGGCAACCGTGGTAAGTTTACTTCTTTCCATTTAATGTATTGTTCTATTTGTTTTACTTACATATTACATGCACTTTAGCTAACTCTAACTCTCGTAAATTGGATCCACAACAAGCTGCGATGGGTCGTCTTCCTACGGATGTAGAGACGCGGCGCGCATTTCGGATAGGAACCAAGCCGTGGTTCATTGAGCAAGAGGCAATGGGAGCGACAGTCGATTGGGCTGAGGTGGCTGCTCGCACGGTATAAGTTTACTCCTGCTTGTAATCTCACTTTTTAATTTAAGTTCCAATCTAATTTTCGATTTATATGGTTCACTCTCAGGGTCAAAGCTCAAGCGTCCCATCATCAGAGACAAGCGATCAACAGGGGCAAGGATCGGACGCAGGTGCCGATGACGAAGGAGAAGACGGAGGTGTCGGGGACGAGGGAGAAGATGCAGGTGCCGAGGACCAGGGAACAGCCCAACAAGACGATTCGGATTCGGATTCGGATTAGTAGTGGTAGTAGCATTTTTCATATCCGCTCGTTAGAGCCATTTTGTATCGCCCTTTCACAGGGTAATTTTGTTTCAAACACAGTTGTATATGTATATGCATTTCTTCCTCATCGTTCACAAGAACAATTTTGTATCACCCTGCAAGCAAGGGAAATTTTGTTATAAAAAACTTTCTTTTGTAATTACAAAAAAAAAAAAATGGTTAGTGGGGCTAAACAGGGCTTCCTTTTGGCCCTGTTTAGCCCCACTAACCATTTTTTTTACCTTCTGTTAATCGTCGCTATATAGTGACGTTTACCAGTGTCGCTATATAGCGACGATTAACAGAGTCGCTATATAGCGACGTTTACATCGTCGCTATATAGCGACGTTTACATCGTCGCTATATAGCGACGATTAACAGCGTCGCTATATAGCGACGGTTTATAGCGACGCTCCTTTTCCGACGATTTTAACGACTTTTATAGCGACCTTTGCGCCCGTGAAAAAAAAAAATTTTAATGTAAAAAGCGTCGGTATTTCCGTCGGAAAATGGCCTATGCCTTGTAGTGAAGACACTTGGGTTCATCAGCACGGATCACTTCTATCATCAAAGCATAGTTGAGCAAGTGTTCCTGCGCCCTTCTTTGCTCCTGTAATCTCTTGGACCGGTAGTCTTTGGATGGTTCCTCCTCAATGGTTGGAGGTTCTCTACCATCCAAAAGCTGCTTTACCCACTTTGGGAATGGCCGTTGCCATTGTGGTTCTATAGGCTCTGCTTCATCTTCTTTGTCTTGAATCCTCCCAAGCACTGTTGGGGGAGTTCAATCTACTGCTGGTGGTGGTACTAGATGGATATCCTGGTCCTAGTTGTCTGGGAAGGAAGCATCCTCCTCCAATTGATGCGGCTATTCGGAGAAGACCACATCGTGACTTACAATTACCTTCTTGGTAATAGGATTATAGAGATAGTAACCCTTTGCCTCTTCATTGTAGCCCAAGAAAATACACTTGCATCATGAAGTAGTAGGAACCACCCAAAGCTTCCATCTCCATCTTTCCGCAGAGGTCCGTATGTACGAGCTCTAGAGGAGCATTTGCCCTCCTAGCCTCTTTAGGAAAGAGATGTGATGCTGCTTGCCCATCATGCAAGCTTCACATACATCGGGCAGATCTGAAATTTCTGGTAGGTCTGCAATCATTCCACTTTTATGCATCTCCTTTAAAGAACTAAGGTTTAGATGACCAAACCTCTCATGCCACAACTTAGTGTTCTTCACATCCGCTCGAGCACTGAAATCTGAGAGTTCATAAATGTTGTTGCATCGTGTATCTTTACCAACGACCTTCCCTTGAAGATCCAGAATCTGTGCACCATTCTTATCGAATTGAACTTTGAGGTCCCGATCCGTGATCGTGGAAATAGACAACAAGTTCCTCTTGATATCTGGCACATAAAAAACATTAGACAACTATTTTACAACTCCATCTGACTTGAGAGGAATCGTACCTTTTCCTTTTGTTAAACATTTTGCATCATTGTTGAGTGCTACCAGGATGTCATTTCCTACCGGCTGTAGAGAGGTATACCAATCCTTCCAACTGGTCATGTGGCGCGATGCACCACTGTCAATGATCCACGGTTCATCCGTAGGTACATGAATTGCCTCCGTGCAAATCTCCTCAATTGTGATGAATAGCTCTATTGGTACTGCCTGCGCATTGTTGCTGGACTCATTCTTTACTCCATTCTTCTCATCTGCAATCTTCTTTCGGCACTCATTCTGCTTGTGCTCTGCCTTGTTGCAATAGAAGCACTTGATCTTCTTCTTTATCTTTTTATCATCAGAAGAAGATGGGTTACTAGAGTCCTTACCCTTACCTTTCTTTGATCCGGTCCAGAAAGCCGAATCTTCTCCAATCCTCGTCTTTTGATGCATCTCCTCCTCCAGAAGCATCGTGCTGAAATCCTTAAAGTTGAGGGGTGGATTTCTGTTTTGCATATTTAGTGCCGTAACAAGACCGTCGTACTTTGGTGGGAGAATCCATATGCACCTTCGTGCTAGATTCTCGATGGTGATGGTGATGCCAATCGTAGTCATCTAGACTTGCTTGGCGCCTTAGACTTGGCTCAAGATGAAACAGTTGATGTAAATGCTCTTATTTAATTTGATTTTTCTCATCTCCAACTTGGACATGAATATATGAGCTTCAAAGGCTTGATGTACATGCTCTCATTTTTTATTTCTCTATGAGCTGAAACATGTATGAAAATTTAAAAAATTTTGTCATTGGAAGAAAATAAATTTTAAGGCTAAAAAAAAAAAAAAAACCTCTCTGTAAAACGTCGCTATAATATAGTCTCAGTGTCGCTATATAGCGACCTTAGTAAAAGTCGCTATATAGCGACTTTTACTAAGGTCGCTATATAGCGACCTTTAAAAGTCGCTATATAGCGACTTGTACTAACGTCGCTATATAGCGACGCTTATTAAAAGTCGCTATATAGCGACGATTTACGACACCCGATTTTTATACCGACGATTAACGCTAAGCGGGCGCTAATCGTCGGTACGTAAACGTCGCAATAGGATGCGTGTGTAGTAGTGCTTGAAGAGGCACAGGGTGATGATAGGTGGATGGAGGCTATGCAGTCGGAGTATGGCTCCATAATGAAGAACAACACTTGGGACCTTGTGGATCGACCACCAAAACACAAGGTAATCGGAACCAAGTGGAAGTACAAGACCAAGTACAAGTCTGATGGCACATTGGATAAGTACAAGTCTCGGCTCGTGGCAAAAGGACTTGCATAGGTACATGGTTTTGATTATCAAGATACTTTGCTCCCACAGCTTGACTAACCACAATTCATAGTGTTTTGGCTTTAGCTACCCAGGGAAGCTAGCCCGTGTTTCAGATGGATGTGAAATCCTCCTTTCTGAATGGAGATCTCAAGGAGGAGGTATACGTGGAACAACCACCAGGTTTTGAGAGTCCCAGTTCAGAAGGTAAAGTTTGCAAACTAAAGAAGGCACTTTATGGGCTGAAATCGGCCCCACGAGCATGATACCAGTGAATTGATGCCTACTTTCTGCAAAACAAGTTCAGGAGGAGCCCATCTGATGCAAATTTGTATATCTTCAGAGAAGGAGGCAGGTGTATGATCGTGGTCCTTTATGTGGACGACCTTGTCATAACAGGGAACCATGAAGAGAAGATCTTGCAGACGAAGCATTTGCTAGGAAGAGAGTTTGAAATGACAGACCTCGGACTGATGCATTTTTGTTTGGGGATTGAAGTTTGGCAAGAGCCGAAACAGATCTTCATTTCATAGCTGAAGTATGCTAGAGAGATATTGAAGGCATTTGGCATGGCTGAGTGCAAGATAGTTGGTACCCCTATGGAGGTTGATGCGAAGCTCTCAAATGAGGATTCATCACCACTGGTGGACGAAGCGAAGTACAGAAGGCTTGTGGGCAACTTAATTTACCTGTGCAACACACGGCCCGACATCAGTTTTGCGACTGGTGTACTAAGCAGGTTTTCCAATAAGCCTCGGGAGAACCATTGGAGGGCAGGGATGCGGGTGCTGAAATACATCAAAGGCACACTTGATTATGGCATCACCTATACCAAGGGCAACATCTTGACTGAATTCTGTGACTCGGATTGGGCAGGAGACGTGGACAGCAAGAGATCAGTGACAGGGTACTGTTTCTCACTTGGATCTAGAGTTGTGTCATGGGTCAGCAAGAAGCAACCCACAGTTGCTCTTTCTTCTACCGAGGCCGAGTACAAATCTACATGCTTTGCTTCTTACCAGGCAGTGTGGTTGAGGAGGATTTTGGGGGACATGGGTGTAGTGTAGAACAAGCCTACGCAGTTATCATGTGACAATCAGAGTTGCATGGCAATTGCAAAGAACTCGGTGTTCCACGCTCACACAAAACACATTGAGATTCAATATCACTTTGTACACGAGTTGTACACGAGCTCATCATGGATGGAGAGGTCGACTTGGTGTACTGTCTGACTACAGAGAATGCTGCAGACATCTTCATGAAGGCTCTTGGAAGAGACTTGCTGGAGAGGCATCTTCATCGACTTCGCATTGGGCCGAAAAAGTAAGTTCACTTGCAGGTGGACATTGAGGGGGGGTGTTAGATATCAATGCTCCACTCTCGTGTAACTATGCGGGAACCAGCTAACTCTACTTGTAAGCCCCCCATATGAGGAGAAGGCATTTGGGTAGCTCGGTTATCGGGTAGGTCCTGGTTTGGACACCAGATGGGGGCCATGTGTGGCCTGATGGCTGGATGGCTTTAGATAGAGTTGGCACACTGCCAACTAGGCTACATGCAAGTGTGGGAAGGCATCCCTTGACTGATTGCACTGAGGGTAGACAGAGCATTTCCCGAGGCAGCCCACTCTCCGGTTGCAGGGCCCGTTTGGAGCCTCAGATGATCCCGGATGGTGGGCCGAATGGACACTATAGGTTAGTTGCTCTATTTTGCGCACTAGTTCTATTGTATGCCCTAGTTGACTGTTTTGGGCAAACTGGGTCGGTCACCCAATTGAGCCTAATCGACTATGACTGGTGGCTATATAAGAGCAAGCCCGTGAAGCCCATTTCATCACTGGCTACAGCAACCCTGATTCCTTAGCATCCAGCCTCCGCCTTCTACTGTTTCCAGCATGCCATCCAAGCTTCTTTCATAGGAGTGCACGGTTGGGAGGCAGCGCCATCTATTGTATCAATTCTACAGTAATCAAGTTTTTGATTCTCCATACTATCTTGTTTTCTCTCTTGCATACGAGATCCTGTTATCTATTGAGGACAGACGTATTATTTTCTTACAGTTAGTACAAAGAAACAACCCCTCCTAATAAACTATATAAACAATATAATTTAAGATCGATACTTATAAATTGGGCCTCCCATGATTCAACACCCCCTGCTCCAAAATGCATGCTTCCATATTGCTCCATTTGGATCCTTCGTGCCTCCACGTGCTGTAGACTGGGTTTCTCCCCCGAAAGATGGTCTCCTGAAGATCAGGTGAGCCTGAAGAGCTTCCTGGCCACATGATGAACTTGAAAAAAGAAAAAAAGAAGATTACTGATGAGTTGATAAGAGAAAAAGAAGAGAAAAAGAGAGAAAAAGAGAGAAGGAAAGAGAGTAGAAAGGAGAGGAAAAGTGGGGATAAAAGAGAGGAGAAAGGAGAGGAAAAGAGAGGAGAAAAAGAGAGAAAATGGGGGACAAAAGAGGGGACGAGCATTTTCTGAGCGAAATCTTCCGAGCATCCGAGCGAAGGAAAAAAAAAGCTTCCAACTATGCATAAATATGGCAAAAATCGATCAGAAGAAAACATAGTTTCACTTAGAAATATGCAAAGTATTATAGCAATGCCTATTTTTTACAAAAATCTTTAGGTGAATCTTTAGGAGTGGTGAGAGCATAATGGGATGGCTTTTGAAGAAACCCACATTTAGAGTAGACTTCTCTATGAAAATTCCCTTATGATCCTTCTTACAACTTTTACTTAATAGGGGGTGACATTGAAAACCCTCTCTCAACCTATCTTCATGAAAGGGTTTCTTCAAAGAAAACTCATTGAAGCAAGCCATCCAGGTAGTTTCGCCAGCGAAACCCCTTTGAAATAGATCTCCCAAGGTAGTTTCGCTGGCGAAACTACCTTGGACAGCACTTTTTAAAGTAACATAACTTTCATATCCAATGTCCAAATATAGTCATTCAACCACTCAAATTGATCGGAACACCCCCTTTGAGCACATCTATGGAGTTATATTTTGGAAAATCTTGCATATATTGTATTAAATATTACATGTATTTTATGAGAGTGATATATAAGCCCAAGTTAATACTTATTTATAGTAATTTAAACTTCTTTAGAAACATGTCCATAAATATCTTGTTATTTATGCTATAAAAACACTAAAAAGACATTGCCATATGATATAAATGTGTTAATAAGTAATGATCTATGCATAGTATTATTACATTGAGAGTGATTATGAGGGATGTTTCTTAAAGGAATCAAGACTTTTTTAAGGTAATAAGAGGGGTACAAAGGGATGTCTCTAAATAAGAAATTTATGTTGTGTAAAAATGAATGAGTGACTAGTCTATATATTTTTATGATAAAGGGATCTAGTTCTAGTGAAAGTAAAAGTGTAAAAACCATATTTCCTAAAGAAATACATTTTTTTAAATCTCTTGAAAAACACGCTCGGATAAACCTGCTCATAGGTTTTTGCTCGTAAAATTGACGCATCCGACAAAAGAGAGGAGAAAGGAGAGGAAAAGAGAGGAGAAAAAAAGAGAGGAGATAAGAGAGAAAAATTACCACAAAAAGAGAGGGAAAGAGAGGATAAAAGAGAGAAGGAAAGAGAGGAAAATTGAGAAAAAGAGGGGAGAAAAAAAGAGAGAAAAAGAGAGGAGATAAGAGAGAAAAAGAGACGAAAAGAGAAGGAAAGAGAGGATAAAAGAGAGAAGGAAAAAGAGAGGAAAATATAGAGTGCAATCCCTTTTTTCAATCATGCTTTCCCTTTCCATCATTCATGCAATCTCCTTCTTCAATCATGCAATCCCTTTCCTTCATGCAATCCCTTTCTTCATTCATGCAATCACTTATTTCCATCATTCAATATGCAATCCTTTTCTTGTAAGTGGAAGTGGAAAGGGAAAGGGAAGAGAAAAGAGAAAGGAAAGGAAAGGGAAGGGAAGGGAAGGGGAGGGAAGGGAAGGAAAGGCCAGGCTAGGGAAAAATAACAAAGTGTGTCTATCTTCGCGTATAACAGCACGTCTATAGGCATGGCTATTTGTTTCCAAAAATAGAGTAGATGCGTCTATAGATGCACTCTCAGATGCATCTATAGATGCGCTCCGACAGACTGACTATTCTAAAAACTCGAAAAGGACATGTGCCTGACACAAAAGCACAACACTAGTACCAAAAACATTCGTTTCTTAGATATGACAAAGGACAAATCCAAAGAGAGAAACTTTCAAAGAAGATCAACCATAGAGAGACTTACCTTGGATAGAGGTATGGAAGCTTCTCGTCCTTCTTCAAAGCTGCTTCTCTTTCTTCTCTTCGTTGTTCACCCTTTGCTTCTCTTTCTTCTCTTCCTTGTTCACCCTCTTCTCTTGTGTGCTTGGAGATGATTGTGTAAGCCTAGAGATAAGTGTGGATGCTCAAATTTGTGTCTATTAATAGCAAAGCAAGCCACCGATGCTAATGGTATGTGAAGAAAAGCAAGCACGCTAAAAGTAGTTTTGAAAACCTCATCTATAAGTGCATCTAATTGTGCATCTATATACGCATCTAAATGCATGTTTAATTGTGCATCTATAACATAGAGTAGACGCGGTTTTAGATGCACCTATAGACGCACACCATAGAACAGATAGACGCAGTTTTAGACGTGGTATTACACATGCCACAGAGTTTTAAGATTAAATATTTGATACAAGATCAAATTTTTTGGGTTTTTTATTTGTAGGACGTCTTCATCTTCAACAATAGCTCCAATGAGGATGAATCCCTCCATATCCACCATCGCGAATAAGGTTGGAGCAAAAAATCAAATGTATGTGTGATCAATGTTGAGGAAACATGTATCGTGCATGTAGGATTACACTCAATCACATGTCAAAGTATGGAGAATGGGATGCGACCGTAAACATGGTAAGTGTCAAAGAGTTAAGGTTGATTGAGATACCTATGGGTGTTCATATGTTTGAGTTATGATCCCATTTTAATTTGATATAGGATGTAGTGCCACACCCGCATATGTTGCCCTATGCTCATCGTGAGGAGGCAAAGCATCGGTGATATGAGGTGGGATCTTCAGGAGGGACCGTTACAGATGCATGGAGTGATGGTGATAGTAGCCCTCCGCCATTACCTCATGAAGCCGTGGAGGAGGAGGTGTTTGATGATATGGTGCAGGATTTATATGTCCATCAATCCGAAGAGAGGGATGATAGCATGGAGCAAGATGATCTTTTTACCGTAGCATCGACTCCACTGTTTGAGGGGTGTATAGTGAAGATAGTGGGAGAGAGGGAAGGAGTCTCACTTGTAGCTTTCTCACATACACAATGGGGGAATACACACAAAGGTGGAGGCTGAAAACAGTTTTCCTCTTCTTAGTTGTGAAAGCCAAAAGAACTCAAGTACAAAGAAATAGAAGAACCCTATATGTGGGTCTCAAACCAAACTCAACTAACTAAGGTGGCTTACTAACTGAGCCACAAACTAGAGTAGATAAGGATAGCTATCATCCACCAGCTATTATTCGTGGGCGGTGTACCAACCGCATCTACAGCTAACAAGTCGGTGACATAAATGCACCACGGTCACCCTGGCATATCGCGAGTGGAGCTCGATATCTCAACACTCCCCCTCGAGCTCAATCCCAATTCCTGCACACCAAGCAGGTCTCTGAACTTGCGCAGCTTCTCTGCGCCCAATGCTTTTGTGAATATGTCAGCTACTTGATCCTCTGTGCTGACATAAACTAGATCAATAAGACCTAGTAAAACCTTCTCCCGCACATAGTGATAATGCACCTCAATGTGCTTTGTTTTGGCATGATAGACTGGGTTATTTGCCAAGTGTATGTTGCTCATGTTGTCACAATAAATGACAACTGGCCCATCTGTAGACTGATGCATATCATAGAGTAGCTTATGCAACCAAGCTACCTCACATGCAGCCATTGCTGCACCCCTGTACTTAGCCTCTGTGCTCAATAAGGCAACTGTAGGCTGTTTCTTGCTGCTCCAAGTGACTGCAGCACTCCCAAAGGAGAACACATATCCACTGGTAGATCGTCTATCAGAAATACTACCAGCCCAATCAACATCAGTGTATCCATGCAACTGTATCTGAACCCCAGCCTCATAAAATAGTCCATACTGCAATGTGGACTTCACATACCTGAGTATGCGCCTAGCCACATCCAAATGCGGTTTCCTTGGAGCCTGCATAAACTGACTTACCAATCCAACAGCATAGCTTAGATCTGGCCTGGTAATAGTCATATAAATCAAACTTCCTACTATGCGTCTGTACATAGTAGGGTCTTCTAAAAGCTCACCTGCATCTGTGCTCAGCTTCACATTCTGCTCCAAAGGAACTGAAATAGGTTTACAGCCTGTCATCCCATATTTGGACAGCATGTCCAATCCATACTGCCTCTGCAAGATCTGTATCCCACTTGGTGATCTAATCACCTCAATGCCCAAGAAATAACGCAGCTCTCCCAAATCCTTCATCTCAAACTTCTGCCTTAATAGCATTTTCACATGAAGGATATCTTCATCACTATCACCTGTGATGATCAAATCATCAACATAAATGACAAGCAGCATAATCCCTTTCTCTGTTTTTCTCACATAGAGTGAGAAATCTGCCTTGGAAATCTGAAAGCCAATAGTGACAAGATACTATCCTATCTTGTTAGACTATGCTCTAGGTGCTTGCTTCAAGCCATACAAGACTTTCTTCAACCTGCAAACAAACTCAGGATGAATAGCATGAACATAACCTGGTGGCTGCTCCATAAAGACCTCTTCTTGCAAATCACCATGCAAGAAGGCATTCTTTACATCCATCTGATGTAAATACCATCCCTTTGATGCAGCCATAGCAATGGCTGCTCTTACGGTTGCCATCCTTGCAACCAGACTGAAAGTTTCTTCAGAATCAATGCCATATGTCTGTGCATACCCCTTCACAACTAATCTTGCCTTGTATCTATTCACAGAACCATCTGCATTGTGCTCTCGAGGGGGTCACTATGTATAAACCCTCTATATCACGTGCGTTCAAGGCCTATATTTAAAGTCCCTTATTTGTAAAAAATTTCATTAATAAAATGTACCCCTTTCCTATACAAATCTGTAAATTTTTTCCAAAACTATTTTAAATAGTCCCTTACGTATATTTATTTCTGTAAATTTTAGAAATAAAAAAAATCCTTCTGTTGAACTCACGTGATAGGGTTACATATGATGAGTGACCCCCCTGAGATTGTGCTTGATCTTATAAACCCACTTACAGCCAATTGCGTTCTTGTCTTTAGGTAAAGGCACCAATTCCCATGTAGCATTTGCTTCCAAGGCATCCATTTCTTCATCCATGGCTTTCTCCCATTTTTCATTTCCCATGGCTTGCTCAAAAGAAGTGGGTTCTGGTTCCTGTATCACTTTGACCATATAGGCATAGTGAATGGCTATAAATCCATCATATTTCAGCCTATCGACAGGATACCTAACCTTGATAGATTTGCGCAAAATAGGATCACTTCCAGGTTGCTCTCAAAACATCCCTGGTCTTCCTTACTCCAGGTGTAACAACAGAAGGAATACCCAACTCATCATCAATGCTCTATTCCGAGCCACTGGATTTACCATCCACATAAGAGTGACCTGCATTCACATCAAACATGGGCTGATCTACCTTCTCTTTTCCTTTTCGTGATACCTGCATACCACTCTCTGCATTGCTTTGAGGAGATTCTCCTGATCTCAATCTGCCTATCCATGGCGAAGTATGTGAACCACTGCTAGAGGACACTATAGGTCCACTGATATTTTGTGATTGCTGCTGTGAATTCTGTGCAGCATTACCATTTTGTGCATCTACATCAATCATCACATTTACTGGTTTATACCAGCTGCTCATCTCATCAAAAAGAACATCTCTGCTCACTGTGAACTTTCGTGTAGAAGGGTTATAGCATCTATACCCTTTCTGCTGCAGAGAATAACCAATAAAGATGCACTTCTCAGCTTTTGGATCCAACTTGGACCTCAACTCATCTGGCACATGAACATAGGCAATGCAACCAAAAATTTTCAAATGAGAAATGTCTGGTTTCCTACCAGTATACATCTCCTCTGGTGTCATGCCATGTATTGCTACAGTGGGAGTCCTATTCATTATATAAACTGCTGTAGCAACTGCTTCAGCCCAATAATAATCTGGTAGAACTTTTTCATTTACCATGGCCCGAGATACCTCTCCAATATGCCTGTTTTTCCTTTCTGCAATTCCATTTTGCTGTGGGGTATGACTGCATGAATATTGCTGCTTTATACCATGTTAGAATCCAAGAGCATGTGCCTAGCGTGCCCCCCGCCAAGACCGCTAGCACCTCACGGAAGTGCACAACCTTCATGGCCACTACGGAGGCTCTGGCATGTGTGTATGGCAGGTCCCCACCCCTGCCATAAGGCACCCTTGCCTAGCCAGCCCTCCAACCTCCACAAAAGGCAAGCTTGGGGGAATTGAAGATAGGAGGGGCAACTTGGACTATTTATGTCCCTTCATCTTCCACACACCTTTGTATGTGGGATAATTCAACCCTTTCTCCTTCTTCTTATCCCCTTTGTCCATGAGAGATTTGCACCTCCAACACCCCCCTCCAATCGATCATGGAGAGAGGTGGCCGGGGATCAGCAGACCCGGGCTCTGATACCATGTTAGAATCCAAGAGCATGTGCCTAGCGTGCCCCCCGCCAAGACCGCTAGCACCTCACGGAAGTGCACAACCTTCATGGCCACTACGGAGGCTCTGGCATGTGTGTATGGCAGGTCCCCACCCCTGCCATAAGGCACCCTTGCCTAGCCAGCCCTCCAACCTCCACAAAAGGCAAGCTTGGGGGAATTGAAGATAGGAGGGGCAACTTGGACTATTTATGTCCCTTCATCTTCCACACACCTTTGTATGTGGGATAATTCAACCCTTTCTCCTTCTTCTTATCCCCTTTGTCCATGAGAGATTTGCACCTCCAACATACCATGCTCCTGCAAGAACCTTGCAAACTCATTTGAGAGGTACTCTCCCCCTCCATCTGACCTTAGGCATTTTATTTGCAGGCCTGTTTCTTTTTCAACCATAGCTTTAAAAGCTTTGAAGTGCCCAAACACTTCACTTTTCTTTTTCATAAAATACACCCAAAGTTTTCTGCTGAAGTCATCAATAAATGTGACAAAATAGTGACAGCCTCCAATAGATGCAGCTTTAGTAGTCCATACATCAGAGTGGATTAATTCCAATGGCTTTTTACTCTCTTGAACATGCCTAGGAAAAGGTTTCCTTGCCTGTTTCCCAAATTGACAGGCTTCACAAACCTTGTGCATTTTTGCAACCTTGAATTTAGGCAATCCTGCAACAATATTTTGGGCTTGCATTGATTTAAGTCGCTGTATATTAACATGACCAATGCGTTTGTGCCAGATATCAATATCTGCAACTACACCGGTCCCATGTGCAAACATTGCTGCACTCAATTCAGGCATGTCTGCATCCAACGTAAACATCCTACCCTTCTTCTTTCCCTTTGCTATCAAGCGACTGTTATTTTTCATATCCTCAACAAAGCATCCATGAGGATTAAATCTGACCTGCAAGCCCTGCTCAACCATTTGACCAACAGAAACCAGGTTCTTGGTGATGTTCGGGACATGAAATACATCAGACAGGTATTTCTTTTTCCCATCTTGCATAGACAAAGGAATTTTACCAATCTGCACAATAGGATGTGCAATATCATCACCAGTCTCCACAAATCCTGGCTTTTCCATTTTCCTTGCAGCCTGCATCCATTCTGCATGACCTGTCATGTGGTTTGATGCACCTGAGTCAACATACCACACATCATTTCATTCTTTCGCACTTGTCACAGAATTGGTCATATGCTACACCATAAATAGATGCTCATTTCTGTCATCACCCTGTCTACTGGAAGATGCATAATTGCCTTGCTGCAATTTTCCATTCATAATGTCATTTTGCTTTTTGTAGCAGTCCTTAGCCATATGACCCATTTTACCACAATAGTAGCATTCAACATTGCTATTTGCATTTTGGCCTCTCTGCCATCCACCACGGCCTCTTTGGCTCCCCCTGCCTCTAGAGTTACCATGTCCTCCTCCATAGGACTGGTTTTCTTGAGTTTTTTGCATATTCTGATTTCTACCATGGCTTGCAGATCAGCCTCCTCTACCTCTGCCTCTACCTCTTCCAGCATTTGAGTAGAAGACAGTTTCTTTTGAAGTTCCTCCTGAAGAAGATGCACCCCCATTTCTCTGCTCTTCAGAAATTAGAAGAGCAAACAACTCTTCAAAATCAGGAAATTTTTCACGGACGGCAATGGATGTCCAGAACTATGCATAATCCTTTCCTAGACCATTCAAGGTCACAGAAACTAGATCATCATCTTCCACTGGTGACCCAATGGAAGCAAGTGCATCTGCAATTTTCTTCACCTTCATGTGGTAGTCATTTATGCTCAAATTTTCTCCTTGCACATTGTGCAACTCCTGTTTGAGCTGCATTTTCCTGTTTTGCGTATTTGTGCTGTACATTTTTGCCAAAGTATCCCATGCCTCCTTTGGCGTACTTGCATCATGAATATGCACAATCATAGAGTCCGAAATACTGATAGACAGCCAGTACATAACTTTTCTAGCTCTCTCATGCCATCCTTTAAATGCCTGCATTTCCTGTTGATTGGGAACATTAGGAAGAACAGGTTCTTCTTCATTTCCTATAATGAACTCCCAATAGCCTTTTCCCATAAGGAAATTCGTCATTCTAAACTTCCATGCCTGGAAGTTGTTCTTGTCAAGCTTTTCAGTGAAAATCTGTGAAAGAGAATCAGATGCCATTATAGAACACTATAAAATATTCTGTCACTACAAAAAACATAGCTTTTGCCTCACACGGGCAAATCTGCAAAACTGACGAAAGTGGTATTTCCCCACACAGTCACTTCCTAGTGACGATTTTGCATCAACAGGCAACAAGCATGATTCTGCAACTCCCAATATCTCTGCACATAGGCATACGATGCAATTTCTGTGGCAACTTTTCACCGACTAGCCGAGCAGTGGTTGCCAACAAAAACAGGGCCTTTTTTTGAGTGCTTGTGAAGAACTTCCGCCTTCAAAACGGGCCCCGAAATGGCCTCGAATCAAAAAAATAAAGTCACTAAGGACTTTGCCCTATCCCGTAGCATATACTGCGCTCTCGCCACACCGCGAAGGGCATCTCAATTTGAGACAGTGTACTCTTGCACTTCTGGCTGTGCTATCTGCAGAGATTTGCTCCCAAACTCGAAATAGGAAAGCAACACTGGTCCTCTTACCAGGACACCACGAACTTGGTCTGCTTTCTTGAGCTCCTTACCACGAACAAGGCTCTAATACCATGTGAAGATAGTGGGAGAGAGGGAAGGAGTCTCACTTGTAGCTTTCTCACATACACAATGGGGGCATACACACAAAGGTGGAGGCTGAAAACAGTTTTCCTCTTCTTAGTTGTGAAAGCCAAAAGAACTCAAGTACAAAGAAATAGAAGAACCCTATATGTGGGTCTCAAACCAAACTCAACTAACTAAGGTGGCTTACTAACTGAGCCACAAACTAGAGTAGATAAGGATAGCTGTCATCTAGCTATTATTCGTGGGCGGTGTATCAACCGCATCTGCAGCTAACAAGTCGGTGACATAAATGCACAACGGTCACCCTGGCATATTGCGAGTGGAGCTCGATATCTCAACATGCACATTCTCTGTTCTACGTGCCTCCCTTGAGTTACTAAACTTGCAAACCATCTATGGATGGAGCAATGCAAGTTTGAATGCATTACCATAGGGAGGATGTGTGAAGCTTGGCCACAAGAGAGACCAAATGGGCGTGTTTTTTTACCTCGTGCACCGTGGAGGTTATCAAATCTAGAGATGGTGGCGGTGAAGCATGCTATTACTACAATTCGTACTCCCACTGGATGCATGATTTGTTTGAAGGGGGCCTTTACAAAGAGCAAGAAAAGAGGTGTGGAGCAATTATATGGCTTGAAATCTCATGATTGGCACAAGATGCTCCAAGTAAGTATTTTATGTGCATAATATCTTTTTCCTTTCAAATTTGTGAGTGAATTAGAAGCAACCAATCAACCATTCCTCTTGAGTTCAGTTCATACTACCTACTAGCATTTCTCGTAGTGCATCGAAGGGCATGAAGGATTGTATTTACAAGATGGACGAGCTTGTGAGGTACTTTACATGATACAAAATGTGATGTGTATCAATGCTCCATGCAAGGTGTTCATATTGCTAATATGGTGTACTTTTTCATTTTTAGGTATGTGAGCTCAAAGGAAATAGATCCCACCACACTTGAGAATGCTCGAGTTATGTCAGTGGAGGTGGTTTGTTTAGTGGATGAGACATTTCCACGTTCTATTCTCACAACCCAACTACATCTCATAGTGCATTTGGTGGATGATATTGCTATATGCCGTACTATACATGCACGATGGTTTTTCTTCCTCGAGTGCTTCATGAAGACCTTGAAGGGTTTCATGAGACAAAATGCAAGACCCGAAGGTAGCATGGCCAAGGGTTGGTTGGTACAAGAGTCACTTGTATATATTTCTGAGTTTCTTGTTGATGTGGATAGCTCTCTCCCACAACTATGGAGAGATGATGAAGACCTAAGGATGACCTCTATTATGCCTCAAGGAAAAGGATGCAACAAAGTAATAGACACAGAGTTGCTTAATAATATCAACCTCTATTGCGTGCTTAATAGTGATGTGATGAAAAGATGGGTGACAAGATATGAGGATGCAAAGGCAAGAACACAAGAAGAAAGGGCCCTCTTTTGTACACACCACGGATCTCATGTGCCATACCCTCAGTATCTAAGAGCACTTCCAAATGATATTCATGTGGATTGGCTACTTGATGAAATGGAGAAAGCAGAGAAAGACAAGGGGATGCATATCACAATGGAAGAATGGGAATATGCTAGGGGATGCATGAGCAAGGTCGGTATATAGAATGTTATGCATAAATTAGGAGCTTTCAATAATTTAGATTGCTTATTTGATTGATTTTTTCTTGGTGTAGTGCACTATGTTCAATGCTATATGGCGTCATTGCTAGCTTTGAGGGAGCCAATGGAAGCATGGATGATTATTGTGGCATAATCCAAGATATTATTAAGCTTGACTTTCGACGCTTCTTTGTGTATGTTTTGCATGTAAAGTGGTTTAAGGACATGGTGGTAAGAGGCCCTAATGCAACAATCAAATGCCATGCAAGTGGCTTTGTAACTATTGACTCCACAAAGTTTTGGCAAAGTAAGAAGGACACACTAATACTACCGCAACAATGTGAAGAGGTACTGTACACACATATAAAAATACTCACTTTTAAATATTTGATACCTTCGATGCAAGGAAATAACATGATTGTATTTGTGTTTGAATTAGGTTGTCTATCAACCAATGGTGGATAATAATAGATGGTGGCATCTCATACCTATTATGCAATGTTCCAAAGTGCTATATAGTACATTTACTAATATGGAGCATATGAAGGATGATCATGGCCATGGAGGTGATGATGACCGTGATACGAGAGAGGAGGATGATCATGAGATAGGAGATACAAATATTGAGGCCATTACCCGTGAGGACGAGCCTACCATTAGTGATGCTGATTTCGATGAGCACATGAGTAGCACAAGTAGTAGTGGGTTGAATGTATTTGTAGATCTAAGCACTTGTTTGGATTTTGAAGTAGATAGTTTGGCAAGGGTTGATCTCATTGAGGATGAGATTGAACCATAGCCCATCATTGATATTGGCAAAACTATTTTACATATTGTCTTATTCTCCTCACTTCACTTAATTTTTGTATATGTGGGTTTGCAAAAAAGCATTGATGTTTTTGTTTAAATTATGTGCTTTGGTAATCATGGGCAATGTTTGGAAAGAAGTGATGTACACCAAAATCTCACTTTCTGTATTCTCTATTTTGCATCTAAATATGCATCTAATTCTCAGTGTAGACGCACTAATAGACATGCTAATACACGCGCAAATAGATGTGCTTACAGACACAGTGTTAGAGGGGCTCATATTTTCTCAGTGTAGATGTGCTAATAGACACGTCAATACATGCGCAAATAGATGCACTGTTAGACATGTTGTTAGACGTGCCCATAATTTCTCTATTCAAGCAACGCCTATAGATGCGCCCGCTATTTTGCACATCTATCAACTGCATCTATAGTTGCTTTGTGTTGTTGTGAACATAATAAAAATGAACTCCGTTCCTTCATCAAGACAAAAGCAAACTCTGTGTAGCCACAATAATGGCTCTCACTTCTACAAAACTAGGTAGAAATGGCAATAGGAAATGGCACACAATTTCCAATTTTGCCATTTCTTATGTATGAAATGGCAACAGCTTCTCAAATTGCCATATTTTTGCAAAAATGACAGTTAGAAATGGCAACTAGTTCTTGAACTGCCATTTCTTTGGAAGAAATGGCAACAAAAAATGGCAACCTTTTATTGTTTGCCATTTCTTAGCAATAATTGGCAGCACCAAATGGCAGCCAATTCTTGACTACCCTTTCTTACGAAAAAATGGTAGAAACTTCTTGATTGCCATTTCTTATGAGGAAATGGCAACAAATTCTTGACTCCCATTTCTTATGAAGAAAGGGCAGCAAATTCTTGATTGCCATTTCTTGGTAAGAAATGACAGCCATTTCTTGATTGCCACTTCATTCAAAGAAATGGCAAGCACTTCTTAATTGCCATTTCTAAGAAATGGTTGACCATTTAGTTGCTGCAAAGTATCTTATTGTTGCCAAAGATTCAGTACTACCATTCACAACATTGATATTACTGTCACTATTTTTGTATTGTCTAAGTGTGAAAGATTAATAAAAAGTCTTAAGTGCATCAGTACTCATAGTACATAGTGTGAAGAAGTCATCTAAAATTCTAAGGAATAACTTTCAGCTTTTATAACACACGCATTTTACTTGATAACAAATATTATTCAATAGTTGATTGAGAAATGAATAATACAAATTTTACATAGCAAAATAAAATATAAAATTATAAAGACATTACATGATGAGTTTTCCAAGAAAGATTCAAGCCTATGGTTTGACCCAATGTCTGAATCTCATATTTTTCTTTAAATATACAAGCATCCTTAATGATTCCATCATCAACACTTCCAATGGGTATGATACTTTGTATAGGCCTTAATGAAAGTAATAGAATTGTTCTTGCAAAAGTTTTATGTGGAGCAGGTATCTTTTTCATGGCCGGGAATGTGTATTTCCACAATTCTTACCATGCAACGTGGATGAGTATTAAAAATATGCATCAATGGTGTGCTTCTAGCATATGTGTGTGGGTTTGATGGTTATAAAAGTATTAATACCAATAATACCATTATCCTTGCAAATTTTTGAGCTGATAGGATATCATTTGCATGATTGGGCAGGTGTATTTTCACAATTTCTTAAACATGCATTATGCACGAGTGCTTCTAGCATATCTATGCATGTCTGATAGGCATCATGATACTTTACATAGCTTCAACGAGATAAAAAACCTTGTGCTTTTAAATTTTGATGGGGATCAGGAATGAATTTCATGGTTGGGGGGGGTTTCCATTTTCCGAGCAAAAACCCCCAAGCAACGAGCGGACAAAAGGTGGAAGGGTCCAAATATATAGGCTCAAGTCATTTTTGGGGAGCAAAAAAATCCAAATTATTTCAAGGAATATGTAAGTAAATATGAAATATTGATAAATAGATATAGATATAAATATACCTTTATATAATATACATATATAATGTCTAAGTGGTGACTTATTTATGACTTTCAAAAATCCTTTCTTTTCCTTTCACCATTGGTTGGATCATGAAATTTTGAGCAAATATCCTCTTTACAGTTCCTCATGATGACCTAAGAAACATATATAATACCTTTTTAATAGACCCTCTAAGTGTATTTTGCCAGAGGAATATGGTTTGAAGAGCTTGCCCCAACCCTATTCCGCCGGTGGAATACCCTTGGAGAGCCTATGCAGAAGGGGTCATAACTTTTTCTCCTGAGCTCAAATTGAGGAGCTGTAAAAGGGAAAAATGTTCATAATCTCATGATCTATGCAATGGTAGGCTTAAAATCACATTTTTTATAGTTATAAAAGAGAAAAATTAAAAATTTCAAGATGTATATGAAAGTTACAACTTCTCCCTAATTCATATTATGGTAAGAAGGAGTTCAATAGAGACCACATTTGCTTAAAAGTACTTAGGTTTGGAGAGTTGGGAATATTTTGAAAATCCCTCCCTTACCTTCCCATATTTAATAATGTATTAGAGATTAATTTATGATTAATTATAATGGCTTCAAGTATGAGGTTTCCAATATCTTTTTCCTACTCATCCAAGGTATATGGTATACATTTGTTATATGAGAGCTTCAAATATGGGATTGCTAAAGATTAGGGAAACTCTTTTAAATTGATTGAATTACCATAATCCTCAAAAGAGAGTATGGTAGGGAGGTATTTATAGGAGTTTCTAAAGTGTTCACTGTTTGTTCATATATAGATGATGTTCTCTAAAATGAGGGTTATAATGAAAAATAAATAAGTATATGGTTCCATAAATGAGAAATTAAGAAAGAATTGTATATTCCTTTGAGAAATATGCAAGCATGGTTGGTGTCAAAAATTATCGCTCGGACTTTTCTGCTCATAGGTTTTTGCTCGGATACTGTGCACATCCCATGGTTGGGCATGTGTATTTTCAAATTTCTTACCATGCATTGTGCATGAGGGTTAAAAATTATGCTACAAATCAAGAAATGAGTAAAAAGCAACAATGTCAAGCAACAAAGTAATCAAAACAAACAAGAGAAATGAAAGAACACACAAACAAGATTTAGAAAGCAACAAACTGAAACAAGCAAGCAAGCAACAAGATGCAATCATATCAAAAAGTAGGTAGTTGGAAAATTTTGGTAGCGTCTCCCCTAGGCCATAGAAAAATCTTATATTTGCCTAATTTTGTGCAACCACAAAGACATAAGAAACGTGTAAACACACAATGCAGATTCCAAATATTATTCTAATGTAGATGAAAGGGTTGGGAAGCTTACCTAGAAGAAGAAATTTAAAGACAAACCACTCAAAATATCATCTACTTCTTTAGTTCCCAAAATAGAAATCCTCTTCTTCAAGTTTGGAGTGGAGGGGAGTGGGCCAATAGTGGTGTGGGTGGTGTAGGGATGGCAGGGGAGGGTAGGGAGATGGTGGAAAGGTCACGAGGAAGAGGCAAAAGGTTGGCAAGATCTCAAACAAGAGAGGTGTGGCAAAAAAAGAGGCATTTGGGTTTGCTTTTTGAAAGTTTATCTGAGTCGTATAGGCATCGGTGTATACTGGTACCTATACCAATGAAAATAGAGTTTTCCTTTGTTTTTGCATTTCCTAAAACTTTTAGTACTTCTCTCACTTCTAGTTTCTTACTAGGTTTAGTAAATGATGACTTGTATTGGATTACAAAATCTTGTAGCCTGGGAGGCCCTATTTTATGGTGCGTGTTGACTTTTTTATCATATCTCCTTTTTTACCACACCTTACACCTTTTAAAACATACATCGTTGTACCTCTAGCAATGTATATGGTATTAGATGTGCATGACATTTTTCAAAAGCCTCAAACTAGGTGATTTCAAGTCCTATGCAAAGAATCATGGCAATTTGATGGCATTTTCATGGATTGGATTGGATATTTCCTAGTTTCGCACCATGCACCATGCATGGTCATTGAAAAACATGCATCTGTCAACTTCTAGCCATGCAAATGACATTTGATAAGCATCATACTTTGTGCAAGTAGTAAAATGGGTGAGTTCAAGGCTTGTGCAAAGTATCATGGCCAATTGGTGTCATTTTCATGGCATGGAATGGATATTTCTTAGTTTTTCACCATGCATCATGCATCAGTATTCAAAAACATGCATTGGTGTGCTTGTAGCCCTGAAAATGGTATATACCTTTAATTCGTGCACAAAGTATCATAGCCATCTGATCATTTGCATGGCTTGGAATGGATATTTCCTAGTTTTTCACCTACATCATGCATGAGTGTTGAAAAACATGCATTGATGTGCTTCTAGTCTCATGTCATTTTCAAGGCTTGGAATGGATATTTCCTAGTTTTTCACCATGCATCATGCATGAGCATTGAAAAGCATGCATCGGTGTGCTTCTAACCATAAAAATGGTATTTTATGGGAATGATACTTTGAACAAGCCTTAAACAAGGAAATTTCAATGCCTCTGCAAAGTATCATGCCCATCTAATGTCAATTGCATGGCTTGGAATTGATATTTCCTAGTTGTTCACCATGCATCATGCATGAGCATTGAAATACATGCATTGATGTGCTTCTAGCCATGAAAAAAATGTTGTATTCTAAGTCCTATTCAAAGTATCATGGCTATCGGATGTGGTTTGCATGGCTTGGATTAGATATTTCCTAGTTTTCCATTATGCATGCCCATTCAAAAATATGCATTTGTCAGCTTCTAGCCATGAAAATGACATCCAAAGATCATGACACTTTGCACAAGCCTTAAACTAGAAAGTTCAAGCCTTTGCAAAGTATCATGCCCATTGGATGTTATTTGCTTGTCTTGGCATGGATATTTCTCATGCATGGGCATTGAGAAACATGCATCGATGTGTATTATATAAGTGTGTATCTAGCCATGCAAATGGTATTATATGGGCATCATACAGGAGATTTGAAGTCTTGTACAAAGTATCATGGTGATTTGATGTCATTTGCATTGCTTGGAATAGATAGTTCCTAGTTTTTCACCATGCATCATGAATGAGCGTTGAAAATCATGCATCGGTATGCTTCTAGCCATGAAAATGGTATTTTATGGGCATGATACTTTTCACAAGACTTAAAGTAGGGAATTGTAAGGCCTATACAAAGTTTCATGACCATTGGATATCATTTGCATGGCTTGGAATGGGATTTTTCATAGTTTTTCACAATGCATCATGCATGAGCATTGACATACATATGAGAGAGTGAGATAGAGTGGCACATTTTGTCATGGTATCAGAGCTCCCTGGCCTTCCACTGAGGCATTGCAATCTGTATGAGAGAGTGAGATACAGTGATTGAGACATCGAGAGATTGAGTGTTCTCGTCCGTTGAGAGAACTTTTGCTTTATTGTGAGAGAAAATTTCAGTCACTTGATTCATGAGTTGAGTGTTCATTCGGATTTGAGAGCATTCTTTGAGAGTTTTTTGCTGAGAGGAAGAAGAGATTTTCATTCATGCCTAAGAGATTTGGTGAGAGTAAATATCACAAAGAATCCCTATGAGTCTTCTTGTGTGTAAGATAGAAAGAGTTTCTACAAATCTATATACAGCCTACTCTATCTATAGCCAGCTGAGGCAATGCTTCAGCTTCTACCTCAACTACTAAGGGGGCTCTCCTACACCTACATGGGTAGATTTTTAGTGCTATGACTGGCTCCTAGTATCCAACTACCTAAGCATCAAAGCCCACTTGACCTCTAAGCCTCAAGCAGCTCCTAAGCTATAGAAGTGAGGCAACTCTATGAACCTACAAGCTGACGGATCGACTTCTATTGCCACTCCATCTCCAACAAGAGCCTCAGCCATGCTTCATCAATGCCTCCAAACGGCCAACCAAAGCTTCCTATAGCCAGGTAACACCATCTACCTCGCAAGCAAGGCAATGAGTTCCTAGCTCTCCAAATGCCTAGTGTGCCATCTATGAGCAAAACGGCAACTCTTCCCAGCCATACGAGCTTCCATCAGCGATCGCTCCAATGCCATCTCAGCCACTCTGCAGCTCCTAGTGCTCAAGCTTCTCCAGCCTTTTCGTCAACCTACAACGACCCACAGCTACAATAAACTCCATGTGCACCTCTCAGTGATGCTCTACAACAATAGCTCCTACGACAATGCAAGACGACCACCACGTACTCAAGGGCCGCCGACCTTCAATGACCCACTCAATCTAGCCTCACGATTACTAATAGCAGTAAGCGGCTGCCCTCCACCTGCAACCCAGCACACAGAAGATGACTTCGTGTGTGGTTCTCATCCTCAGACCTTACGCACCTGAGTCGAGAAGAGATGTCACCATACCTTACCTCAGAAATCCAAACTGTAAGATTTCCTACAATTAACACGTGGCAGATAGGAAGTTAACTCATATAAGGTTGGATTAGTCAACTACACTTGGGTTAGTCTACAAAGTGACACATGGAAATCTAGCGCATAGTGCCACCCAATCACAGTCTTGCAAGCTGCATGTGAATAACCTCTACCACGTCATCGATTGCCTGTCTTCTTGATCAAAACTTCGACAAGCCATAACTCGCAATCCAAGAAGAATTTGGGCATGCTCCAAAATGGAAAAGTGATCGTCTTTTTGAGCTCTACGTGCTTGTTAAGTTAGAATCATTGCATGCAATTAGACACTGCCATTGAAGCAAAATGAAGCTCATGGTAAGACCTTTGCAACAGATGGTAAAGCAACGTATGAATGCAAAAAGTATGCCAAAAGCATAAGTGCATGAGATGACCATAGCACAGAACATGGCATCCACACATAAAGCATTAAGGCACATGGTAGAACAAAGCATCATGAATCAAGCTACATCAAGCAAAGAAGAGAATTCCATCGACAACATGTATTGCTCAAGAAGCAAAAACCTTGCCACCTTTAGTCCACATGTTTGTAAATCAAGCCTGACCACCTGAGAGCAGCTATAAAAGCACCCACAATATCCGATCAAGTTATGATCGGATATTGCATGGACCTTGGGCAGCAGCCACATTTTAAGAGCGTGTGCAAAGCCATCTCCTGGGATGATATGAAAGCATGAATTGAGTTATACGTCAGGTATGGTGCTAATGAAATGAAGAACCATGTTTGTCTGACAAGCTCAAATATATTCAATCGTGCATTCATGTTTTGGAAATTTAAGATGCATTGTAGATACATTGCGACACTTAGTAAGTGCCTTCTAAAAATGTTACAAAGTGCGACCTACTATCTGTCTCAGCATCATGGGTTATCCCCTATCAAGGAAAGGGGATGGATTGCAACAGAGCTGAGTGCTTGTGGAAGGCCATGGATGGTCTCCCTGTACGCGATTACACCTAGCGATGTGAGCAACATTTTCTTCTGCAATGATACTAAAGTCAGCTGACCGAATCTTGATTCGCATATCAAAGGTGTGTTTGATGCCAGACCAAGGTATTTCAATGTCACAATGAACAAAAATTAGGCGCTTGATGGCGATTTTCTGCTGTGTAGCGAAAACTCCATCGATAAAAGCGTCGAGAGTTTTGGATCGACTCAGAACTTCTATTCGGACAAAGAAAATGTTCCTCTAGAGGGTCTTAACGAAGTTAATAATCCTATCTTGTGGGAGTTACTCATCATATGTAACCCTATCACGTGAGTTCAATAGATGGGTTTTGATTAATTCAACTACTTACAAATTTATATATACATAAGGAAGTAATTTAATACCCAAAGGTTAACATATAGAAGCGTGTTTTATATTAAAAATTTACTAAAAGCTCCCAACATGTGACATGGATATTTGGGTAGAGTGGCTTATGTCATGGGACATTTTGAAATGCTATTGCTGGCATTTTCCTTTTGAAATGAGTAGGTGCTCTTCGTAAACCCACTTTGCAGAAAGTAGGCATCAATTCGTTGGTACCACGCTCGTGGGGCCTGTTTCAGCCCATAAAGTGCCCTCTTCAGTTTGCAGACTTTACCTTCTGAACCAGGGATCTCAAAACATGGTGGTTGTTCCACGTATACCTCCTCCTTGAGATCTCCATTCAGAAAGGCAGATTTCACATCCATTTGAAACACGAGCCAACTTCCCTGGGCAGCTAAAGCCAAAACACTGCAAATTGTGGTTAGTCGAGCTGTGGGAGCAAAAGTATCTTGATAATCAAAACCATGTACCTGTGCAAATACTTTTGCCACGAGCCGAGCCTTGTACTTATCCAACGTGCCGTCAGACTTGTACTTGGTCTTGTACACCCACTTGGTTCCGATTACCTTGCATTTTGGTGGTCGATCCACAAGGTCCCAAGTGTTGTTCTTCATTATGGAGCCATACTCTGACTGCATAGCCTCCATCCACCTATCATCACCCTATGCCTCTTCAAGAAACTTGGGTTCATCAGCACGGATCACTTCTGTCATCAAAGCATAGTTGACCAAGTGTTCCTGCGCCCTTCTTTGCTCCTCTAATCTCTTGGACTGGTGGTGTTCGGATGGTTTCTCCTCAATGGTTGGAGGTTCTCTGCCATCCAAAGGCTACTTTACCCACTTCGGGAATGGCCGTTGCCATTGTGGTTCTGCAGGCTCTTCTTCATCTTCTTTGTCTTGAATCCTCCCAAGCACCATTGGGGGAGTTTGGTCTGCTATTGGTGGCGGTACTGGATGGATATCCTGGTCCTGGTTGTCTGGGAAGGAAGCATCCTCCTCCAATTGATGCAGCTGTTCTAAGAAGACCACATCGTGACTTACAATTACCTTCTTGGTAACAGGGTTATAGAGACAGTAACCCTTCACCTCTTCATTGTAGCCCAAGAAAATACACTTCCGGCTCTTCGGTTTCCATTTGGTCCTGGTAGCATCAGGGACATGCACAAAACAGTCACATCCAAAAACACTCTGAAATGTGCAGCTGAAGGTTTCTTATCAGAAAAGGCTTGCACTGGAGTCACAGCCTTCGTGTAGCTACGATTCCAAGATGTAAACTGTAGTGTTATATGCTACTCTGGCCCATTTCGCAGATGATGCGCATCTTGCGTTCTGCTACTCCATTTTGCTCTGATGGATGTGGCGGGGGTTTCTGCCTCTTGATCCCGTCACTTTTGCAGTAACTTTCGAATTCAGTCGATGTGAACTGTGTCTGATCTCAACTTCTTCACCTTCCTCCCCGATTCTTTCTCAACCATTACATGCCATTCCTTGAACCTTCTGAAAGCCTCGTCTTTCATCTTCAGGAAGTCGTCGATCAGCGTCATGAAGTAGTAGGAACCACCCAAAGCTTCCGTCTCCATCTTTTCACAAAGGTCCATGTGAACGAGCTCTAGAGGAGCCTTTGCCCTGCTGGCCTCTTTAGGAAAGGGTTGCCGATTCTACTTGCCCATCATGCAAGCTTCACATACATCAGGCAGATCTAAAATTTCTGGTAGGTCTGCAATCATTCCACTTTTATGCATCTCCTTCAAAGAACTAAGGTTAAGATGACCAAACCTCTCATGCCACAGCTTAGTGTTCTTCACATCCGCTCGAGCACTAAAAGCTGAGAGTTCGTAAATGTTGTTGCACCGTGTACCTTTACCAATGACCTTCCCTTGAAGATCCAGAATCTGTGCACCATTCTTACCAACGACCTTCCTCTTGATATCTGGCACATAAAGAACATCGGACAACTGTTTTACAACTCCATCTGACTTGAATGCAATTGTACCTTTTCCTTTTGCTGGACATTTTGCATCATTGCCGACTGCTACCAAGATGTCATTCCCTACCGGCTGTAGAGAGGTATACCAATCCTTCCGACTGGTCATGTGGTGCGATGCACCACTGTCAATGATCCACGGTTCATCTGCAGGTACATGAACTGCCTCCATGCAAATCTCCTCAATTGTGACAAACAGCTCTATTGGTACTGCCTGTGCACTATTGCTAGACTCTTTCTTAACTCCGTCCTTCTCATTTGCAATCTTCTTTCGGCACCCATTCTACTTGTGCCCTGCCTTGTTGCAATATAAGCACTTGATATTCTTCTTTCTCTTTTTATCATCAGAAGAAGATGGGTTACCAAAGTCCTTACCCTTACCTTTCTTTGATCCAGTCCAGAAAGCCGAATCTTTTCCAATCCTCATCTTTTGACGCATCTCCTCCTCCAAAAGCATCATGTTGAAATCCTCAAAGTTGAGGGGTAGATTTATGTTCTGCATATTCAGTGCCGTAACAAGACCATCGTACTTTGGTGGGAGAATCCGTATGCACCTTCGTGCTAGATTCTCACTGGTGATGGTGATGCCAATCGTAGTCATCTAATCACACAGATTCTTGACCCTGGTGATGAACTTCTCTGCCGCTTTAGACTCATACAACTTCTCGCTCGCGAGTTGTCTCTAGATTTTGAATCCCATCTGATTCGTGGTCTCGTACTGATTTTTCAAGACCGTCCATGCCTCCTCTGCTGTGGTGATATGTTGAATTAATGCCATGACAGAATCACTAACATTGTAGACAATAGAACACATTGCATCTGCATTTCTTCTTGTCCATGCGAGAATCTCATCCGCAGTTGGTACTATCTATTGTCCTGCATTGGCTGGATCCGGGTCTCGCAACCGGCCTCATGTCCACCCCAGTAGCAGTGTCCTAAAGCTCATATGCGCTTAGGATGGTCTTCATCTTGAACTTCCAGAGAGGATAGTTAGAGCCATCCAACTTTCCGCTTTCGTCGAACGGTGGGATTCGTAGTCTTGCGGGCTGGGCCATCTCTCATGGGCCATCTCTCACAATCTGCACGCAAACAGAAACACATTACCAAATCTTCTTGTTAGAGTCCAGGCTCTGATACCATGTAAGAAAATAATAAAACATCTGTGCTCAACAGATAATAGGATTTCGTACGCAAGAGAGAAAACAAGATAGTATGGAGAATTAAAAATTTGATTACTGTAGAACTGATACAATAGATGGCGTTGCCTCCCAACCGTGCGCTCCTATGAAAGAAGCTTCGATATGGCATGCTGGAAATAGTAGAAGACGGAGGTTGGATGCTAAGGAATCAGGGTTGCTGTAGCCAGTGATGAAATGGGCTTCACGGGCTTGCTCTTATATAGCCACCAGTCATAGTCGGTTAGGCTCAATTGGGTGACCGACCTAGTCTGCCCAAAACGGTCAACTGGGGGTCGGAAATAGGCCACTGACCATACGATAGAACTTGTGCGCAAAATAGAGTAGCTTACCTACGGTAACCGTTCGGCCCAGAGCCATTCAAGATCATTTGAGGCTCCAAACAAGCCCCACAACCTGAGAGTGGGCTACCCCGAGAAATGCTCCATCTACCCTCAGTGCGGTCAGTCAAGGGATGCCTTCCCATACTTGCATGTAGCCTAGTTGGCGGTGTGCCAACTCTATCTGAAGCCGTCCAGCCATCAGGCCACACATGGCCCCCATCTGGTGTCCAAACCAGGACCTACCAGATAAACAAGCTACTCAAATGTCTTCTCCTCATATGGGGGGCTTACAAGTAGAGTTAGCTGGTTCCCGTGTAGTTACAACGTGTAGTTACAAGAGAGTGGAGCATTGATATCTAACATCTCTGTGTAAGTGTGCATGGGTCCTCAAACCAAAACAAAACATGGGCTCTCTCTCTCTCTCTCTCTCTCTCTCTCTCTCTCTTTCCTCCCCCCTTCACAAATCAACTCGTCCCTCTTTCTTTCTCTCTTCCTATCTTCCCAAATCAACTCATCCCTCTAAGGGCAGTGCTCATGAGTACTTGTACTCGCTTGTTTTATAACTTGCAGTGCCCTTTCCTTTTTTTGCAAGCTTTGTGAACAAAAGCCCTTGCCTTCCTTCCCACACATAAGTTTTAGGATAATTAGTATCGAAACTTTTCAGAACCACCTTACTTGTTAGTTGAAAAACTTTCCCCAATCATTGTCAAGGTGGCCAATCGCAAATATGTATGAACTCTCCAAAAAAAGAAAGTTATAAATTCTAAATCTTTATTTACAAATGATCCCATCTCTATTTTATACAAATTTTGTGCATACTTATCCTTAAAGGTCCTTAAAGTCATGTTATATTCTCCTTAAGAAATGCCGTAATGTCTTCTTCTTTTTTGCAAAAAGGGACTTTATATTATGATAAAGAATATAGCATAATGCCATATTAACAACAATATTCCATAAAGTTTGCCAATGGCCATGCATACGTTGAAGCATCCCCCATAGCCCATCTGATGCAAATTTGTATATCTTCAGAGAAGGAGGCAGGTGTATGATCGTGGTCCTTTATGTGGACGACCTTGTCATAATAGGGAATCATGAAGAGAAGATCTCACAGACGAAGCATTTGCTAGGAAGAGAGTTTGAAATGACAGGACTGATGCATTTTTGTTTGGGGATTGAAGTTTGCCAGGAGCCGAAACAGATCTTCATTTCACAGCTGAAGTATGCTGGAGAGATACTGAAGGCATTTGGCATGGCTGAGTGCAAGACAGTTGGTACCCCTATGGAGGTTGACACGAAGCTCTCAAACGAGGATTCATCACCACTGGAGGATGAAGCAAAGTATAGAAGGCTTGTGGGCAGCTTGATTTACCTGTGCAACACACGGCTGGACATCAGTTTTGTGACTGGTGTACTAAGCAGGTTTTCCAATAAGCCCCGGGAGAACCATTGGAGGGCATGGATGCGAGTGCTGAAATACATCAAAGGCACACTTGATTATGGCATCACCTATACCAAGGGCAACATCCCCACCGGATTCTGTGACTCGGATTGGGCAGGAGATGTGGACAGTAGGAGATCAGTGATAGGGTACTGTTTCTCACTTGGATCTGGAGTTGTTTCATGGGTCAGCAAGAAGCAACCCATAGTTGCTCTTTCTTCTACCGAGGTCGAGTACAAATCTACATGCTTTGCTTCTTGCGAGGCAGTGTGGTTGAGGAGGATTTTGGGGGACATGGGTGCAGTGGAGAACAAGCCTACACAGTTATCATGTGACAATCAGAGTTGCATGGCGATTGCAAAGAACCAGGTGTTCCACGCTCGCACAAAACACATTGAGATTCAATATCACTTTGTACGTGAGCTCATCATGGATGGAGAGGTCGACTTGGTGTACTGTCCGACTACAGAGAATGTTGCGGACATCTTCATGAAGGCTCTTGGAAGAGCTTGCTTGAGAGGCATCTTCATCGACTTGGCATTGGGCCAAAAAAGTAAATTCACTTGCGAGTGGACATTGAGGGGGGGTGTTAGATATCAATGCTCCACTCTCTTATAACTATGCAGGAACCAGCTAACTCTACTTGTAAGCCCCCCATATGAGGAGAAGGCATTTGAGTAGCTCGGTTATCTAGTAGGTCCTGGTTTGGACACCAGATGGGGGCCATGTGTGGCCTGATGGCTGGACGGCTTCAGATAGAGTTGGCACACCACCAACTAGGCTACATGCAAGTGCGGGAAGGCATTCCTTGACTGACTGCACTGAGGGTAGATGGAGCATTTCTCAGGGCAGCCCACTCTTAGGTTGCGGGGCCCGTTTGGAGCCTCAGATGATCTCGGATGGGCCGAATGGTGACCATAGGTTAGCTGCTCTGTTTTGCACACCGGTTCTATCGTATGGTCGGTGGCCTATTTCGGGACCGACCCCCAATCGACCGTTTTGGGCAGACTGGGTCGGTCACCCAATTGAGCCTAACCGACTACGACTGAGAGAGAGAGAGAGAGAGAGAAGGGGCCCCACACACATACACAAACACACACTTGAAAAGAGAATCATAATCTTGAAGATGAGAGAGAGAGAGAGAGAGACCTACCATCCAAGCCTTTGTTTTGGGGGGAAGCAAGGAAAGGTGGGGGAGAGGGCTTTTTACTTGGATTTACACATGCAAATAGCTAAAAAGCTTTTGCGATTGGGGGGATTCAAATTTAAATTGAGGGTTGGATTTCAAGAAAAGAAAACAATGGAGGTAAAAAAGGGGGCAAAAAAAGGAAATTTGCATTTTTGGTCCCCCCTCTCTTGCTTCTTCATCGGCTTCATCATCCTTGTCTTCTCCTTTGGCTTCATTTTCTAATAGCACTCGAGTAGCATTCCATCGCTCCATTGCCATCGCTATCTCCATCTCCACCTCCCTGGAGCTCCCTCTTCCCGCACTAGAGCACCTGCACTAGCTCCATCCATCACTCCTTTAATAGCAACAAGAGCATCATCATCATCATCATCATCATCATCATCGACATCTTCCTCTCTCAGTTTGTGCTCTCTCTCCCCCTCGGAGATCTCCTTACCTTTCCCCTTTCTGCTCTTGCTCCGATTCCTACTTGCCCTCCCCCCTTGCATTTCCTTCCCTCAATTAAATGCGACGACTCTCTTTCTGCATCAGCAAGTTGCCTGCCAAGTGATGCCGTTTTCTAAGCAACTGTGAATCTCCCTAGTGCCTCACATTGGGCATCCCTATGTAACGATCAGCAAGGTTTCTAGTTTTCAGGACTAGTCATGCAAAATCTTAATGATCATTGCAGCAACATGCTCAGGGTTGCTTGTTTGAATGGAAGCAAAATCCAATTACTTAGGATCTAGAGAGTTTCTCGGTTCTACCTTTAATAGTTCGTCTACATGGGCTGTATGAAATGTGTAGGGCTATCAACCTCAGAGGATCAAAGGATGTGATGTGACCGTCGTCTTTGGCAGACTGAGACAGGTTATTTCAGGATTCCATGCAAAATGGTGCCATGGTGCATCTTCTCAGTTATAACTGACAAATAGGGTTAGATACTGAAGACACCAAGCCCAGTGGGGGACAATGGATGGCTCATTCGTTTCTCTGATTCGGCCTTTTTTTGTGAATGGATCGCAGTTAGATACTTGTTTAAGCATGAGGACCAGGGTGTTAGATATTATCTCTGCAACAAAATGTACACACTGCCATGGTTGGGATTGAGGACCAGCTTGTCCAACTTTGCTTCATGCTTGTGCACAGGTCCAGCCATTCATTGGAGAAGTTAATGGTGGATGGGTGTCCTAAGTCCCTTAAAATTGCCCCTAAAGTACACTGGTATTTATTAGCCGAAACTGAGGAGGCTATCGATTCAAAGGAAGTTGAAAGGCTACTAGAATATTCAAGCTTCTCTCATCTTGATGCCTTCTTAATCTCTGTGGATCACCGACTTCACAAAAAGTTTCATCACCAGTTGCTTCTCCAACTCCCATAAGTGAGGAAGAGTCTCGCAGTCCGTCAGAGGACATGCACTCATCTTTGAATGCTTTGAAGAAGAAGCTAATGCTTGAAACCAAAGTGCGGGTGCATTTTTGAAGACATTTCAAAACAAGGAGGATGATGAAGTTGAGCAGCCCAAGAAAGGTGAGTCTAATAGTTTCTTCACACAGACTCTTGAGGGAGAAGAATGATGATGAGAAGGGTGTGCATAGTAATGATCTTCCCAACTCTTAGAGTTTCTTCCGATGCATATTGATGAGATATTGACAAAATAGATACTGAAGATAAAGTTGGAAACAAAATTGGGGAGGATGAGGGTTTTTTTTGGTGGCTATTTCATGATAAAAGTGATGACAAGGAAAAAGCAAATGACAACTGAGAGAGACCTGAGGAAGAGGAGAAAGGTACAATGAGTCTTGATGAAGAGGATGTGCCAGAGTTTTTTCTCTTTCAAAGATTTTTCCGAGTTCACCCCGAAGATGAAGACAAGGTGATGCCCGAAGTTCCTACATTGGAAAGCAGTCCTGGCGTAAAAGGTTTTGTCAAAAGGTTATTTAAAGATTGGAATATGGAGGACTCTAAATTTTTTAACAGTGATGAGAAGATGAAATGAGCCCTTCATGCATTTTAAAAAAATTATTGAAGGAAAGGACTGATGATACTGGGTCAATTACAATAGAGGATGGGGTGAAGGCAGGCAGTGATAGTGCAGGGCAAGAAAAGGAGCCTCAAAAGGATGCACAGGTCAATGTGAAGAATGGCTTTTATGAAGCAAGGAATCTCCCCGAGGTGGACCCTAAGGCTGAGAATTGGGTCACAGATCTGGTGCTTGCTTCAATTCTAGAAAGGGAAAAATCTGATCTAATTACTTTCATAAAGAACCCCAAAAGGAAACAGGTCATAGGGGATATATCAAATGCAACCATGCTTGAATATGGTACCAAGTTGTACAATCACCTGCATGCCACAGGAATGGGGAAGAAAGATTTGTTGGACATATATACCAATCCTTTCACCTTTGAAGACATTGAAGTCCGGTTAAAAAAGATGGCTAATGGCAAAGCTTCAAATCACATGAAGATACATTCTGAATTTGTGAAATGGACAGGAGACCGAGCAAGAACATGGCTCTGGCACATCTTAACACATGCTTTACACCATGGTTTCCCTCAGGAATGGCAAGAGAATTGGGTTCAGCCTTTATATAAGAGAGGAGACAAAAATTAAGTCACAAATTACATAACTATAATGGTAAGCTCCACATTAGCCAAGCTCTTCAGTACAGTTTTTGAAATGAAAATCAGTTCCTGGGTAGAAGAAGCCCCGAAACGGGCCACTGGACAAGCAGGATTTCACAAGGAACATAGGATAGAAGATCACCTCATTACCTTGAGAGTCCTCATGAATGAGAGTAGACTAAGAGGACATACTCTATTCTGTTGCTTTGTCGATTTCAAGAAAGCATTTGACACAGTCTCGAGAGGAGGATTATGGAAAAGAATGCAAGAAATAGGAGTCCCCTTGGCCTTGAGAGTAGGCATTTCTCGGATCTACGAGAAAGTACTATGCCAACTCAAGTAATTATAGGGCATGTCAGATGTTTTTGAGAGCAATATGGGAGTGAAACAAGGCTGCCCTCTATCAACCACCCTATTTGGCATATGCATTGATCAACTGGAAGAACTCATCAATGAGTTTGTAGTAGAAGAAGGGTTGCAAGGACCGGAACTGGGATTATGGATAGTGCTATTGTTACTATACACACAAGATGTGGTTCTCTTTGCATACGACCTGGATTCTATGCACAAACTACTAAAGGTGCTCAAGACTTTTTGCAGTGAAAGTGGGCTGCAAGTGAATGTAGGAAAAACAAAGATGACGGCAGTATGTACCAATCAGCATGACCATCCTCCTCAGATCACTTTTGATGGATAGATTATTGAATATTTGGGGATTGACATCCCGGCGGATCACAGATGGTGGCAATACATACACAAAAGGATGGATACTCGGTGGGGGAAATACTACCAATTTTGAGAATGACTACAGGCACATTGACATTAGAAATTGGAAAATTCAAAATGTATTGTTTGATGCATATGTAGTGTAGACAGTGTTATATGGAGTGGAAGTATGGGGAGGCAATATTTCAGCATCTACATGGAATGAGATTGAAAAAATGTAGAAAGCATTTCTACACAGGCACCTCGGTGTCAAACCCACTATGCCATACTCAGTGCTTCTATTAGAAACAGGTAGGAGGCCGATCGAATTTCATGCATTGATTAGAGTTATGCAATATTTGCTAGAGGTGCAGCAAATGCCACCAGATAGACTACCTTATAGAGCATGGACTGCTAGCACAAAGCTTCAAAAGAATCACAAAAGTAAGATCATTTGTACAGGGTGGGCAACAGACATAAGGAAATGGTTCATCCGATGGAAACCGATGGAAAGTAGATGCATACTTGACCATGCCACCTGAAAAGGTCAACATGCAAGATTTTCAAATGTCCCTACTGAGCACTTTGTAGACCCACTGGTTGACAAATGAAAAGAGAACAAAGTTGGAGTATTATTAAGACAATATAAACCCTTCATGTTGGTCTACATACATGTCCATGGAGGCCTCTGCTTAGCCCTACATTAGCACACCTATTTCCTACAGCAGCAGCTGCTCATCCCCCCATGCTCTTTCTTCCTCCATTCCTAGCTACAGTACCTCCTGTAGTGGTTGCCCATCCCCCTCTGCTCTTTCTCCCTCCATTCCTAGCTATAACACCTCCTGGAGTAGCTGCTCATTCCCCCTCTACTCTTTCTCCCTCCATTCCTAGTTACAGCACCTCTTGCAGCTTCTCTCAACCTTCAGTTGCACCCTCTATACCTTCTCCCTCTCTCTCCCTCTATCAGAGCTGCTCTCTCCCTCCAAGCTGCACTTTCTAGTCCACTATTGTTGTTGTGACCTCTGTACAAGCATAGTGAGGAGACCATACATGAACTATGTGTCCCACAAGAGCAAAAATGCACTGGGTGAATGGGTGCCTTGCACCTACAACTTGAATGATTGGATAGTCATGAGAGGATCTGCCAAGGGTCCACATACGCTTCCCCAGAACAAAAGAGGTTATCTTTTGCATGAATGGAAGGGCCGCATCATGAAGTTCAAGCTTGGGAAGAAAGGATTGCTTGCAAAGGTGCAACACATCTACATGGGGAAGGACATGTGCCTTCCTTCGTCAAGTAATCAATCGACAATACCATCGCATTGTAAGCCTACATTTTGTGTAAGATTTTGAAATTGTATTTTGAAATAGAACCAGTGTAATGAGTCACTTTGAAATTGTATTTTGAAATAGCACTTGTGCATAGCAGATGTATTTCCTTTAAACTTTGAGGAGTGGGAACCAGTCGAGTGCTTCTTAGGTAAGTTTACTGCCATTCATGAGGATTTAGGAAGGCAAATGCATGTTGGAGAGAAGTCCTCTTCTTTGAAATAGAGAAATATCTATTGGTATAATGCCAAGTACATTACTCCAAGGATGGCATCAGGCTATGGCCATTTTCAATGCATTGCAACACCACAACTTGAAGACATGGATTGCAACATGGTGGACACAAGAAAAATGCAATCATACAAGGAAAAGATTGCAAAGGATGTGGGCATGGCCATGAAGTAAACATTTGGCTCTAAATGGGTAAGGCTGTCTTGGTTTATGCCTCTGCACATTTTTGCTTCTTGTCTTCATAATATCCAAATGCACAGAACAAAAACCATGTGGTCATGCAAGTGCCTACATGAGAATGCCCTTGAGGGATTGCTTGGGGTGAATTGGGGAAGCAGGTCAGGTGAACAAAAGGGTGATATGTTTCAATGCCATGTATGTAAAGACAATGTGGTTGTCAAGTACCACAACTCCTGCCAAATGTTATATTTTTCTTTCCAATATAGGTGCTAGAAGAAAACAGGTGGCAATTGGCTCCCCCTTGACTCTAACAATGATGATAATACAGGGGTAAGTTTATGTATTGGTTCTCATTTAGGAGATGTCAAGAATGTGACTGTCACGTCACAGTGGACTCTCAGGGATGTGCGGGAACACCTATTGGTCATGGAGGATGGCATGTTTGAGTCCTTTCACTTTACCTTAAATGGTGAAAAGGTAGGAAAGCGTGTAGAGAAGTTCATGCATAGTGCCACTTTTATCCCTCGTGCAATATTGAAGATTGTCTAGAAAATGGAACAATTGTGGATTTTAACATTTTCCAATTAATAGTGGTGCAATTAATTTTGATGTCTTGAATGGTTTTGTTTCAATTTTCCCAAAAAAATTATAATTCTTTTTATTTTTTATATTTAGAACATTTGGGTATATATAGGTCATAAAGTTACTTTAGTTTCAAAGTTTAACTATCATAGCCATAGTTCTCCTAGCTACCAAACTACCATGGATTTTGCTAGGTCTGCCTTCCATGATTTCATCTCCTGTACTCCATTAATTGATAGAGAGGAGGAGTATTTCTAGTCTTTGATAAGGGCATAGATGTCTTAGCAACCTACTTGGGAGCCCGAGACGATTTTGAAGACCTCATCAAGTACATGCAAGACTACATCGCAAGTTTTGCATATCAACTTGATGAGTCTACAAAAAGATGGGTCCCAATTGATTATTTAAAGTACTTGTTCAATCAAGAACCCAGGTTCGTGAAGCGTTTAGATCGCTTCCGAGCCCACCACCTCACACCCCTAGTGTTTAGGGAGGTGGACACTGATGACCTCCTAGCATGTGGAGTCATCGAAAACATAGGAAATAGGCTCCTATCCTGGGAAATGACCTTTATTTTCCTTCTTCAGGAGGGACAAATGGAAGAGGAGGCCTCGACCTCAAGCCCTGACCTTGCCCCTGCCCTTTCCGATCCTCTTATTTCTGTAGATGAGACCAACATCTATAATGAAGAGCCCATAGATAAAGAAGCTAAGGAGCGGGAAGTTGGATCGGCCCTGAAAGTGCTCTAGCGACCTCCTAAACCCCATTCTACTTCTCAAATTCCATCCACCTCGAGCACCACCTCTGTTGACCCCGCAACAATGATATGGTTTCTTGCTCCCCTTCTTATCGATGGAGAACAATACATCTTTCTCCATGACGTAGAGGTTATGTTTGGTCTTCGGGAGGATGAAGCTCTTGGTATCTTGTGTGGATACGAGGTGGACATGACTATGCAAGAACCTGGGTTTTTGGGAGCAGATGATTCAATAGAAGAGGTTCTTGCTTTAACACTCGCCCAAATCAAAGATGTAGAGACATCAATCTACTCCGACCTACCTGATGTTCCAGAAGAATCCTCCACATCACACTCCAGACCAGCAGGAGGCCTCTAGATCCATCCTCATTGACAAAGAGGAAGGGATGTAGCATGATGACTCCATAGTGGTAAGACAATTGAGCTTTGAATTTCTTGTCTCTTGGTATACTTTTGCTTTAATGGAATTCTAATGTAATGTTGGACTATTGCAAGAGGCATTTGAGGTCGACCTATTCTCATCTCGACAATGCCTTGTTCACAGTAGCTTCGGTCGAGATTACTCACTGGCACATTACCTTGGCCAAGCAAAAGGGTGCTTTGTGGTTATCCACAAAAAGTTTTCTCCACATGGCACTGATGACCTCCTGAAGTGCAAGGCCTTGTCAAGAGTGATTGGTCATGTTGACATCAATCGCAATGCTGACAAGGTCATTTTGGTGAACCGCATGGCTGCCCTCAATGCCTTTGGAACCAATTTTCATTGACGGTAGCAGCCATGTCCCTGGCTAGCAATGACAATAGCGTTGACTCTCTATCGACTAGGTTTAGAGCTAGGAGTGTATTTGGGAATTCAAAACCCGATATTCTCAGTGTTTTAGAGAAGAGAGAAAGGCTCTGAAGCCTTATTGTATAGAAATTTTATTTTATATGAATATAACTATACTTTTTATACAGTGCCCCATTTTGCGTTCTTTACAAAATTTATTTTATACTGTCATTGTATTTTGTAACTTTAATTGTTATTGGCATTAATATTTTCATTCACTATTCTGTTCAAAAGCATGTAATCAGATAAATATTTGCACTATAATGGTCATTTCTGAGCAATCCAGTAAGAATCTCACCACGTGGCAAAAGGCAAATGTGTTCGGCATCGTACGGGGAGCCCAAAAATGGTAAAACCTGCTACGGAGCATATGGGGCCTGTTTGACTTGGAAGTCAAATAGGCCCCATACACACCGTAGCGGGTTTTACCATTTTTACGCTCCCCGTGCGATGCCAAATACATTTGCCTTTTGTCGCACGGTGAAAAAACATAATTTGACCCTCATTTGACCACTCAAATTCACACTGAACTTGCATAAACTGATGGAAAGCATCACGTAACATGTATAATAACATGGGAACAGTAATAGAACATAAAGATATCTTTTATTCATTGGCGTCAAAGGGCAAAGATTGACAAAATGATTCAAGTTACACCAAATGAACCTAAACAACATCTAGGGCCTAAGGGAGGGATCGGAACAGATGCACTTGGCGAGTGCAAGTTCCTTGTCCATCACTGTTACTCTTTAGGCATGGATAGCACATAAGTTCGCAACTCTTGTAATGCTGTGCTATTTCACGTACAACACGCTGGAAGGGTGCAAGGGGAATGAGATTATCCACAGTGGTTTGGAACTTGCGGATCTTCTGAAGTGCCTTCATGCCTGATTTTTTGCGCCTCTTAATCTTTGGGGGACCCTTCATTGGCCTTTAGACATGGCTCCATGGCCGCTTGTCCGCTTTCAACTTCTTTCGCCTCTCCTCCCTTGCAACCATCTCTTCAGACTCCTCTTCCTATGTCTGGTGGGTCATTCGAGGTGGCTTCTTATGCCTAGGGGCCTGCTTTGTCCTTGGTCTCTTTTCCTTTTCACGAGGCTGTGAGACAGCAGGCTAAGGCTCTTGTTCAGCTTGTACTAGAGGCTCCTCATATCTGATCATCTCGAGGCACAGAGGGTTGATGGTGCTCTTCCGTGCGGTCTACTTGGTTGGAGGATTACGTCCAAGCTTCATTATATCTGTGAGCCTGCCAAATACTTCCTCTTGTTGTGGCCCCTGGAATCTCTCCATCTCCTCTCTTTGCCTTTCTTGCTCCCCTTGTTCATCTAGATGCTCCACGCCAAGACCCCATGGAGGAGGGAGGGCAGTTGATCAGGATTGACTGGACTATTTTGCCCCTCTTGGGAGACCTCTCTACTTCCACGGTTAGTTGTGTGGAAGGACTGAGAGGACCCCTGATCGTGCTTGGATCCTTCATCGTGCTGGGATTCCTCATGGTGCTGAGATCCCTGGGATCCCCCATGAGAGTCAAATGGTGGAGATTCGCATTGCTTGGACTCTTGATGATGAGACTGCCTTCAGATCCCTGGTGATCATTGCCCTCTTGGCCACTGGGGCTTGCAGTGTGTTCGAAGGCCATGGCATTCTGAGGAGGACAATGGGTAGTGTCTAAATGGCATCCAGTGGGCCTAGCAGTTTGTTTAACTAGTGCCATAGAAATGAGGGATTTTAGGGTTTTGAAGTGCTTTATATAGTCTTTTTTAAAGCACTTTAGGGTTTTTCTTTTAAATTAGGGTTTTTTGAGTGCACCTCCTCCCCCCTCCCCCGTGTTTTGTCGCCAATTCAGTAATACTTAATCTTCACCACCCTCCCAACCCACTCAGCCCTCCGCCCTGCCATGTCGCACATCCAATTCTGCAATTTCCAAACAAATTTGTGAATTTTGGAATCTACAATTGACTCAAAATAGTGTTAACTTTATTCATCAAACATTTTACATTTGGGGCTCTTAGGACCCAACGCCTCCCCTGTCTGACTCTACGTTGCAACCAAAGTGCAACCCCTTGGCTCCCTATTGAGGACTTCCAAGCAGCACATCTCCTTGTCTTCTTGACATGTTGAACTGCTTTTGTGAGACTTGAGACCTCTACCTTATTGTGCTTGAGAGTCCTGGCCTCTAGACATCTATAAAGCCAATCGAACATTTTGTGTAGTGCATTGCTTCGCGCGATACCATCCCCATGCCTTGTATTCTTGAAGTATGTTGCCTTTGCTCTATAGTGGGATTTCACCATTCCTTGAGTATTCCAAATGGACAGAGGGCCCCATTGCTCCACAAACCATGGTGCATGTGCGTAAAGAATATGCTATAAAGAAAAACATTGTATTAGAAACATAAACTGACTCAACTTTAAAGCACAAAATTTCAACCTAAGGAGGATTACCATGTAATGTGTAATATGTGACTTGCCCCATGCTTCTACCATCAATGATATGAATTCTCCCAATGCTATCCTGAATCTCTTATAATAAAGCTCATTTTTTTGACCTTGTCTAAGAAACTTTATAAATGCATTAAGCTTTGTCCACAGTTTTTCTCTCAAAGTAGTAATTCACGGATGTGAAGCTTGATTTGTGGTGCACTCACACAAATCTTTCCAGTACTCCCAACCTAGGGTGATTTGAGCCAATGTATGTTTTTCTTTATCAGCATTGTGGTTGGATAAGAACCTCCTTGCCTTTCCTCCACCCATGGACACTTTAGTAGGAAGATTTTGTGTCTTTCCTGATTGTTTCTTGTCCTACTTAAGCTTCACATTACCTCCGTGAAGTCCCATTAGTGAGAGTAGTTCTTCAGCTTTTGCAATGCATTGTGTAGATACTTGCTGTGGCCTCAAATTCCAAGCATAAACTAGATGGAGATAGAGTAACTTATCAAGTATATGCAGTTCAGCATGCAAAGTATACACGTGTACCTGCTCCAATGGAATTGGTAGAATGGGGTCCCACTTAGAATCCTTTTTGTGACAATCAGGGTGACAATCAGGGGCTACACTTTGGTTGCAAGAAAGGATGCCATTTTCCCACTATAGGCTTCCCTTTTGCATCTTTTGACAGTGGGTGCAATACAAGCATGTCCATTTTGCATCTGCACCTGTATCACAACCATACAAGCACTTGAGGGTCTTCAAATCACCAGCTAGATGCCATTCAACTTGAAACGTTCCATGCCCATCCACAATTAATGTTGTTGCCTTACTCTTGTCTTTGAATAATTGATGGGATGCAGGTTCTCTCCAAAACCCACTTTAATGTCTTGTGGCACTCCTTTGGGGTCTCAAAGGCTGCAAGCCACCATATGTCCTTCTCAGATGGGACTTAGAAACCCTACTCAACTTCCTCATCCCCTTGAGCAAAATGCAAGGCATCATTCATAATACAAATGCTCACCCTCTCTAGCTTGTGCTCTTTTACCAACTGAGCTTCATCATGACGTGCAAGCCTTACAGACCACGGTGTTGGCAATGGCATTGTAGATATCTTATACTTTTCCTCCATAGTAGACTTGAAAATATTAAAAATAGAGTTGTAAGCTTCACGACTTACACCAGCAGCATCACAAGCTCCAAGCACCTCCTTTGCTTGGACGAGCCCTTGAAATTTTTCATTACCTCTCTAGCAACTTGTTTACGTAGCCCTTTTTGTCTAGGGTCCTTCAACACTTCCATGACATCACTTGGCTTTATTAAACTTCTTAGAACATATGAAGGATCACTATCATCCATTTCCATTGTTCCCATCACATCCTCCATGAAATTCCTAAAGTAGAGTACAAATGAGTCTTAGTGGAAAGAATGCAACACCACAAATATTTTGGGGTAAGAAATTTCATTGAAAATTTGGGGAACTAACCTTGCAGCCCGTATTCTCCTCTTTCGGGCACCACTATTGGTTGATAATGCATCCATGGATTGCAATTGTCTTTTCCTCTCCTTCAGTCCCAAAGGTGTTCCTTCAAATTTTGTACTCATTCTATCAACTTCTCTCATTCCTTCTCCACAACACGTTGAACTTGGCCATAGATAGACCTTTCCAAATCTTGTTTGCTTTCAGCAAGCTTCTGGAATGATTCTTCCAATTCATGTCACTCCAAGTCTAGTGCATGTGCTTTGTCACTGAGTTCTTTGTTTTGCAATTAGAGATCCTGCATACTATTATGCATTGCCACAATAGTAATATTTCCCAAATGTGCAAGTTCTTCTGCTTGGGCTCTCTGCACCTCGCTTGCTTGCATAGCCAACGTCTGAGAATGGTTCAATCGATTGCAATAACTGAGCAATCCAGCATGTCCCTTGCCAACAAACCGAACAACATCATGCACTATATGAAAAGGAGGACTCTTTTGGGTGGTAGGGTCTAAAGGATGCAAGTTTCCATCCACCCAAACGTCAAGATGCTTCTTCCCTTGCAATCAAAGACTGTGGAGCACACTTTGAGGAGTTCCATTATATCCCAAAGAGCATGTGCTTGCATATTCTGCCTCCAATTGTAGGTCCACATGGTACTTGTTGGATATGTCCTCTAATGGTGCCATGAGTACTCAAAGAGAGGTATCAATGATGTAGGTTAAAATGTAGGGGAGAGCTGGCAAAGATGGAGCAGTGAGAGGGAGAGAGTAGCAAGGAAGAGGGAGGAGGAGAAGCAGATGAGGGCAAGAGGAAGAGGAGGAGAAGAGTAGGGCGACAGGTGTAGAAGGGAGGGAAGGAGATGCTGTAGAAAGGAGAAGGAGGGGAGAGATGCTACAAGAGGGAGGAGGAGGGGAGAGATTCTATAGGAAGGAGGAGCAGAGGAGAGGGATCCATAGTGGCTAGAGAAGGAGGGGAGAGGAAGGAGGGAGGAGGAGCCAGAAGGAGGAGGAGGAGCCAGAAGGAGGAGGAGGGAGGAGAAGGAGCAAGATAGAGGAGGGGAGAGCAGGAGGGAGGGGGAAGGAGGCAGAGGGAGAGGGAGAGGGAGGAGGGACGGAGGGACGGAGGGAGGGAGAGAGAGGGAGGAAGGGAGAGAGAGACAGAGGGAGGGAGGGAGATTCAAAATTTGAAATTCAAATTTCAAAAAGTGGCCCCCTCCCCTCATTGATGGGGGGAGAGGTGGGCTCAAATGTGGGATTAACCCACCTAGGTTGGGCTGGTTAGGCCTCTTTGGGACCCTCCAAGCCCCTTGCATTAGCCCACTAAGCAGTCCCTGATCCATTCCTTATGAGGCCCTTTTGAGACCCCAATTCTCCCCTAATGGGTGGGGTGTTTTGAACTTATAGCTCAAATCACAATTACATTCTTTGCAATTTAACATTTTTTTTTGTATTAAGACATTTATGTGGGATTTGGTCTCACCTTTTGTTATTTTGCAATTGATCTCGAGAGGAAAGGTTGCAATCCTGATGGACCAAAGTGTCAACCTAACAATGGAAGTCATAGTCTATCCCCTAGTTGGATTGGACAAGGACAACAGCTCTCGTAGCCTTGTATAAAATGGTTTGAGTTCTTAAAGAGGCCATATGGAGTGTTAATGACAAACCAGTTCGTGATTAGATAACAAGGAGCTTATTTCTCCAAGTAGACATGATCCTAGCCTATTAGATGATTGAATTTGTCATATATTGTAGGACTATTTTTTAGCATGCAATATTTGGAAGTGATATTCTATACTTTCTTCTTGTGCTATGTCTCCTTATTAATAGATGGCCTCCTCCGATGTATTGGGTTGCTTGAATAATTGAGACTAGCTCTTGTTTTATTAGTAAGGTCATTGGTGTAAGCATAATGGAAGTCAATCACGCTCGTTGAAGATCTTTGTTGGTGGGGTGTTTTGAAGTTATAGCTCAAATTACAATTATAGTCTTTGCGATTTAACATTGTTTTTTGTATTAAGACATTTATGTGGGATTTGGTCTCACCTTTTGTTATTTTGCAGTTGATCTCGAGAGGAAAGGTTGCAATCCTGATGGACCAAAGTGTCAACCTAACAATGGAAGCCATAGTCTATCCCCTAGTTGGATTGGACAAGGACAACAGTTCTCGTAGCCTTGTATGAAATGGTTTGAGTTCTTGAAGAGGCCATATGGAGTGTTAATCACAAACCAGTTTGTGATTAGATAACAAGCCTGAGCTTATTTCTCCAAGGAGACATGATCCTAGCCTATAAGATGATTGAATTTGTCATATATTGTAGGACTATTTTTTAGCATGCAATATTTGGAAGTGATACTCTATACTTTCTTCTATAGAGGTTACACTCTTGAAATATTCAATTGCCACTTCTACCTAATTTCTAGGAATCTTAAGACAAGTTCTTTCAATAGAGGGAGACAAGGTCATTGGCACTTTGGATACACAGATTCAAAAGGATTTTGGAGGGAAAAATTGAGGAGTGTAATGTTGAATTGATAGTCAAGGGACATAGTGAGATTGAAGTTAGTGAATCTTTTGAGACTTTGTGAGTTCTATAGATGCACAAAAGGGAAAGCCTTTCTCTTAGAAGGATGTTAAGAGTGCTTTCTTGATTGAATTTTCAATATAAAAAAAGTTTGTCCAAAAATCACATGAATTTATTTGCAGGTTGGAAAAGGCATTGCATGGCCTGAAGCAGGTAAGGCCTACCCTGTTCTAGATGAGCTAACTTCAAAACTCAATACACTAAATTAGGAACGTGTCGATAGACTCAAAAGCAAGCTTGTTTCTTTGATTAGTCGTGTGCAAAAGGTAATTTCTTGCAATATTGTTGAAATATTTATAATGATCTTGAGTAAAATGTCTAATTCATTTGAATAGATAACACTTTACTCTCTTTGTTTGTATAGATTAAATTGTAGAAATCATATAATTTACTTCTATTATAGGTAAGAGATGAAATTGAATAATTGATGGATGATGATGGAGGTATGGCAGAGATGTATTTGGTTGAGAATGAGCGCATGGAGTTTTCGTTTCAAAAAGAGAATCTCATGTCATTTGGGACTAAAGCATCTATCTCTACCCCATATATGTTAAATTTCAATACGAGTTGATGATGCAATTATTAAGGATGCTTGTATATTTAAAGCAAATGATGAGATTCAGACATTTGTAGGCTTGAATGTTGCTTGGAAAACTCTTCATGTAATGTCTTTATAATTTTATATTTTATTTTGTCATCTAAAAATTGTATTATTTATTTGTTAATCAACTATCGAATAATATTTGTTATCAAGTAAATTGTGTGTGTTATAAAAGGTAAAAGTTATTCCTTAGAATTTTAGATGACTTCTTCATAGTGTACTATAAGTACTGATGCACTTAAGACAATTGATTAATCTTTCACACTTAGACAATAAATTTCATTCATGGATACCAAGTATCAAATGTAAAATTTAGTCATTTAAGATTCCAATGTCATGTACTTTTTGGCCCATTTTAAAAGCTAGTAGAATTTCAATATTTTTTGTCCATTTTGAATGCTATTGTTTATAAAATAAGAAATGTCAACACCTATTTCATTAATTTTGGAACTTTTGTGTTGTTTTTGGACGAAGCCCAAAAATCCTTCCCAAATGAAATCTTTACTTTGTGAAAATATCCTTCCCAAATCAAAATTTTACTTTCTGAAAATATTCTTCCCAAATCAAAAGTTCACTTTGTGGCACTATCATATTCACATAAAAATATTGTTTTTTCAATCTATACTTTTGCACCAACATGCAAGAATTTGAAATAATCCTATATTAGAAATTCTAGCTATATCTAAGTTATTTGTTAATTTAATTATTTTTAATATTTTTCCTTGATGTTTTTCCTTTCCAAATCAAAAGTTCACTTTGTGGCACTATCATATTCACATAAAAATATTGTTTTCTCAATCTATACTTTTGCACCAACATGCAAGAATTTGAAATAATCCTATATTAGAAATTCTAGCTATAATGTGATAGTCCCTTGCCAGGTGCCATCTGCATTAACTCCCTATTGTCTTGGCAAGCCTTGACCCTTGGGTGACATCCAGTGCATATTTTAACTCTCATTTGACATAGGAGGTGATGACTCTGATTATAATTGTCTTGGATTGGCTCCTTGCCTAGTACCCAAATAAAGTCCTTCAATGGACTTCAATACAAAGCTTTAATCATGGACATTCTTCATTTGCGCTATCTCCTTCTACTTCCTCCATGGCGAGCATCCTTAAAAATTCGTGTATATGCAAAATAGTTTGTAGTATTTTTATTTTTCCTTCTACCTCATATCCCATGCGCTTCTTTGATTTCTTTGCCCTTGAATGCCAAGACACTATGATTGTCTCCGTCGAAACTTGAGAGACCGCTTCATCATTTGGGACCCACTCCTTCATTATACAATTAGTATACAATGTGTTGTTATCCATATTCTCCTTCCTACCCTTTGGCTCATACCATACCGCTGTAAATGTTGTAGCTGTCCCTTGGTCATCTCTTTGTACATCAACTACTTTTGCAACCCAAAACTTCATATTCTCATATTCATCATCCGATGGCTGAACCACAACAAAACAATCGACCTCTATATCTAATGATACAAATTCATTTTCAAAGACTGGAGCTGGGGCGCAAATTGTTATGAACATTTGGCCAAAACATATTGCATTCTTCCTTGACATCCTTTGAGCCTCGTATTCTCTCAAGGTCCTTTATTAAATTTCGTGTCTTGTTAATTACAGTGGTAGTGTGTTCTCTCCAAGTAGGCTTCGAATCAGGATATCTCCGGAGCATTTCCTCTTTGTATGTAATAAATGCTTTTAATCCTTCTATTTCACAATTAGACCTCTCATTGAATTCTTGTATAGGAGCCCATGTTGGATACCTTTCCTTGCTGGGAATTGAAGTTAAGAGACTGTAAGGTTCTTCAGGTTCCCATTTTGTATCATGAGAATACTGTTGCCATTGCATTACGGGTTTTTCATCTTTAAAAAAAAAACAAAAGTAGTGTGGATTGGTATGACCTGTCAATGCATCACCACCCGTTTGTATGAAAGGTAGAATGAAGCTCTTCCAATCATACATTCTTTTGAGCCTCTCACATACTGTACTTTCCTTATGACCACCAACTTGCCTACCACATCTTCTTACCAAGTCATCTATTGTCTCCACATCCTTACATTTAAGCTCCCTTGAGACTATGCTAAAAACCTGATCAATATCCTCATGTGTATGCCCAACATACAAAAATCCACATTCGACCTCATTGAAGATTTGATGAGCAACTAGCATGGAGCAGAATGCAAACATGAGTACATTCTTATTTTCTCACCAGTAATTATCAGCTTGTATTCTCAAAGTCAGTGGTAGGCAACCTTTTTCTGCATGTACATTGTGAATTGCCTTCATAATAGATGTTACAACTTGATTGCTATCATGTAGATGCAAGGAATCAATCCATATATCTGCAAAGAACTTAATTCCATGCACTAACACTCCACATAGATGTGTCTTTAGAAAGTGCTTTCCGTGTAATTTAGGTGGAGCGGCAACAAAATGAGGCAATGTTGTTGTATTATGATCCATGCCATCTACAATAAGGCACATGTAGTCATTGGGATGTGAAATAGCTTGCTCCTTCCAAAATGCATATTTTTGTCTGGAATGTCAAATAAGGTCATGATGAGATTTTCGGTTTTTTTTGTATAATTCCCTTTGATTTGGACATGTTGCACTCTCAATCGCTCGCTTTAAATCATCACAGACATTGCACTTTGACATTTTTTTCCTCCTTGGGATTTTAACATATCCAAAGTTCTTCTTCCAAAGAGTATACAAAGTATGAGAAGAAGCTACGGCATCCCCTCTTTGCCTTTGCTTTTCTGCAATAGAGTCAAATACTTCGAGCTTTGTCAAGCCCATTGGAAGGTGCATTTTAGTGATCGCGTCACCGTTAGAGAGTTTGGTAGATATATGGGGTTGAGGTAAAGCATTTTCATGTATGAAGTCTTGCAAAATTGCTGCTGCCCTGATAGTTGAGATTCTTGATTTGGACCTTCCTCTATTACCGTGAATGCTAAATTTGTTGCCACCCTTTGCCTTGGTGACTAAATCCCAATATGTACCATGGGATAATCTAGTAATATTGCGATATGCCTTATTGCAAATCCTTTTTCCATTTACGAGAGGTTTTACCTTTTGTCTTGAACTTAGCCTTTTATTGCCATTCTGAAGAAAGCAAGAGAGACTTGTGAGAAGGTATTCATTTCTTTCGCTTCCTCTTTATCTCGAAATTGGGTGGATTTCATTAAAATTGGGAAAGGCTTCATTAAATTTGGGAAAATTTCCATTGATTGTGGGAATTTTACCAATATTGAATAAGCTCATATTTGGAATTCCAATGATTATGAAAAATTTCATTGGTTGTGAAACAGTTCATTGCGTATAAAAACCGAAACAAAGCATTTGTGGTAGAGTTTGAAAATCATGTATTTGGTGGTGTTAATAAATACCGTCTAGGGACAACATGTATATTTTACTTGAGGTGTTAATAAACACCAGTTGGTGGTGTTAACAAACACCATGCATAGTGAGTTCCACTAGAAACAAAGCAGTTGTTGGTGAAGGTCAGCTTCTGAAAATTGTCATATTAATAATATGCAAATACCCATTGACAAGATAACAACAATTGAGAAACATCACATGAGAACACACCTTACAATGGAATTTTGGGAGATTAAGAGGGAGAAATTCGACACCATTTTCTATGCTTTGATACCAAGCAAGCTCTCCTGTGCTTTGATACATACGCTCTGTGGAATCTTGATCTTCTTGGGTCTATTTATGGATTTTGATGTCCATGACCAGACAATTGCATCAATACACTCCCATACCTGTGGATCCAACCTATTCTCTGCCCAATACTTGTTCCAGCAATCAACATAGGCATTTGCATCACTGAGCCCCTTTCTTTTAACTGATGGTGCCCAATACTGAATTAATAATTTCTTGAAATTAGGAGAAGCAGCATCCATCTCGGCACTTGATATGGCAACCCCAAGCCATATGGGGTATATAGGATCTGATGGCCTCACCAAGACGAAGTCACCTTGCTTAACATCCACCATTGGTCTAAACTCTTCCCTCGGCTTACCTTTTAGAGGCCCACAATAGTGATCATTCCATTCCTCATAGCCTTGGAAATCATTAATGCAAGCATCTATATTATCCTCCTCATCAGGAGATTGTGTTCTTGGCCAAAACTCTCTGTACACTCCTATCTCTGAGATGTTTTCCTGTTCTAGCTCACCGATCATGGTTTTCCAATATTCTATCACTGGCCTAATGTAGGACTCATAGGATGCATTCTTTCCACTTGCACATTTCTCCCAAAACTTAATGTAATTCTTTATCCCTGATATTACTTGCAAGTGATCTCTCACAAATGCAGCCATTGGCAGTATATTCGGACAACCTGTTGGCAACAATGATCGACCCTCACTATCTTTCTTCCATAGCTCAATTCCCCCTTCAATGGGCATCCAATTCGGGGATTTTGGATGCACCTTGTACTGCATCATTGGTATGTCACCTTGCATGTAAAATCGAAATTGTAATGGCTTTGCATGTCCAACTAGCATTTCTTGCCCATCACATAGGTAGCCATCTACATAATCCTTGAAGTTAGGAACCCGTGTAAGAACAAATGGTGCCGGTGAAGATGATGTACATTTTCTGAATGTATCCATCAGATGCGGGAAAGTGAATGTTTGTCCCACCCGCAAGCTCTCAGAAAACCTGCTGAACATTGCATCAATGTCCTCATGTGTGTGCCCTACCCTCAAGAAGCCCAATTGAACTGTCTTGAAAATGCCCCTTGCTACAAGAAGAGAAAGGTATGCAAACAAGTATCTATTTTTGTTCTCAGACCCACAATTATCTAGTTGGAGTAGCAAGTTCTCTGGCAACTTTTGGAATGGTGGCTCAATAGCAACACTCCCCTCTAAAGAGGGTGGGTTTTCTCTTGTATTTGACGGAAAAAAATTCACACATGTGTCTGTAGCCCTTGCAATGGAAGTTGTCATGGCCTCCGTGATAGACTTCGGGTCACTTTCCGATATAGTTTCTAGATTTGCATTTGTGATCGTGACATCTACATTTTCAGACAAGCTAGCTTCACTTGTGGAAACATGTGCACCTTTAGAACTGTAATGGGAGTCCAAAGCGTTTCTTGAACATAGAGCATTCAAAAGGCGAGCATTGCTTCTAGGAATCCCATTGGTAGCAAGGTCTCCAAGGTCATGCATATCCATCCTCTCGAGGTTGCGCAAACAAATTGAGAGCGATCCAATCGTCAGGTTGGGATCAGATGGCCACAGACCATTGAGGGTGAAGTGTCCATAATGACTGTTTCCATGCCCATGGGTAATCATTCCAATGAGTGAAACCTGTAATTGCCATACAGAATCGGTGTCCTTGGACCTCACCCGAAGTCTTGGAATTGCCGTCTTTTTTTGGTCCATCTTATCATGGATTATGCATACATACTTTTTTGGATCCATCTCGGAGTACCTATGCCATGCATAGTATAAGTTCCTACAACTTTGTTGCTATATCATATGCATCTTTCTCTCTTCCATCAGCGAATTGCGCTCATCTTGACTTTTTGTGGCTACCAATTGAGGCTGCACAAGATACATTTAGAGAATTCGCTCGTCTTAGCAAGGGCTACATTTTTTAAGTCTGATTTCCAAATCTTGCCAAATGTGGATGTGGATAGGCTCTGATAACCACGTTGATTAAGTGAAGTGTTGACCTCACGTAGGACGTCTATCTTCTTATACACTTCAGGTATCACTTGCTGTGTCTCTCTAGAACCATCTTGCATGGTTCTACTCTTGTGAGGCATATGCTCTGTGCTATTATCCACAAAGTGTTGAATGAGAGCCCTTCCCATACCTATGTGCTCCCTGCTCCTCCTCATAATCCCTGAATTGCCATGCACATATCGCTGCACACCACTCTCAAATTGCTCCCTGTATTGATAAAATGATGTCCTTGGAATTCCATGCATCTCATACCATGCTCTACAATAGACATCTCGACCGTTTATCCTGAAGTTGTAGCATATCCTCCCTGTGTAGTCATGATGCCAAGCTGTTGACAACACATCGTATATAAAGTTTGTACGAGACTCCAAGGAGCTGCCCCAAAAGTTCTTCCTTAGATTCATTAAGAGATCTCGCTCTGCATGTTGGCAACACCTACTCCCACAACAATCGATGGAAGAAACCTGTTGCACCGAATCTAGTGACATTTTGTACATTGCTGTTGGAGGCTCTCTTTGTTTAGGCACCCTGTTAATGAAAGTATACCTTCTTTTCTTTGATGTTGGATCATCCCTTTTCAACATTTGATCATTGACCAACTCATCTATACCAGCAACGTGGTCCGTGGGCACATATTGTTGCAATGGGCTTCCTTCAAGTAAGGTAATCTGCTTGATGGGCCACTTTACTAGGCTGAGAGAGCCGACATCTTGCATAGAAGGAGAGAGCCGACATCTTGCATAAAAGACCCTGAGTCACTTCCTCTAATTTGTTCTTTCTTTTCAATACCCACACCAATGCAATCGTTACCCAATAGGTCAAAGTTTATACAGTCTCCGGGGAAAACATATAAGATCACACCTTCCCCCACGGTCTTTGTTTTGCTCTCATCCCATAAGACAACCTTTTTCTCTTTCCAAGATTCACAAATGAAATTGTCAGTTTCCAATGAAGAAACTGGCATTGCCTCAACATAAGGTCACTCAGGCTCACTTGGTGCAGCTTCTTCAGTTACCACATCATCTAAAGAATCACCAACATGTTTTAGAGAGCCCTTAGGCCACTTGACAATGCTCCAAATTGCCTCACCAACAAGCACTGCATCCATAGTGGGAAATGGCAAGAGCATTTCACTATTGATAGACTTCTCCACTATCACGGATATGTTTTCTGTCCCAATCTTCACACCACTACAGTAGGCCTTCGGATCTATTGCACACACTCCACCAATTCCAACCACTTCATTCCCCACCATCATCATGACCTTCTCCCCGCTTCTGATAGCCATCCCCTGTCATTACGATTACGGAGAATTAATTATGAACAAATTACAACCAAAGAATTTCATAAGACCATCAAACATGTCCTAGAGGGGAAGAATGGCATTGGTGCAAATCTCTATAAATCATGAATGAGTCTATACAAAATTTTCATGAAAGCATGAATTATTTCCCTAAAAATTTTAGCAATTTGATAAAACTTTTTCTAAAGCATGAATTATTTTCACCATCGTCATGACCTGATTCATGCATCTGATAGTAGCCATCCCCTCTCATTACGATGACAAGAAATTGATTATGAACAAACTACAACCAAAGAATTTCATAAGACCAACAAAGTTGTCCTTGTAGCGGGGGGAGAATGGCACCAGTGCCATTCTCCATGTGAATTTGGCTAACCTATGGAGAATTGCATATATCCCATCTTTGAAAAGGGGAATGGCACCAGTGCCATTCTCCCCATGCATTGACTTGTGAAAAACATTTGTCTTCATAAGGTTGGTCAAGTTACAAATTTTTATGTTAGAGTATGTTTTTCTTGATCAAGGTCCAAGTAATGTAAAATTTTGCTTTTCGTATATCTCGCCGTCCTTGCTGCCTTGACTCAAGAGGTAAACTTACCGCCCAATACAATATTCTCCTATACATTTCGTTGTGCTCTCTCTCTCTCTCTCTCTCTCTCTCCCTGTGTGGCTTTGACCTCAACTCAGACGTGCCCCTCTGTAGGCTAAGGTGCCCTTAAGTTGGCAGCTTGAATGCTTATGCTGTTTTCACACTAGAGCTGCCTAGGTCCCCTCTGCCTAGGTCCCTCTATGGTGCATTGAATGCATCTGTGCCATGGGTTGGTGGATGGGGCGGGCAATCTTGCCCATCCATGATGTGTGGGTGGTGCCCATGGTGCGCCAGTGAGAGTAACTCCTTTTGAATAAAGGTGCACTTGAATTATGTCCTTAATCTACTTGATCTAGATGCTTAATGTTTTAGAATTATCATCCTTAACCCCTAGCCCATCAATTTCTTAAGAAGCACTCTTTAAGGAAATCATCCTCAAGCCATTGTTGTCTTCCGTGGACGACTTCTATGTTCACCTTCTCAAGCACTTCTAATTCTCTCTCTACTATGCCAAAGTAACTAATGAACTTCACAAGTGGTCATGCTTGCATTTCATTTAGTAGAAATAATTATAAAGTTTTCATAACATGTATCTTTTTGGGAGGCCTATTACAAGAGGCTTCTAGAGCCTTGTGTGGTTTATGGAGCCCAAGTGTATACTTGAAGCTCAATGACACATCTCTAACTTCGTATAATATCTCGCCATCCTTGCTCATTTCTCTAGAAGGATTTTAACGTTCCTCTTGTTCTCTGATCATAAGCCAATTTTAATATCCCTTGAGAAGGGTGTAGTTATTGAACTTATTTCAAGCTAAGTAGTTATTGAACTTATGATCCTAGTTTAATGAAATGCAAAAGGTAGGATATATTAAACGTGTTAAATTTCTTCCAAAACTGCCATTCTGGAAATTGGGTTTTTCCCGAATTATCTAGTACGGTCTTGAGTGTGCAATTCCTTTGAAGGTTGTAGCATGGAAGCTCTACAACAAGCTTGATCCTCTTTGTTCACAATCTCCCTTGTTTGCTATTTGACTAGGCCCTAAATTAAACTGACTAAAAACATCTAGGACAACCTAGATCTTGGGGTGACTCTATTGGATAAGCAACCTAAGAAGTTCTCAAGACTAACAATATTTGACCTAATATTCACTTTAGATTTCTAACCCTTAGGTAACCATATGCAGGCTTTTAAGTTGGTCATACATATGTATATGCTTGCTCCTTATAAACCTCTTGTCCATGCCTTGAGGCCTCTATGGTTGTCAATCTTTTTAGCCATACGATAGCCATATATGACTCCATAGCCAAGCATGTGGGTACCTAGGATGCAAAATGAGATACCAAGGTGTGAAATTATCTCATTGCTCTCCTAGTTTGGAGACTTACAACTATGAATTGATCTTTTCCTTTGGCCATATGTAAGTTAACAAGAGTGCATTTCTTAACACATCGTAGCATGCTAAAAGGAAAAAAATGTAGAGATGATAGTAACCTTGAGAAAGGCACATTACATAAAGAATAATTATAGCTTTACTACATCGTAATCATTTTACTTTGCAATAGAGTCAATTGATATAATTGGCATCTCCTTGACACACTACATGCATGGCTTGGTTGTGATCGTTGATGATAAGTAGATAGTAACATGTCAATGTTATACTACATCATAATCATTTTACATTTTCAAGAGAGTCGATATAATTTGTTTTTAACGAAATGCAAAAGATATCGATTTGTTTTTAACGAAATGCAAAAGAAATGCAAAAGTTAAACTTACGAAGTAAAAAAATGGAAAACCCTAGATCCTTCTAATCATTACGCTCGTTGCCCTACGTGGATCGCCTCACATGCCGTGCTGCTATGGTCTCCTCGCCGTAGCTTTTTGTAACTTTTCGTCAATCGTGGACGCCTAGCTTTTTCTCATCATGCGTATCTTTTTCGTAAAGCTTCTCCTTATCTCGTCATTCGTATCATTTTCATCAAGCTTCCCCTCATGCATATCTTCGTTCAAGCTTCTCCTTTCCTCGTCATGCAGCCCTTTTTCATCAAGCTTCTCAAAGCCTTCGTTCCAATCGACGCCTCCGTTCAGAACTCGAAGACCAAGATGACCAGACGCCTTCGTTCCAATCGACTCCTTTGTTTCAATCGACGCCTCCGTTCAGAACTCGAAGACCAAGAGAAGTCAGGAATCTCTTCCTTATAAAATTTGAATGATTTGTTCTGTAAAAGTAGCGATGGGAGGCTCATTCTCCATAGGTGGTTTGGAAATTCCATAGTGGCAATTCGGGGTTCCTTGCGAGCAAGTATTTGATCTAATTAATCGAGCAGTCGGAGTTCCAAGAGTGAAATAGAGAATTACCTTCGTTCCAATCGACGCCTCCATTCCAATCGAGTAGTCTAAGTCCGTCACGGGTATATCTCTCCTCTCTTTCTTTCAACCCTCCTGTTATCTTGTTGCGTAGATGGTGGAGGAGCTTTCCTCTCTTTCTTTCAACCCTCCTGTTGGATGATGAAGCCAAATTGCAAGAAAGAAAGCAAAAAATCTGAAAATTAAAGAGAAGCTACCGAACTGATTAATTGTCAATTGTGTTGTTTCCTTCCAGCTCCATCAACTTCAGGCTGTCGAGCCATTGGTTGCCTTCTTGCCTCAAGACTCTCCGTGCGAGTTCTGGTGAGTAAAACTCTGAGACTCTGAGACTCCTCTCCAATTTGTTTGGAATGAATAGAAAGTGAAGGAGGGAAAGGCATCAATTGAAATGAGAGAAAAGGTCTTGATTTGTCTGAAATGTAGATTTGAAAGTTGAAAGTGATAGTTTGAAACTACTAAATAATTCAAATTTTGAAATATAGGTCTTCCCGCCATTGTGCCCTTTTGAATTTTGGATATACAAAGTGGCACTTATGCCATTCTCTCCAAATTTAAATTCAAATTCAAATTCATATTGATAATTTTAATTTCAATTTGTATTTCAAATTGAAATTATGCTTTTGAAATTGTATTTCAAAACCTAAATTCTAGTTTTCAAATTTTGATTTTAAGTTAAACTTCAATCTCAATTTTGATTTTCATGATTTAATGGCAAATTTAGAGATTGAATTTCTAATTTTAAATGGAGAATGGCACCAGTGCCATTCTCCTCGGGGGGGTCACTATGTATAAACCCTCTATATCACGTGCGTTCAAGGCCTATATTTAAAATCCCTTATCTGTAAATTTTTTCATTAATAAAACGTACCCCTTTTCTATACAAATCTGTAAATTTTTTCCAAAACTATTTTAAATAGTCCCTTATGTATATTTATTTCTGTAAATTTTACGAATAAAAAATATCCTTCTGTTGAACTCACGTGATAGGGTTACATATGATGAGTGACCCCCCCGAGCCATTCTCCAAGACCTCATAAGAAGTCCGTGAGAGTGGCACCAGTGCTCTTCCTGCCATTGTTCCCTTTTGAATTTGGATATTTAGAGTGGCAAGTATGCCATTCTCTCCAATATTAAATTTAAATTCCAATTCAAATTATTCTGTTTGAAATTGTATTTCCAAAACGAAATTTATATTAGGACATTGCAATGGGAGAATGGCACTGGAGAATAGGAAAATGGAGAATGGCACTAGTGCCATTCTCCCAATGGAATGTCCCAATGGAATGTCCTATTTTTTGGCTTTGTAATAGGAAAATGGAGAATGGCACTAGGAATAGGAAAATGGAGAATGGCACTAGTGCCATTCTCCCATTGGAAAATGGAGAATGGCACTAGTGCCATTCTCCCAATGGAATGTCCCAATGGAATGTCCTAATTTTTTGGCTTTATAATAGGAAAATGGAGACTGGCACTAGTGACATTCTCCCATTGGAAAATGGAGAATGGCACTAGTGCCATTCTCCCAATAGAATGTCCTAATTCAAAATTTTGGCTTCACAAAGGTAGAAGGGCACCAATGCCATTCTCCCATTGGAATTAGTGGAGTGTCAATCTATAGGTTTAGTGCCATTCTTCATTGTAATAGGAAAATGGAGAATGGCACTAGGAATAGGAAAATGGAGAATGGCACTAGTGCCATTCTCCCATTGGAAAATGGAGAATGGTACTAGTGCCATTCTCCCAATGGAATGTCCCAATGGAATGTCCTAATTTTTTGGCTTTGGAATAGGAAAATGGAGTGCCATTCTCCCAATGGAATGTCCTAATTCAAAATTTTGGCTTCACAAAGGTAGAAGGGCACCAATGCCATTCTCCCATTGGAATTAGTGGAGTGTCAATCTATATGTTTAATTTGTCTAGATTACCACTAGCGGAGAATGGGAGTGATGCCAATCTAATGCTGGCAACTACATAATGACACTGAAATCATCAAACTCACATGTGGAATGGAATCGGACACCACTCTCCTATGATCACAGTCTCTACTCTGTAGAGTTCATATGGATTTGTGTCAATCTCTATGGAGAATGACAGTGGTGCCAATCTCATACCATGACCTGATAACATGCACAAGGAATCCTAAACTCACATGTGCATTGGCACTTGCCATTATCCTACTGCAGCCAATAAAATTAGTGAAATGTCAATCTATAGGTTCAGTTTGTCTAGAAAACCACTAGCGGAGAATGGCAGTGATGCCAATCTCATGCTGACAACTACATAATGACACTCAGATCATCAAACTCACATGTGGAATGGAATAGGACACCACTCTCCTATGATCACTATCTCCGCTATGTAGAGATCATATGGAATTGTGTCAATCTCTGTGGAGAATTCCACCAGTGGAGAATGGCAGTGGTGCCAATCTCATACCATGACCTGAAAACACACACAAGGAATCCTAAACTCACATGTGCATTGGCACTTTTGCCATTATCCTACTGCAGCCAATAAAATTAGTGGAATGTCAATCTATAGGTTTAGTTTGTCTAGACTACTACTAGCGGAGAATGGCAGCGGTGCCAATCTCATGCTTGCAACTACATAATGACACTGAGATCATCAAACTCACATGTGGAATGGAATAAGACACCACTCTCCTATGATCACTGGAATGCCCCTCCTAGAATAGTAGGCTAAGCATTTGTATAAGTGGAGAATGGCAGTGGTGCCAATCTCTTATTAGGCCCTAAGAAATGGCATTGACAAGCCTAAACTCACATGTGCAGAGATCATATGGAATTGTGCCAATCTCTGTGGAGAATGCCACCAGTGGAGAATGGCAGTGGTTCCAATATCATACCATGACCTAAAAACATGCACAAGGAATCCTAGAAGAGAAGAAGGACACAAGCAAGGTAAAATACAAAGCAAGTGCAAGAAAGAGAGGAAAAAGGAGCACAAAGAAGTAGAACATTAAAAGTTAAAAGGTTAAGGACTATAACATCTTTACAAAATTGCATTGCACATAGAACTTGAAAAAGAGTTTATATATTTCAAGATCATCTTTACAAAATTGCATTCCAAAATCCAGATACACATGTTCACAATAGAATGTCTCATATAATAGGTTTGTGTGAAAAACATCTCAATCGACAAATGTGCTAGGGCCCACATCAGAAGTACCATGAGTGCTAAGTCATGCACCTTGGCTGTCTAGATTGGTCATGTCCGCAATATCAAAAGTATCAACATCATCTTCTACATCTAAGTCCCCAAATTTGGTTCTGTATCGCTGAAGGTGAGTCTCTAGTGTGTGGACATGTGCTCGTAAATCCTCTATCTCTTTGGCTTGTCTTGCAATCTCAACTTGCAAGTCCTCTGAGGTAACACCCTATGACGGAGAGGTATGGTAGACATAGCTAGGTCAATAAGGTTATTGTGTGCCTATGGAGTCAATATGCAAGGCCTCTGAGATGTTGGCTCTCATGATTCTCAGTCCTTGCTTGCTTGTGCTCAGTAGGATGCCCCTTTCCTATGCTCGACAAGTGGTGTCTATCGGTCCAATCTACACGTTGATGTAAGACATCATGTAGGTACACTTGCTAAATGAAGCGCATGGGAATTTTTTGATTGTTTGGCATGTTCCCTTCAACTTCGATGAATCGGTGGAGTAGAATGTGCGCAAGAGCCTTGTGTCGTAGATCGGGTAACTCAGGCTGTGAGTACTTATTTCTAGCATGCCCACTTTGAAGAAATAGTGTGTTTCTTACAAACTTACTCACAAATCTTGGACACTTGTCGAAGAGATAGTGGCTCACCTTGCATGGCCACCGAACCCGTGGTGAACACACCTAATCCATCCCTTCCAAGCATCTCTCACTGTGCTCATTCAAAATTGTTTGAGCCTCAACGTGATTCAATTGCTCATCCAAATTGGTCTCTTGAGACCCTACATCATCTAGAAGTGTCTCCATGTACACCTCGCGATGCTCCTAATCGGGTATGTTCTCTCCCTCTGTGCTCATTTCAATCCGAAAATCAACCCTAAAAAATGACACAATTAATGCATCAAGAACTTGCGAACATATATAAAATAATGATAATTGCATTAAACCACATTAAAGAATAGCAACATAGCACTTATCACATTCAATCATAGCAGCATGATGCTTATTTAAACAAATTACTTGATTTCAAATTCTTTATTTTTTTTAAATCATAGCAACATGACACTTTTTAAATCGTAGCAACATGAAACATACTTAAAAAGCTTACTTAATTCCAAATTATACAAACAATATTTAAGTGCTCATCATGGATTGAGAGGACTCAACAATATACAAAAAATGATCATGTTATGAGCCATCATGTCACAAAATGTACAAGGTTGTATCAGACATTTGCTAGTCTAAGTCCTTGGTTGAGACCTTGTTGGTTGGGACCTAGTTGCAAACCACAATTTGCTGCAATATTAAAAACACTAAAAAACTCTGTTTTTGGCAGACAATTGTCTAGGTCTCTGTGCTTTCCTTGGATTGCAAGTCATCGCAGCCACATGATCAAAGCTTGTGCAGGACCAGTATAAGTCAATGGTGGTACACAAACATCTATCCTCTTAAGAATATGGTGGGACATTGCGTACACATCTTGTGCAGTACTAAAAGGTGAGGGATTAGTGGAAAGTCACTCCGGAGCTACGTGGTGAGATCTTTGATAAACATGTGCATTCTTCTATGTAGTGGTGCCAATCTCATACCATGACCTGAAAACATGCACAAGGAATCCTAAACTCACATGTGCATTGAGAAGCCTAAAATCACATGTGCATCCTTCTATGTAGTCATCACTGTCTCTGTTATGTAGAGATCATATGGAATTGTGTCAATTTCTTTGGAGAATGCCACCAGTTGAGAATGGCAGTGGTGCCAATCTCATACCATGACCTGAAAACATGCACAAGAAATCCTAAACTCACATGTGCATTGGAATCGGACACGACTCTCCTATGATCACTGGAATACCCCTCCTAGTATAGTAGTGTAAACATTTGTACAAGTGAAGAATGGCAGTGGTGCCAATCTCTTATTAGGCCCTGAAAAATGGCATTGAGAAGCCTAAACTCAGATGTGCAGAGATCATATGGAATTGTGCCAATCTCTATGGAGAATGCCACCAGTGGAGAATGGCAGTGGTGCCAATCTCATACCATGACCTGAAAACATGCACAAGGAATCCTAAACTCACATGTGCATTGGCACTTTTGCCATTATCCTACTGCCATTCTCCGCTAGTGGTAATGTGCATTATTCTTTGTAGTGATCACTCTCTCCACTGTGTAGAGATCATATGGATTTGTGCCAATCTCTGTGGAGAATGCCACCAGTGGAGAATGGTAGTGGTGCCAATCTCATACCATGACCTGAAAACATGCACAAGGAATCCTAAACTCACATGTGCATTGGCACTTTTGCCATTATCCTACTGCCATTCTCCGCTAGTGGTAATGTGCATCCTTCAATGTAGTGGAATGTCAATCTATAGGTTCAGTTTGTCTAGATTACCACTAGCGGAGAATGGCAATGATGCCAATCTCATGCTTGCAACTACACTATGACACTGAGATCATCAGACTCACATGTGGAATGGAGTAGGACACCACTCTCCTATGATCACTGGAATACCCCTCCTAAAATAGTAGGGTAAACATTTGTACAAGTGGATAATGGCAGTGGTGCCAGTCTCTTATTAGGCCCTAAGAAATGGCATTGAGAAGCCTAAATTCACGTGCAGAGATCCCATGGCATTGTGTTAATCTATGTGGAGAATGCCACCAGTGGAGAATGGCAGTGGTGCCAATCTCACATGTGCATTGGCACTTTTGCCATTATCCTACTACCATTCTCCGCTAGTGGTAATGTGCATTCTTCTATGTAGTGGAATGTCAATCTATAGGTTTAGTTTGTCTAGACAACCACTAGTGGAAAATGGCAGTGATGCCAAACTCATGGTGGCACCTAGATAATGACACTGAGATCAGCAGACTCCCATGTGGGTTGGAATCGGACACCACTCTCCTATGATGATTGGAATACCCCTCCTAGAATAGTAGGGTAAACATTTGTGCAAGTGGAGAATGGCACTGGTGCCAATCTCTTATTAGGGCCTAGGAAATGGTATTGAGAAGCCTAAAATCACATGTGCATCCTTCTATGTAGTCATCACTTTCTCTGCTGTGTAGAGATCATATGGAATTATGTCAATCTCTTTGGAGAATGCCACCAGTTGAGAATGGCAATGGTGCCAATCTCATACCATGACCTGAAAACATGCACAAGGAATCCCAAACTGACATGTGCATTGGCACTTTTGCCATTATCCTACCACAGCCAATAAAATTAGTGGAATGTCAATCTATAGGTTCAGTCTGTCTAGACTACTACTAGCGGAGAATGGCAGTGGTGCCAATCTCATGCTTGCAACTACATGATGACACTGAGATCATCAAACTAACATGTGGAATGGAACAGGACACCACTCTCCTATGATCACTGGAATACCCCTCCTAGAATAGTAGGCTAAACATTTGTACAAGTGGAGAATGGCAGTGGTGCCAATCTCTTAGTAGGCCCTAAGAAATGGCATTGAGAAGCCTAAACTCACATGTGCAGAGATCATATGGAATTGTGTCAATCTCAGTGGAGAATGCCACCAGTGGAGAATGACAGTGGTGCCAATCTCATACCATGACCTGAAAACATATAAAGGAATCCTAAACTCACATGTGTATTTTTCTATGTAGTGATCACTGTCTCTGCTGTGTAGAGATCATATGGAATTGTGTCAATCTCTGAGATCATCAAACTCACATGTGGAATGGAATAGGACACCACTCTCCTAAGATCATTGGAATACCCCTCCTAGAATAGTAGGGTGAACATTTGTACAAGTGGAGAATGGCAGTGGTGCCAATCTATTATTAGGCCCTAAAAAATGGCATTGAGAAGCCTAAACTCAGATGTGCATTCTTCTATGTAGTGATCACTGTCTCCGCTGTGCAGAGATCATATGGAATTGTGTCAATCTCTGTGGAGAATGCCACCAGTGGAGAATGGCAGTGCTGCCAATCTCATACCATGACCTGAAAACATGCATAAGGAATCCTAAACTCACATGTGCATTCTTCTATGGAGTGATGACTGTCTCCACTGTGTAGAGATCATATGGAATTGTGTCAATCCCTGAGATCATCATCACTCACATGTGGAGTGGAATAGGACACCACTCTCCTATGATCACTGGAATACCCCTCCTAGAATAGTAGGGTAAACATTTGTACAAGTGGAGAATGGCAATGGTGCCAATCTCTTGTTAGGCCCTAAGAAATGGCATTGAGAAGCCTAAACTCACATGTGCATTCTTCTATGTAGTGATCCTTGTCTCCATTGTGTAGAGCTCAGGGGGGTCACTATGTATAAACCCTCTATATCACGTGCGTTCAACGCTTATATTTAAAATCCCTTATCTGTAAATTTTTTCATTAATAAAATGTACCCCTTTTCTATACAAATCTGTAAATTTTTTCCAAAACTATTTTAAATAGTCCCTTATGTTTATTTATTTCTGTAATTAGAAATAAAAAATATCCTTTTGTTGAACTCACGTGATAGGGTTACATATGATGAGTGACCCCCCCGAGGTGTAGAGATCATATGGAATTGTGTCAATGTCTGTGGAGAATGCCACCAGTGGAGAATGGCAGTGGTGCTAATCTCATACCATGACGTGAAAACATGCACAAGGAATCCTATACTCACATGTGCATTCTTCTATGGAGTGATCACTGTCTCCGCTATGTAGAGATCATATGGAATTGTGTCAATATCTGAGATCATCAAACTCACATGTGGATTGGAATCGGATACCACTCTCCTATGATCACTAGAATACCCCTCCTAGAATAGTAGGGTAGACATTTGTACAAGTGGAGAATGGCAGTGGTGCCAATCTCTTATTAGGCCCTAATACATGGCATTGAGAAGCCTAAACTCACATGTGCATTGTTCTATGTAGTGATCACTGTCTCTACTGTGTAGAGATCCTATGGAATTGTGTCAATCTCTTATTAGGCCTTGGAATGTCAATCTATAGGTTTAGTTTGTCTAGACAACCACTAGTGGAGAATGGCAGTGATGCCAAACTCATGGTGGCACCTACATAATGATACTGAGATCATCAGACTCACATGTGGATTGGAATTGGACACCACTCTTCTATGATCATTGGAATACCCCTCCTAGAATAGTAGGGTAAACATTTGTACAAGACAATGGTAGTGGTGCCAATCTCTTATTAGGCCCTAAGAAACGGCATTGAGAAGCCTAAACTCACATGTGCATTCTTCTATGTAGTGGTCACTGTCTCCGCTGTGTAGAGATCATATGGAATTGTGTTAATCTCTATGGAGAATGCCAACAGTGGAGAATGGTACTAGTGCCAATCTCATACCATGACCTGAAAACATGCACAAGGGATCCTAAACTCACATGTGCATTCTTTTATGTAGTGATCACTGTCTCCGCTGTGTAGAGATCATATAGAATTGTGTCAATCTCTAGATCATCAAACTCACATGTGGATTGGAATCCGACACCACTCTCCTATGATCAATGGAATACCCCTCCTAGTATAGTAGGGTAAACATTTGTACAAGTGAAGAATGGCAGTGGTGCCAATCTCTTATTAGGCCCTAAGAAATGTCATTGAGAAGCCTAAACTCACATGTGCAGAGATCATATGGAATTGTGCCAATCTCTGTGGAGAATGCCACCAATGGAGAATGGCAGTGGTGCCAATCTCATACCATGACCTGAAAACATGCACAAGGAATCCTAAACTCACATGTGCATTGGCACTTTTGCCATTATCCTCATTATCCTACTGCCATTCTCCGCTAGTGGTAATGTGCATTCTTCTATGTAGTGATCACTCTCTCCGCTGTGTAGGGATCATATGGATTTGTGCCAATCTCTGTGGAGGATGCCACCAAAGGAGAATGGCAGTGGTGCCAATCTCATACCATGACCTGAAAACATGCACAAGGAATCCTAAACTCACACGTGCATTGGCACTTTTGCCCTTATCCTACTGCCATTCTCCGCTAGTGGTAATGTGCATCCTTCAATGTAGTGGAATGTCAATCTATAGGTTCAGTTTGTCTAGATTACCACTAGCGGAGAATGGCAGTGATGCCAATCTCATGCTTGCAACTACACTATGACACTGAGATCATCAAACTCACATGTGGAATGGAATAGGACACCACTCTCCTATGATCACTAGAATACCCCTCTTAGAATAGTAGGGTAAACATTTGTACAAGTGGAGAATGGCAATGGTGCCAGTCTCTTATTAGGCCCTAAGAAATGGCATTGAGAAGCCTAAATTCACATGTGCAGAGCTCACATGGAAATGCGTCAATCTATGTGGAGGATGCCACCAGTGGAGAATGGCAGTGGTGCCAATCTCACATGTGGATTGGCACTTTTGCCATTATCCTACTGCCATTCTCCGCTAGTGGTAATGTGCATTCTTCTATGTAGTGGAATGTCAATCTATAGGTTTAGTTTGTTTAGACAACCACTAGTGGAAAATGGCAGTGATGCCAAACTCATGGTGGCACCTACATATTGACATTGATCATCAGACTCACATGTGGGTTGGTAAACATTTGTGCAAGTGGAGAATGGCAGTGGTGCCAATCTCTTATTAGGGCCTAAGAAATGGCATTGAGAAGCCTAAAATCATATGTGCATCCTTCTATGTAGTCATCACTGTCTCCGCTGTGTAGAGATCATATGGAATTGTGTCAATTTCTTTGGAGAATGCCACCTGTTGAGAATGGCAGTGGTGCCAATCTCATACCATGACCTGAAAACATGTACAAGGAATCCTAAACTCACATGTGCATTGGCACTTTTGCCATTATCCTACTGTAGCCAACAAAATTAGTGGAATGTCAATCTATAGGTTCAGTCTGTCTAGACTACTACTAGCGAAATATGGCAGTGGTGCCAATCTCTTGCTTGCAGCTACATGATGACACTGAGATCATCAAACTCACATGTGGAATGGAATAGGACACCACTCTCCTATGATCACTGGAATACCCCTTCTAGAATAGTAGGCTAAACATTTGTACAAGTGGAGAATGGCAGTGGTGCCAATCTCTTATTAGGCCCTAAGAAATGGCATTAAGAAGCCTAAACTCACATGTGCAGAGATCATATGGAATTGTGTCAATCTCTGTGGAGAATGCCACCAGTGGAGAATGGCAGTGGTGCCAATCTCATACCATGACCTGAAAACATATAAAGGAATCCTAAACTCACATGTGCGTTCTTCTATGTAGTGATCACTGTCTCCTCTGTGTAGAGATCATATGGAATTGTGTCAATCTCTGAGATCATCAGACTCACATGTGGAATGGATTAGGACACCACTCTCCTATGATCACTAGAATACCCCTCCTAGAATAGTAGGGTGAACATTTGTACAAGTGGAGAATGGCAGTGGTGCCAATCTCTTATTAGGCCCTAAGAAATGGCATTGAGAAGCCTAAACTCACATGTGCATTCTTCTATGTAGTGATCACTGTCTCTGCTGTGTAGAGATCATATGGAATTGTGTCAATCTTTGTGGAGAATTCCACTAGTGGAGAATGGCAATGCTTCCAATCTCATACCATGACCTGAAAACATGCACAAGGAATCCTAAACTCACATGTGCATTGGAAGTACCACTAATGGAGAATGGCAGTGATGCCAATCTCATGCTGGCAACTACATAATGACAATGAGATCATCAAACTCACACTACAGCCAATAAATATAGTGGAATGTCAACCTACAGTGACAATCTGTGAAAGAGAATCAGATGCCATTACAGAACACTGCAAAATATTCTGTCACTGCAAAAAACACAGCTTTTTCCTCACACGAGCAGATCTGCAAAACTGACGAAAGTGGTATTTCACCACACAGTCACTTCCTAGTGACGATTTTGCATCAACAGGCAACAGGCATGAATCTGCAACTCCCAATATCTCTGCACACAGGCATATGATGCAATTTCTGCGGCACCTTTCCACCGACTAGCCGTGCAGTGGTCGCACAGCAAAAAATAGGGCCTTCTTTCTGAGTGCCTGCGAAGAACTTCCACCTTCAAAACGGTCCCCGAAACGCCCTCAATTCAAAAAAATAAAGTCACTAAGGGCTTTGCCCTTTCCCGCAGCATATACTGCGCTCTCGCCACACTGCGAAGGGCGTCTCAATCTGAAACAGTGCACTCCTGCACTTCTGGCTGTGCTACCTGCAGAGATTTGCTCCCAAACTCGAAATAGGAAAGCAACACTAGTCCTCTTACCAGGACACCATGAACTTGGCTTGCTTTCTTGAGCTCCTTACCACGAACAAGGCTCTGATACCATGTGAAGATAGTGGGAGAGAGGGAAGGAGTCTCACTTGCGGCTTTCTCACATGCACAATGGGGGAGTACACACAAAGGTGGAGGCTGAAAACAGTTTTCCTCTTCTTAGTTGTGTAAGCCAAAAGAACTCTAGTACAAAGAAATAGAAGAACCCTATATGTGGGTCTCAAAACAAACTCAACTAACTAAGGTGGCATACTAACTGAGCCACGAACTAGTGTAGATAAGGATAGCTGTCATCCAGCTATTATTCGTGGGCGGTGTACCAACCGCATCTCCAGCTAACAAGTCGGTGACATAAATGCACAACAGTCACCCTGGCATATCGCGAGTGGAGCTCGATATCTCAACATGTAATGCCACACATCCATTAGTAAAGACGTCAACAACAACTTCATGTTCCCTACTACAATAGCACCTGATGCACTCCTTGATGATGCCATGCTTCACAACCGCCTCTTTTCCATACTCATCACCCTCATCAGAATAAAGAATATTGTCCTCAATTATTGTGTATGGCCTTGTGATTTCTAACATGTGCTCAAATCCATCAAACCCATCATGTGAGCTGACAAATGACAAAAAACAGAAGGTATCAGACAAACCCTTTTGTGCACTATCCGATTCATGGACAACACCCACAAAGCTTCTATGCCAAAATCGAGCCTCTATCATTGCTTCCTTGAGATTTACCATCTCTGTCATTGTCATAAATGATAGCAATACATACTATGACAGAGTGGCAACGGTCTCCATCAAGCCACAGAGCAACTTCTTGAAGGTAGCCTTATCCCAACACATGCCTTTTTGGCAGATCCCTCTGAGGTGTCAAGCACACACAAGCTGATTGGAAGTTGTCCCTTGGAGTGATGTGTTAGAAAGCTCTCCCCCTCTATCTCCATGTTCACTTGAATAATTGTCCAAGGAAAACAAGACTGTGATGTAGACTTGTTACGCTCTATTGAACTAATCACCCAATCAACATAGATTGACGTGGCTTTTGGGAAATCAGGTGTGGACTTGCCAACTTGCAGCTTCTCTTTGACCCATGACTCACATGAACCCTTGAAGCTCTGATAAACAATTGAATCAATTTTGAAGTAAGTTGCAAGGGCATCCCATGTTTGATGTTGGGGCAAAGGGTGACGTGAGTTGAACTCCTTGATGAGCGCTTCTTTCAGGGCTCTATCATGCTTAATCTCCATTGCCTGTTGAGACATTTCAATGGAGTCCTTGTCTTTGCTTGACTTGACCAAGACTATTTCTTTAGACTCAATCTCTGCTTGAAGTGCACGTACATCTTCGTCTTCCAATCCTGGCAGACACCTCATATATGTTATTGTGGGATTTCGACCCTCAAGATCACCCTACTTCACCAATGTCAAAATCCTAATCCATTGTTCGTAGATGTCATCATCGTATGTGACCATGTGTGTGTCCTTGGTAGCAAAGTTTGCGCCCATCGATACGCTTGCAACTCCTACAAAATTCTATATTAAAAAATCAAAATCATCTTAGACATTCTTCTAATCCAAATCATGTAATAGAGATAATAATGACACTAGTGCGATTCTCCCATTACCATGTCAAAAGCATGACTTGGTAACTAGAAGAATGGCACTAGTGCCATTCTCACATCAGAAAATTGACACTACTATCATTTCTTTTACAAAGCCATAAACATTCTTGAAATAAAAAATGCATACAAAACAAAGTTTATTACTCACATCCCAACTTTGTCGATCTTTATGCCCTTTGACAAGGCCTTGGGCTGGTTTCTTTGGTCGTCCGAATGCAATCCACTGTGCCCTTAGGTGTTGTAAGATATCGATATATGGTTGATTTTTCAAAACGGTCTATGCCTCCATGTTGGCCATTGATGATATCTTACAACTTGCTTCAACTAGTGCATTGACAACAATTCTCGCCTTCCTCCATGTATAGAAACCTTTTCATTGATTGAAGGCTTCTCCATGTGCTTTAGTTATAAATATCCTTGCAGCATAAATCGAATGCTGCCGTGCGAGAATCCAATAATTATACTCCTTTAACTTTTCCACCTTTATCTCTTCCTTGCACATCGGAGTATTTGTGCCTATGTGGTAAGGCATAAGATATGCACATGTTGCAAGAGGTCGTGCATTCATTGCAAAACTCTTGACCAAGTCACTGACATAGCTGAGGGTCAATGTCCTGTACACATATTGGCTTGGTGCTCTAAAGCAATTTATCACTGGGATCAACACCTCAAACTCCAAACCAAATGGGAAGTACTCTACGTACTCCATCAAGCCTGTCATACTTGTGTCCTTCCTTTCCAATTTCTTTTGTAGTGCCTTAAAGTCAACATCTGGCTGGATTTTCTTATACAGGATGATAGTTGCTTCAGATGGTTTCTGACCATGTCCTGTTATATGTGTCTCACCACTCCCCGTTGCATCACCTCCACTTCCAGTTCCATGAGTGACTATTCCCATACCTCCCTATTTTCCTCCTAAAGTTGTCTCTTTGTCTTTAGCCTCCAGTTTATCCCCAATGCTTGTTTTTCCATCTGACCTTATTTCCTTCTCACCTGTTGTTTCCTCCTCACCGGTTTCTCTAGCCTTCTCTTTCAATGTGTTCTGAGACACTTGAGAGCTTGATCCCTCAACATTACTTTTCTTGGTTCTTTTCGAAACTTTTCTACTCTTTTTTATATCTTGCTTTATCCCTTTTGTTACCAAATCAAAGCTTTCTAATATCTGTTGGTTGGTATAATTTTCTGGCTCATTAATCCAACCCCTAGATATCATCGTGTCCTCCCCAGTAGCATTCATCCTCGCATGATCAAAACAAGCAGGATCCAATTGATACACATTGCCTCCTAATGTATGAATTTTGAGACAAGGAACATTGTCTTTCTCGGTATCCTCCATCTCTTGAACTTGTCCAACATCTTCAAAAGTTTTTCCTTGGATGTTCACAAAACAATGCACTTTATGGAGTTTTTGGACTTCGTTATTGTATATATCCAAAAACCATCCTCTTCCAAAACTAACTCCATCATAAACTGACACCTCTCGAACCTTTCTCTTTCCCTTGCTGGCCATTCTTGCAATGTTCTGTTAACAAAAGAACCAAGGACACAATGAAATGTATAATAGAAAATCATAACTGTAGTAGGAAATATTACAACCACAATGCAACTTCTATTAATAAAATAACCAAGGCGAAGCAACTTATATATGCATTATGAAAAACTACACCAACACAGCAAGCAAATATACACAATATCAATCTCCACATAGATTGACACAATTCCATATGATCTCTACACAACGGAGACAGTGAACACTACATAGAAGAATGCACATGTGAGTTTAGCATTCCTTGTGCATGTTTTCAGGTCATGGTATGAGATTGGCACCACTGCCATTCTCCACTGGTGGCATTCTCCACAGAGATTGACACAGGCTTCTCAATGCCATTTCTTAGGGCCTAATAAGAGATTGGCACCACTGCCATTCTCCACTTGTACAGATGTTTACCCTACTATTCTAGCAGGGGTATTCCAATGATCATAGGAGAGTGGTGTCTGATTCCAATCCCCATGTGAGTTTGATGATCTCAGTGTCATTATGTAGTTGCCAGCATGAGATTGGCATCACTGCCATCCTCTGCTAGTGGTAGTCTAGACAAACTGAACCTATAGATTGACATTCCACTAATTTTATTGGTTGTAGTAGGATAATGGCAAAAGTGCCAATGCACATGTGAGTTTAGGATTCCTTGTGCATGTTTTCAGGTCATGGTATGAGATTGGCACCACTGCCATTCTCCATTGGTGGCATTCTCCACAGAGATTGACACAATTCCATATGATCTCTACACAGCGGAGACAGTGATCACTACATAGAAGAATGCACATGTGAGTTTAGGCTTCTCAATGCCATTTCTTAGGGCCTAATAAGAGATTGGCACCACTGCCATTCTCCACTTGTACAAATGTTTCCCTACTATTCTAGGAGGGGTATTCCAGTGATCATAGGAGAGTGGTGTCCGATTCCAATCCACATGTGAGTCTGATGATCTCAGTGTCATTATGTAGGTGCCACCATGAGTTTGGCATCACTGCCATTGTCCACTAGTGGTTGTCTAGACAAACTAAACATATGGATTGACATTCCAAGACCTAATAAGAGATTGACACAATTCCATATGATCTCTACATAGCGGAGACAGTGATCACTACATAGAAGAATGCACATGTGAGTTTAGGCTTCTCAATGCCATTTCTTAGGGCCAGCATGAGTTTGGCATCACTACCATTCTCTGCTAGTGGTAATCTAGACAAACTAAACCTATAGATTGACATTTCACTAATTTTATTGGCCGGAGTAGGATAATGGCAGAAGTGCCAATGCACATGTGAGTTTAGGATTCCTTGTGCATGTTTTCAGGTCATGGTATGAGATTGGCACCGCTGCCATTCTCCACTGGTGGCATTCTCCACAGAGATTGACACAATTCTATATGATCTCTACATAGTGGAGACAGTGATCACTACATAGAAGAATGCACATTACCACTAGCGAAGAATGGCAGTGGGATAATGGCAAAAGTGCCAATGCACATGTGAGTTTAGGATTCCTTGTGCCAATGCACATGTGAGTTTAGGCTTCCCAATGCCATTTCTTAGGGCCTAATAAGAGATTGGCACCACTGCCATTCTCCACTTGTACAAATGTTTACCCTACTATTCTAAGTTTAGGCTTCACAATGCCATTGTCTAGGGCCCAATAAGAGATTGGCACCACTCCCATTCTCCGCTTGTACAAATGTTTATCCTAATATTCTGAGAGGGGTATTCCAAGAATCATAGGATAATGGTGCCCGATTCCAATCCACATGTGAGTTTGAGGATCTCAATGTCATTATGTAGTTATTTGCATGAGATTGGCATCACTTCCATTCTCCACTGGTGGCAGTCTAGATAAACTAAACTTGTATATTGACATTCCACAAATTTTATTGGTTGTAGTAGTATAATTGCAAAAGTGCCAATGCACATGTGAGTTTAGGATTCCTTGTGCCATTTTTAAGGTCTTGGTATGCTACCATTCTCCACTGGTGGCGTTCTCCACAGAGATTGACATAATTCCATATGATATCTACACAGCGGAGACAGTCATCACTACATAGAAGAATGCACATGTGAGTTTGATGGTCTCAGTGTCATTATGTATTTGCCAGCATGAGATTGGCATCACTACCATTCTCCACTAGTGGCAATCTAGACAGTGTCCATGTGCCAGATGAGTTGAGGTCCAAGTTGGATCCAAAAGCTGAGAAGTGCATCTTTATTGGTTATTCTCTGCAGCAGAAAGGGTATAGATGCTATAACCCTTCTACACGTAAGTTCACAGTGAGCAGAGATGTTGTTTTTGATGAGATGAGCAGCTGGTATAAACCAGTAAATGTGATGATTGATGTAGATGCACACAATGGTAATGCTGCACAGAATGCACAACAGCAATCACAAAATATCAGTGGACCTAGAGTGTCCTCTACCAGTGGTTCACATACTTCGCCATGGATAAGGCAGATTGAGATCAGGAGAATCCCCTCAAAGCAATGCAGAGAGTGGTACGCAGGTATCACAAAAAGGAAAAGAGAAGGTAGATCAGCCCATGTTTAATGTGAATGCAGGTCACTCTTGTGTGGATGGTGAATCCAGTGGCTCAGAACAGAGCATTGATGATGAGTTGGGTATTCCTTCTGTTGTTACACCTGGAGTAAGGAAGACCAGGGATGTTTTGAGAGCACCTGGAAGTGAGCCTATTTTGCGGAGGTCTACCAGGGTTAGGTATCCTGTGGATAGGCTGAAATATGATGGATTTACAGCCATTCACTATGCCTATATGGTCAAAGTGATACAGGAACCAGAACCCACTTCTTTTGAGCAAGCCATGGGAAATGAAAAATGGGAGAAAGCCATGGATGAAGAAATGGATGCCTTGGATGCTAATGCTACATGGGAATTGGTGCCTTTGCCTAAAGGCAAGAATGCAATTGGTTGTAAGTGGGTTTATAAGATCAAGCACAATGCAGATGGTTCTGTGAATAGATACAAGGCAAGATTAGTTGTCAAGGGGTATGCACAGACATATGGCATTGATTATGAAGAAACTTTCAGCCCGGTTGCAAGGATGGCAACCGTAAGAGCAGCCATTGCTATGGCTGCATCAAAGGGATGGTCTTTACATCAGATGGATGTAAAGAATGCCTTCTTGCATGGTGATTTGCAAGAAGAGGTCTTTATGGAGCAGCCAGTAGGTTATGTTCATGCTATTCATCCCGAGTTTGTTTGCAGGTTGAAGAAAGCCTTGTATGGCTTGAAGCAAGCACCTAGAGCATGGTCTGACAAGATAGGACAGTATCTTGTCACTATTGGCTTTCAAATTTCCAAGGCAGATTTCTCACTCTACGTGAGAAAAACAGAGAAAGGGATTATGCTGCTGGTCATTTATGTTGATGATTATCATCACAGGTGATAGTGATGAAGATATCCTTCATGTGAAAATGCTATTGAGGCAGAAGTTTGAGATGAAGGATTTGGGAGAGCTGCGTTATTTCTTGGGCATTGAGGTGATTAGATCACCAAGTGGGATACAGCTCTTACAGAGGCAGTATGGATTGGACATGCTGTCCAAATATGGGATGACAGGCTGTAAGCCTATTTCAGTTCCTTTGGAGCAGAATGTGAAGCTGAGCGCAGATGCAGGTGAGCTTCTGGAGAACCCTACTATGTACAAACGCATAGTAGGAAGTTTGATTTACATGACTATTACCAGGCCAGATTTGAGCTATGCTGTGTTGGGTTGGTAAGTCAGTTTATGCAGGCTCCAAGGAAACCGCATTTGGATGCGGCTAGACGCATACTCAGGTATGTGAAGTCCACATTGCAGTATGGACTATTTTATGAGGTTGGGGTTCAGATACAGTTGCATGGATACACTGATGCTGATTGGGCTGGTAGCATTTCAGATAGACGATCTACCAGTGGATATGTGTTCTCTTTTGGGAGTGCTGCAGTCACTTGGAGCAGCAAGAAACAGCCTACAGTTGCCTTGTCGAGCACAGACGTTGAGTACAGGGGTGCAGCAATGGCTGCATGTGAGGTAGCTTGGTTGCATAAGCTACTTTATGATATGCATCAGTCTATAGATGGGCCGGTTGTCATTTATTGTGACAACATGAGCAGTATACATTTGGCAAAGAACCCAGTCTTTCATGCTAGAACAAAGCACATTGAGGTGCATTATCACTATGTGCGGGAGAAGGTTTTACTAGGTCTTATTGATCTAGTTTATGTCAGCACAGAGGATCAGGTAGCTGACATATTCATGAAAGCATTGGGCGCAGAGAAGCTGCGCAAGTTCAGAGACCTGCTTGGTGTGCAGGATTTGGGATTGAGCTCGAGGAGGAGTGTTGAGATATCGAGCTCCACACTCGCGATATGCCAGGGTGACTGTTGTGCATTTATGTCACCGACTTGTTAGCTGGAGATGCGGTTGGTACACCGCCCACGAATAATAGCTGGATGACAGCTATCCTTATCTACACTAGTTCGTGGCTCAGTTAGTATGCCACCTTAGTTAGTTGAGTTTGGTTTGAGACCCACATATAGGGTTCTTCTATTTCTTTGTACTAGAGTTCTTTTGGCTTACACAACTAAGAAGAGGAAAACTGTTTTCAGCCTCTACCTTTGTGTGTACTCCCCCATTGTGCATGTGAGAAAGCCGCAAGTGAGACTCCTTCCCTCTCTCCCACTATCTTCACATTACAAGCATTGTCAAGCAAAAGAAAAGTGATCTCGCTAGTGAAGACATCCCAACAGGCGATAGAGGTTGAGGCTATGTGTGTGGCACATGCATCAAATAATCCCCATATTGAGATTTGGTCTAGCATTGAGAGGCCTCTTGAGACACATAGAGCTTATTCACCTATCGATGAAGGAATTAAAGAGGGTGAGCATCACATTGAAGACTTGCGACCTTTAACTGAAGCAGATCTTGAAGCTATCCCAAAGATTACATTGGAAGATTTGGAGCAAGGTCTTTAGCTACTCATTTATGCCTTGTGTATTCGATTTCAAAATAATATGACTTTTATGGATTTTCTCGATTGCACATACTCTCATCATATTAAAGATATTAAACATTAGGTATGATAAAATTGTGTGACATAATGACATGGGGAATGGTACTAGTGTCATTCTCCCTATGTCGGGTTATACATAAGAGGTACTATTAACATTTTATGCGACCTCATATGGAGAGTGGCACTAGTGCGATTATCTCTTTGTGGTAATGTAGAAATGGTAATACTGTTATGTTCCTTTCTTGAATCTATGTTAGTTGAAAGCATTACAGAGATTAAAAATTGTATAATATTAACTATGCTACTAAAGTTTTGATTTGGGTGCTTTCTACAAATCTATTGGACCAAAGTAATACAATATCTATGCTTTCAGATCATGCATTGTACATTTCTTTTGGGACATGGGGGGAGGCACTAGTAGTATTCTCTCCTCCCAATGAGGGTATAGAGAAAGGCACTAGTGGCATTCTCCATAACCTTATATGTAAAATGGCACTAGCACCACCCCAAGAGAAGAATGGCACTATTGCCATTCTCTCTATGAGTTCAGAGAGAAAGGTTGCACTATTTGCATTCTCAATTGACCTTTAGAGAGAATGGCACTTTTGCCATTCCCCAAAAATACAATGGAATCAGTGAACGACGATGGATAATGTTCATATTTTATTGTTATTTATTATCGACATTGTTGAATACACTCTAAAGAATCAAAATATTTCTATATTCCTCAACTTCCACAGGGACCAATGATGCATGGAAGGATGTGGAGACATCAAATGTAGAGGACAACATACCACCCAAAATGGGGACTATCAATTACGCGATGGATACAGGAGGTATAGAAGAAAACATAACCCCAAAAATGGAGAAAATTGCAAGGAATATCACGAATCCTATACTTTTAGAAGAGAACATGGATGAACGTACTGCAACATTGGGGACAAAACTAGATAATCTTATTGTTGTTGCAAACATGTATGAAATCATAGCTCCTGACAATTTGGATGAGTCAGAAGCCAGCAACTTCAAGGAGAATTTGGATCTATATCCACATACAATTTCTTTGGATATGCCACGATTAACAATCATATTATACTTGAATGGCCTGTTATTAAGTCGCTGCCTATTCAAGTCTCCAATACATCCATCTATTATGCATGGCAAAAATAGTTATATGGTTGTTCGTCCTGGGTGCATAGAATTTCTTAAAATCTTGCGACAAAGATTTAATGTAGGTATCTGGTCAACTGCGATGGAGCATAACATACTTGATATGGTAGGAAAGCTGCAAAATTATGCAAATGAGAGCCTCCCTTTCTTTGTTATATGGTCTCAGCAAGGATGCTACACTTACAATAAGACGAGGATAAATAGGCCTGACAAGGTTGGTGTTGAGGCAATGTTCAAACCCTTAGCAAAAATCTCAAAGGCATTTGGATGTGATGCTAGAAGGACAATCCTTGTTGATGACTCCCCATACAAGGCTTGCATTTGCCCTCCATCAAATTGCATATTTCCTTCAACGTTTGATGTACAAGACAAGGATGATAATATTCTACTGAGAGAGTTAATGCCGTTTACTACAACTCGATGAGACTAAAGATGTGCGCAGCATGATTGAGACAAATCGGTGTGGACAATTGCCTGTGATGGAGGGGCATAAGGATTTCAACCTTGTCCAGAAAGTAATTGATGAATGGAGGGAGGAAAATCATGCATGGTCAAGAATGGAATATAAAACAAGAAATCTTCCTCTTGCAGATCAACTAAGAGAGAGGGATATAGGTGGTAGGGCAACCCATGGTGGTGATGGCCAGGTGCCTAAACTCAATGCATCCCAAATAAGACTTTTCTCAATGCATCCGCAACTCTCTAGCATGAATGCGATGCAAGTTTCTCAATTGGCTATAGACCTAGGGTACAAAGGTCACTATATCAAGAAATACATTGCTAAGGGCTACATAAACCGACTACAGAATGCGTATTTTTCATGAAGGTACATATGTTAAAGTGTTTTTTGATTTTATCTCAATATATGTAACTGTTGTAGTAGCTAATTGAATTTGTCTTTTGTGATGTAGATAGATATACGTTCAAATCAAGCTTGAGTAGGTACATACCAGAACGAGATCCATTTGGACCACCAAAGTTACCTGTCCCTATCAACGAAGTGTTTTGGATAAAAAATGTGGCTTTCGAGGTGCATGAGTCAACCATTACAGGTGCTTGTTTGTGCATGGCTCCATCAAGAGAGGGACTACTATTCTCCATTATGGAGGTGACAAGTACTCCTACAGAGACTGGAAGGAATTATGTAGAGTTCATCCAAGGCTAAAGAAGTACTCTATCCAAGAGGACCCTACTGTCCCTATGAAGGATATGGTGAATATTGTTGGTGATGTTCAATATGGCAATGTGGCAGGATTTATTAACAGCAATAGAAATACCAATGTAAAGCCAAATGTTTGTTATCTATTTTCCCCTGATGTTCCACCTTGGTATGACCCCATGATGAACATAGATATTGCAGAATATGGTCACATTTGTATTGAATCCATAGATGATATACATGCAGGAGAGGAGCTATTTGCAGACTATGAGTTTTGAATAACAACATTGTATTTCTTTATACAATCATTACTTATGGGAATTACTACTTTCTTGCCAACTATGTAAATTGGTGCGTAATTGTTGTGTGTGAATAATATGCAAACATGTTCATAACTACATTCATAATGTATTTAGAAGGAATGTCTCTCGTGCCATTCTTTCCGGTGCCATTCTCTTTGGGGCTAGAAATTGAGAGTTTCTTTGGAATCATGATTTATTTCAGGGATTTTAATGGTGTATCAACAAGTAGTTATGTTTTCATCCTAAAGTGTACTTTTTTACTTTGCAATGAGCAATCAACATGACATGTAAAGTTATCGTTTTACAATAATGCTAGTCAGTCCAAACATTGAAAGTGCACAATAAATGATTGTCATTGCCACCTAAATTACATCAAATGCTTGTCATTGCCCATTGATTTTCCATCAACTACATATCTTGCATTCATTCTCCTCAACTACATATCTTGATTTTACATCAACTACATATCTTACTAAGTTAAAGAGCCTGTGCATTTTCATTGCAATACTCATGGTACACTCTACATTTTTTAAATGGTGTTTTGGAGATTTTCAAATGAGAATACTCACAACAAAAGCGAGTCTCAATATCAATGGAAATTCCAGAGACTCGCTATTATGAAGGTGTTTTTGAACATCACTATGGCTCACGAGATGAATCTAACTCAAATGGGTTTCAAAGTTTATTATTTTTTTGATGATAACGTAGTTTAGACACTAATATTCTATTTATTATTTCAGAATGTAGTTGATATTTCATGCTTCATGAATGGCTATCTAGTCTATTTTCACATATTTCTCCTGTTTTTTCATTGAGGGGAGCTACAATTTCTTCCAAAACTGCCATTCTGGGAATTGGGTTTTTCCCGAATTGGGAATTGGAAATGGCATTGAGAAGCCTAAACTCACATGCTCATTCTTCTATGTAGTGAAAACTGTCTCCACTGTGTAGAGATCATATGGAATTGTGTCAATGTCTATGGAGAATGCCACTAGTGGAGAATGGTAGTGGTGCCAATCTGATAACATGACCTGCAAACATGCACAAGGAATCCTAAACTCACATGTGCATTCTTCTATGTAGAGATCACTGTCTCCGCTATGTAGAGATCATATGGAATTGTGTCAATCTCTGAGTTCATCAAACTCGCAGGTGGATTGGAATCGGACACCACTCTCCTATGATCATTGGAATACCCCTCCTAGAATAGAGGGTGAGCATTTGTACAAGTGGAGAATGGCAGTGGTGCCAATCTCTTATTAGGCCCTAAGAAATGGCATTGAGAAGCCTAAACTCACATGCTCATTCTTCTATGTAGTGATCACTGTCTCCGTTGTGTAGAGATCATATGGAATTGTGTCAATCTCTTATTAGGCCTTGGAATGTCAATCTATAGGTTTAGTTTGTCTAGACAACCACTAGTGAAGAATGGCAGTGATGCCAAACTCATGGTGGCACCTACATAATGATAGTGAGATCATCAAACTCACATGTGGATTGGAATCGGACACCACTCTGCTATGATCATTGGAATACCCCTCCTAGAATAGTAGGGTAGACATTTGTACAAGAGAATGGTAGTGGTGCCAATCTCTTATTAGGCCCTAAGAAATGGCATTGAGAAGCCTAAACTCACATGTGTGTTCTTCTATGTATCGAGCATTAAATAATATTTTTGCTCTAGTGTCATGCACATCCGTAAAAAAACATGAGCCTGTTAGGTATGTTATCCAATCAAGCACTAATGGGATGCATGTGCCACTTTGCATGTAAGTCAATTCCACCTAGTTGAAGGTGTGTGCAAAGTATTGTGCCCATCGGATATGCTTTGCATTGTCGATCAAGCATAAAACACCGTTTTTGCCTTAGTGTCATGCACAACCACGAAAAAACACGGTCCTAAGTGTGATAATCAAACAAGTACTTATTGGATGGGGGCTCCACTTTTCACGCAAGTCTGTTTCAAATAGGTTGAGATGCGTGCAAAGTATTGTCACCATCGAATATGCTTTGCATGGTCGATTATGCATTATACAACGTTCTTCCCATAATGATATGTACATCTGCGAAAAAACACGCCCTTAGGTATATTATGTAACCAAGTACTACTTATCGCATGGGCGTGCCTCTTTGACAAAATTTCAATACCACCTAGGTTAAGGCATAGGAAAAGTATTGTTCCCATCGGATATGCTTTGCATGGTCGATCGATCATTAAATACTATTTTTGCTCGTGTCATGCACATCCGTAAAAAAAACACGCTGCTAGGTGTGTTATCCGATCAAGTACTTATGTGATGGGAATGCCACTTTGCATGTAAGTCAATTCCACTGGTTGAAGCTGTGTGCAAAGTATTGTGCCCCATCAGATATGCTTTGCATTGTCGATCAAGCATAAAATACGTTTTTTGCCTTAGTGTCATGCACAACCATATAAAAACACGGTCCTAAAAGTGTTAATCAAACAAGTACTTATCGGATGGGGGCTCCAATTTGCACGCAAGTCCGTTTCAACTAGGTTGAGATGCATGAAAAGTATTGTCACCATCAGATATGCTCTGCATGGTCGATTACGCATTATACAACGTTTTTCCCGTAGTGATATGCACATCCGCAAAAAAACATGCCCTTAGGTATGTTATCTGACCAAGTACTTATCGGATGGGTGTGCCTCTTTGAGAACATTTCAATACCTTCTAGTTTGAGGTGTAGGAAAAGTATCATGCCCATCGGATATGCTTTGCATGGTCGATTGAGCATTAAATATCATTTTTACCTTAGATCAACTAAGAGAGAGGGATATAGGTGGTAGGGCAACCCATGGTGGTGATGGCCAGGTGCCTAAACTCAATGCATCCCAAATAAGACTTTTAAGGAATGCTCCTCAACTCTCTAGCATGAATGCGATGCAAGTTTCTCAATTGGCTATAGACCTAGGGTACAAAGGTCGCTATATCAAGAAATACATTGCTAAGGGCTACATAAACCGACTACAGAATGCGTATTTTTCATGAAGGTACATATGTTAAAGTGTTTTTTGATTTTATCTCAATATATGTAACTATTGTAGTAGCTAATTGAATTTGTCTTTTGTGATGTAGATAGATATACGTTCAAATCAAGCTTGAGTAGGTACATACCAGAACGAGATCCATTTGGACCACCAAAGTTACCTGTCCCTATCAATGAAGTGTTTTGTATAAAAAATGTGGCTTTCGAGGTGCATGAGTCAACCATTACAGGTGTTGGATTGGGCTTGTTTGTGCATGGCTCCATCAAGAGAGGGACTACTATTCTCCATTATGGAGGTGACAAGTACTCCTACAGAGACTGGAAGGAATTATGTAGATTTCATCCAAGGCTAAAGAAGTACTCTATCCAAGAGGACCCTACTATCCCTATGAAGGATATGGTGCATATTGTTGGTGATATTCAATATGGCAATGTGGCAGGATTTATTAACAGTAATAGAAATACCAATGTAACGCCAAATGTTTGTTATGTATTTTCCCCTGATGTTCCACCTTGGTATGACCCCATGATGAACATAGATATTGCAGAATATGGTCACATTTGTATTGAATCCATAGATGATATACATGCAGGAGAGGAGCTATTTGCAGACTATGAGTTTTGAATAACCACATTGTATTTCTTTATACAATCATTACTTATGGGAATTACTACTTTCTTGCCAACTATGTAAATTGGTGCGTAATTGTTGTGTGTGAATAATATGCAAACATGTTCATAACTACATTCATAATGTATTTAGAAGGAGTGTCTCTCGTGCCATTCTTTCCTGTGCCATTCTCTTTGGGGCTAGAAATTGAGAGTTTCTTTGGAATCATGATTTATTTCAGGGATTTCAATGGTGTATCAACAAGTTGTTATGTTTTCATCCTAAAGTGTACTTTTTTACTTTGCAATGAGCAATCAACATGACATGTAAAGTTATCGTTTTACAATAATGCTAGTCAGTCCAAACATTGAAAGTGCACAATAAATGATTGTCATTGCCACCTAAATTACATCAAATGCTTGTCATTGCCCATTGATTTTCCATCAACTACATATCTTGCATTCATTCTCCTCAACTACATATCTTGATTTTCCATCAACTACATATCTTACTAAGTTAAAGAGCCTGTGCATTTTCATTGCAATACTCATGGTACACTCTACATTTTTTAAATGGTATTTTGTAGATTTTCAAATGAGAATGCTCACAACAAAAGCGAGTCTCAATATCAATGGAAATTCCAGAGACTCGCTATTATGAAGGTGTTTTTGAACATCACTATGGCTCACGAGATGAATCTAACTCAAATGGGTTTCAAAGTTTATTATTTTTTTGATGATAATGTAGTTTAGACACTGATATTCTATTTATTATTTGAGAATGTAGTTGATATTTCATGCTTCATGAATGGCTATCTAGTCTATTTTCACATATTTCTCCTGTTTTTTCATTGAGGGGAGCTACAATTTCTTCCAAAACTGCCATTCTGGGAATTGGGTTTTTCCCGAATTGGGAATTGGAAATGGCATTGAGAAGCCTAAACTCACATCCTCATTCTTCTATGTATTGATCACTGTCTCTGCTGTGTAGAGATCATATGGAATTGTGTCAATGTCTATGGAGAATGCCACCAGTGGAGAATGGTAGTGGTGCCAATCTCATAACATGACTTGCAAACATGCACAAGGAATCCTAAACTCACATGTACATTCTTCTATGTAGAGATCCCTGTCTCCGCTGTGTAGAGATCATATGGAATTGTGTCAATCTCTGAGTTCATCAGACTCACATGTGGATTGGAATCGGACACCACTCTCCTATGATCATTGGAATACCCCTCCTAGAATAGTAGGGTGAGCATTTGTACAAGTGGAGAATGGCAGTGGTGCCAATTATTAGGCCCTAAGAAATGGCATTGAGAAGCCTAAACTCACATGCTCATTCTTCTATGTAGTGATCACTATCTCCGCTGTGTAGAGATCATATGGAATTGTGTCAATCTCTTATTAGGCCTTGGAATGTCAATCTATAGGTTTAGTTTGTCTAGACAACCACTAGTGGAGAATGGCAGTGATGCCAAACTGATGGTGGCACCTACATAATGATACTGAGATCATCAGACTCACATTTGGATTAGAATTGAACACCACTCTGCGATGATCATTGGAATACCCCTCCTAGAATAGTAGGGTAAATATTTGTACAAGAGAATGGTAGTGGTGCCAATCTCTTATTAGGCCCTAAGAAATGGTATTGAGAAGCCTAAACTCACATGTGCATTCTTCTATGTAGTGGTCACTGTCTCCGCTGTGTAGAGATCATATGGAATTGTGTTAATCTCTGTGGAGAATGCCAATAGTGGAGAATGGTAGTGGTGCCAATCTCATACCAAGACCTGAAAACATGCACAAGGAATCATAAACTCACATGTGGATTGGCAGTTTTGCCATTATAGAATGCCACCAGTGGAGAATGGCAGTGGTGCACAAGGAATCCTAAACTCACATGTGCATTCTTTTATGTAGTGATCACTGTCTCCGCTGTATAGAGATCATATGGAATTGTCTCAATCTCTGAGATCATCAAACTCACATGTGCATTGGAATCGGACACCACTCTCCTATGATCACTGGAATACCCCTCCTAGAATAGTAGGGTAAACATTTGTACAAGTGAAGAATGGCAGTGGTGCCAATCTATTATTAGGCCCTAAGAAATGTCATTGAGAAGTTTAAACTCACATGTGTAGAGATCATATGGAATTGTGCCAATCTCTGTGGAGAATGCCACCAGTGGAGAATGGTAGTGGTGCCAATCTCAAACCATGACCTGAAAACATGCACAAGGAATCCTAAACTCACATATGCATTGGCACTTTTGCCATTATCCTACTGCCATTCTCCGCTAGTGGTTGAGAGTTCCTTTGGAATCATGATTTATTTCAGGGATTTCAATGGTGTATCAACAAGTTGTTGTGTTTTCATCCTAAAGTGTACTTTTTTACTTTGCAATGAGTAATCAACATGACATGTAAAGTTATCGTTTTACAATAATGCTAGTCAGTCCACATATTGAAAGTGCACAATAAATGATTGTCATTGGCACCTAAATTACATCAAATGCTTGTCATTGCCCATTGATTTTCCATCAACTACATATCTTGCATTCATTCTCCTCAACTACATATCTTGATTTTCCATCAACTACATATCTTACTAAGTGAACATCACTATGGCTCACGAGATGAATCTAACTCAAATGGGTTTCAAAGTTTATTATTTTTTTGATGATAACGTAGTTTAGACACTGATATTGTATTTATTATTTGAGAATGTAGTTGATATTTCACACTTCATGAATGGCTATCTAGTCTATTTTCACATATTTCTCCTGTTTTTTCTTTGAGGGGAGCTACAATTTCTTCCAAAACTGCCATTCTGGGAATTGGGTTTTTCCCGGATTATCTAATATGGTCTTCATTTGTAAAATGTCCCCTATAGTAAAATCCAAGGTGGTGCACTTTGTATTCTTGATAATGTCTGTTGCATAAGTCTCATCTTTGTCCCATGCTATAAATGATTTGTTGGATGTATTGTAGGGCATAACATCTTCAAGTGTTTCCATATCTCCACATTTATACTTTAGCTCAACATGTGCGCTAAGAATCTCTGATACAGTAACTGCCACCTTATCTTCGCCAAGTCTTCAAAAGTGGCAAACTGAATTGGGATCACTATCATGGACTGTAGCAAATGCAAGTACTTCTCTTTTGCTACATAAAATCATATCCATCCCTGGAACAAAGTCTACAGCCATCTCCTTTGTGAGAGTCCTTCGCAAGCAAGCTGCAGTAGCAACAATGACATAAATATTAGTCTCTTTTTAATAATCTACTCATTCATTATAATTTTTAATTAGTACTTAATTTATTGGTGGGAGAAGTTCTCCGATCAAGTACTCATCAGATGGACATGCGAAGTTAACCTTTGCATGGTCGATCGAGCATTAAATAATATTTTTGCTCTAGTGTCATGCACATCCGTAAAAAAACATGAGCCTGCTAGGTATGTTATCCAATCAAGCACTAATGGGATGCGTGTGCCACTTTGCATGTAAGTCAATTCCACCAACATAAAGGTGTGTGCAAAGTATTGTGCCCATCGGATATGCTTTGCATTGTCAATCAAGCATAAAACACCGTTTTTGCCTTAGTGTCATGCACAACCACGAAAAAACACGGTCCTAAGTGTGATAATCAAACAAATACTTATTGGATGGGGGCTCCACTTTTCACGCAAGTCTGTTTCAAATGGGTTGAGATGCGTGCAAAGTATTGTCACCATCGGATATGCTTTGCATGGTCGATTCTGCATTATACAACGTTCTTCCCGTAATGATATGCACATCTGCAAAAAAACACGCCCTTAGGTATATTATGGAACCAAGTACTACTTATCGCATGGGTGTGCCTCTTTGACAAAATTTCAATACCACCTAGGTTAAGGCGTAGGAAAAGTATTGTTCCCATAGGATATGCTTTGCATGGTCGATCGATCATTAAATACTAAGTACTTATGCGATGGGAATGCCACTTTGCATGTAAGTCAATTCCACCTGGTTGAAGCTGTGTGCAAAGTATTGTGCCCATCGGATATGCTTTGCATTGTCGATCAAGCATAAAATACCGTTTTTGCCTTAGTGTCATGCACAACCATATAAAAACACGGTCCTAAGTGTGTTAATCAAACAGGTACTTATCGGATGGGGGCTCCAGTTTGCACGCAAGTCCGTTTCAACTAGGTTGAGATGCATGCAAAGTATTGTCACCATCAGATATGCTCTGCATGGTCGATTACGCATTATACAACGTTTTTCCCATAGTGATATGGACATCCGCAAAAAAACATGCCCTTAGGTATGTTATCTAACCAAGTACTTATCGGATGGGTGTGCCTCTTTGAGAACATTTCAATACCACCTAGTTTGAGGTGTAGGAAAAGTATCGTGCCCATCGGATATGCTTTGCATGGTCGATTGAGCATTAAATATCATTTTTACCTTAGATCAACTAAGAGAGAGGGATATAGGTTGTAGGGCAAACCATGGTGGTGATGGCCAGGTGCCTAAACTCAATGCATCCCAAATAAGACTTTTAAGGAATGCTCCGCAACTCTCTAGCATGAATGCGATGCAAGTTTCTCAATTGGCTATAGACCTAGGGTACAAAGGTCACTATATCAAGAAATACATTGCTAAGGGCTACATAAACCGACTACAGAATGCGTATTTTTCATGAAGATACATATGTTAAAGTGTTTTTTGATTTTATCTCAATATATGTAACTGTTGTAGTAGCTAATTGAATTTGTCTTTTGTGATGTAGATAGATATACGTTCAAATCAAGCTTGAGTAGGTACATACCAGAACGAGATCCATTTGGACCACCAAAGTTACCTGTCCCTATCAACGAAGTGTTTTGTATAAAAAATGTGGCTTTCGAGGTGCATGAGTCAACCATTACAGGTGCTGGCTTGGGCTTGTTTGTGCATGGCTCCATCAAGAGAGGGACTACTATTCTCCATTATGGAGGTGACAAGTACTCCTACAGAGACTGGAAGGAATTATGTAGAGTTCATCCAAGGCTAAAGAAGTACTCTATCTAAGAGGACCCTACTGTCCCTATGAAGGATATGGTGCATATTGTTGGTGACGTTCAATATGGCAATGTGGCAGGATTTATTAACAGCAATAGAAATACCAATGTAAAGCCAAATGTTTGTTATGTATTTTCCCCTGATGTTCCACCTTGGTATGACCCCATGATGAACATAGATATTGCAAAATATGGTCACATTTGTATTGAATCCATAGATGATATACATGCAGGAGAGGAGCTATTTGCAGACTATGAGTTTTGAATAACAACATTGTATTTCTTTATACAATCATTACTTATGTGAATTACTACTTTCTTGCGAACTATGTAAATTGGTGCGTAATTGTTGTGTGTGAATAATATGCAAACATGTTCATAACTACATTCATAATGTATTTAGAAGGAGTGTCTCTCGTGCCATTCTTTCCGGTGCCATTCTCTTTGGGGCTAGAAATTGAGAGTTTCTTTGGAATCATGATTTATTTCAGGGATTTCAATGGTGTATCAACAAGGTGTTATGTTTTCATCCTAAAGTGTACTTTTTTACTTTGCAATGAGCAATCAACATGGCATGTAAAGTTATCGTTTTACAATAATGCTAGTCAGTCCAAACATTGAAAGTGCACAATAAATGATTGTCATTGCCACCTAAATTACATCAAATGCTTGTCATTGCCCATTGATTTTCCATCAACTACATATCTTGCATTCATTCTCCTCAACTACATATCTTGATTTTCCATCAACTACATATCTTACTAAGTTAAAGAGCCTGTGCATTTTCATTGCAATACTCATGGTACACTCTACATTTTTTAAATGGTGTTTTGTAGATTTTCAAATGAGAATGCTCACAACAAAAGCGAGTCTCAATATCAATGGAAATTCCAGAGACTCGCTATTATGAAGGTGTTTTTGAACATCACTATGGCTCACGAGATGAATCTAACTCAAATGGGTTTCAAAGTTTATTATTTTTTTGATGATAACGTAGTTTAGACACTGATATTCTATTTATTATTTGAGAATGTAGTTGATATTTCATGCTTCATGAATGGCTATCTAGTCTATTTTCACATATTTCTCCTGTTTTTTCATTGAGGGGAGCTACAATTTCTTCCAAAACTGCCATTCTGGGAATTGGGTTTTTCCCGAATTGGGAATTGGAAATGGCATTGAGAAGCCTAAACTCACATGCTCATTCATCTATGTAGTGATCACTGTCTCCGCTGTGTAGAGATCATATGGAATTGTGTCAATCTCTGTGGAGAATGCCACCAGTGGAGAATGGTAGTGGTGCCAATCTCATAACATGACCTACAAACATGCACAAGGAATCCTAAACTCACATGTACATTCTTCTATGTAGAGATCACTGTCTCCGCTGTGTAGAGATCATATGGAATTGTGTCAATCTTTGAGTTCATCAGACTCACATGTGGATTGGAATCGGACATTGGAATCGGACACCACTCTCCTATGATCATTGGAATACCCCTCCTAGAATAGTAGGGTGAGCATTTGTACAAGTGGAGAATGGCAGTGGTGCCAATCTCTTATTAGGCCCTAAGAAATGGCATTGAGAAGCCTAAACTCACATGCTCATTCTTCTATGTAATGATCACTGTCTCCGCTGTGTAGAGATCATATGGAATTGTGTCAATCTCTTATTAGGCCTTGGAATGTCAATCTATAGGTTTAGTTTGTCTAGACAACCACTACTGGAGAATGGCAGTGATGCCAAACTCATGGTGGCAGCTACATAATGATACTGAGATCATCAGACTCACATGTGGATTAGAATCGGACACCACTCTGCTATGATCATTGGAATACCCCTCCTAGAATAGTAGGGTAAACATTTGTACAAGAGAATGGTAGTGGTGCCAATCTCTTATTAGGCCCTAAGAAATGGCATTGAGAAGCCTAATCTCACATGTGCATTCTTCCATGTAGTGGTCACTGTCTCCGCTGTGTAGAGATCATATGGAATTGTGTTAATCTCTGTGGAGAATGCCAACAGTGGAGAATGGTAGTGGTGCCAATCTCATACCATGACCTGACCTAAGAGAGTTAACTTTTTGAGAGTGGGGGGGCCCTCTAACTAGGAGAGGGAGGTGCAATTTTGGGGACCACCAAGGACCTAGGGAGATGTACTCTTTTGTCCCCATATGGGGTGATGGAACCCTTTGTAGGCCTTATTAGTTCTTAATCCATTTTGCTTACCCACTCCTTATGAGGCCCTTTTTGAGTCTAAAATTACCCTAATGAATCCTTTCTGTTATTCGCTATTTTTATTAGATGGGAGATTGGCCTTAGATAATAGTTAGAATCCCTGGAGAGGGAATTATAGCAAAAACGGTTTATCAATGCTTGGATTTAGTTGGTCCTTACAACAACAAGGGCTCATTAGCAGGCTTCGCTAGATCTGAGAGGAATTTTTTTTTGGGCCATTTTATGTCTTAAATGGCAAGCAAAAGTGCCATATATTTTGCCATTTTTATGTATGAAATGGCAACCGAAAGGCACCTAAAAGTGCCATATATTTTTGCCATTTTGATGTCTAAAATGGCAACCAAAAGTGCCATATATTCTACGATTTTTACGTACGAAATGGCATCTAAAAGTGCCATATAGTTTTACAATTTTCATAATCGAAATGGCAACCAAAAGTACCATCTAGTTTTGCCATTTTTAATGCATGAAACGGCACTACCATTTGAGACCAACTGTGAAGGAAATGGCAAAAGGTGACATAAAAGTTATGTTTGAAATAGCAAAAGATGACATAAAATTTATCACTTATTATATTTGAAATAGCAAAATATGACTTAAAATTTGCAAGATTTCATGTTGAAAATGGAAATAAAGTGACATACAAAATGCCGGTTATTATGTTACAAATGGCAAGAAATGGAATCACAATTGACAAACACCTATTTCATTAATTTTGGACTAGTGCATTGTCCAAATTCGTTTTGTGAGATAATTTTGGATAAAGAATTTCAAAAAAAGAGGCTCTTATAAAACAAAACTTTGAGTCAAAAAGTAAGATTTTAAAAAAGCAAATTAGAAAAATTGACGTGACATGTTATTAAAACTACAGTACATTAAAAAAAGAGGACTTCATGTTGTTAAAAGAGACACAAAGTAAGATTTTAAAAAATCAAATTAGACAAAAAACTAGAGTACATTTAAAAAACTACATTACATTAAAAAAAAAGCATGACACATTTGTACAAGAAGTAGATCATATAACTCAAAGCCATATGGTGTTAAAGAACACCTTCCATTAGCTCAGCCTAGAAGATGTCATCTTTGTCTCTTATAGTTACTTTAGAAAACACATAAGTCTATGGAATTAAATTTCACAGTTACTTTAAATTTATATGGAATTAAATTTCCATCACTTGACTATTAAGTCATTAGAGAGAGCATATGTCCTTGAAAGTGCCTACTATGGCATTGGCTTCATAAAAACAAGTAGACTTTAAACTTGCAGGCCATGCGTAACCAGGGCTGGCATCGCAAATCTCCTCACAAACTCTCCTCACAACTTGTTTCGAATCTTCCGTCAACTTGTAAGCATTCAACAACTCTTCTTTTCTCTCTTGGCTTTCCTCATCTTCACCATTTTTTTCAATACAGCTTCTAGCCACCGCCATATCCTATACGAAAATTTTACTCATTTGCATAAGAAGTACATGATTAAAAGACTTAGCAAAAAAGAAAGCTAAGGATATTCACCTCTTCTACTGAGTTCAAATCAAGCAGCCATGTGCGTAACATATCCTCCTTGAATGATTTTCCCTTCATTGGTCCATACAAAAAGAGATCTAAGACATAATTTGAGTTCAAAAAATGAAGTTGGGTAGTAAGTAGTCATTGTCTTAGAGGGAAAGTGGGAGAAGAAGAGTGAGGGAGCGATAGCGAGGGATGCACAGTGAGCTGCCCCTCCTTCAAGAGTGGTAGAAAGTGAGGGAAGACGTAAAGTGAAAGATGAATACAAGCTAATCAGAAGGACTAGGATGTAAGAAATAGGAGAGTGTTTGTGGAAGGACTACGATGGAAGATTACAAGTGCACTAAGGCACGATGTGTTCCCTATTATAAGGATAAGGGTTGGAATAAAGTGAGAGAAGCATTGGAAATGCTCTACTTTAAGTGAGTGGAGACTGTCCAACTGAATAAAATTTTGCAGAGCATTGGGAATGCTATACTTTAAGTGAGTGGAGCATTGGGAATTGATACTTTGCCATGAAATATATTACAAATATTACATCATCACATATTCATATCAAAATTCCCATCAAAAAGGTTATATTTCCTAATAATCACATCATCACACATTCATATCATAAAATTGTGTGCATGAAATAAATATATAAATATCATGACTAAATGCCACTTAAGTAATAAGTCAGAAATTGGTGTATAATCAATAAAAACTACATCATGATTCATACATTGCAACAAATAAATGTCAACCATAATATTCATGGAGTAAACAACATCATGAGAATATGCTCCTCATGCATATATACAAACACAACATCATACATGCATCACAACTCTTCTGATGCTTCTAGTGGAGACTGTGGCAACTCTTCTGATGCACACAATGGAGGCTGTGGTGCTCTAGATGTACACTCAGTCTCTACTTCTGTAGTATGTAGTGCTTTCAGAGTAGACTCAGTATCCTCTTCCTTAAATGCAAGCGGAGGTTGTGGCAACTCTTTTGATGCTTCCAGTGGAGGCTGTGGTGCTGTAGGTGTACACTGGGTCTCTACTTCTTCTGTAGTGTGCAGTGCTTTCACAGTAGGTCTCTACTTCTTCTGATATTGCTTCAGTTGCACGTTGTATTCTAATGGCAGCAATTAGGTCTCGAATGATTTCAGCCCTAAACAATTGTATATCCTCGCCGCCTCTGAATATTTGAGATCCAAAGAGTCTTCCGATGAGATCTGTGGCTTAAGTGAGAAAATTTCTTTGAAAATCAACATGCAGTTGTTGTAGGCAACTCTCCACCCACAACTATGCCCATCTTCCTTCTCTACTACTAAATGCTTTTGGAAGTCTATTGAGTCTTTGTACTGTCCTGTTTCTCTGATAGCAGATACCAACTTCTCAATCGACCTGCTCATCATGACATATTAAAAAAACTTAGTGTGTCTATTACATAAGGTACATAATATAGAAGTAACAACAGATTAATAGAATACTTACGTTTGCACTGAGCCATGAAAGCCTGCAATCGAGTTAACAAACCAACAATAGTTGTCTTCAAGGTCCCAAACCACCTAACTCCAATGTTCCCTACACGAATAATTAAGAACCATTATTATTTAACACAATGTTGCCAGTATAAGATGAAAATAAAGGTTGCCATGATACTTACATCTCGTGATATGCCATAAATAGGACTCGCATGCCATGTAAATGTAAAGGCTATAACCATTTACAAACATCAGCTATTGTCCTTCTGCTATCGCTAAGTATAGGAGAAAGGAGGGAATCCAACATATACACACGGTTTCGTACAACTCTACCAAATCGTGAGATAACTATACTGCACCAACAAATAAATGAATATTAGCTTATTAGATTTAATCAAAATATTGAATTGTCAAGCAGAGAAAAAGTTTGTATCAAACCTGAGAATGGCCATCATAACGTTGTTATTGACCTCATTTGAAGCTCTAGAGAGAATTGAAATCTCCTCTCCCCCAAATTCAAGATACTGAGGTCTATGTTGAATCATAACCCCAACATTAAAAGAGCTTCCCAATTCTTCCAATGAAGCCATGTTTGTAGAGTTGAAGTCTTCTATCCTCTTTGACTCTTTGACGGCATTCATTTCGCAATCAATGATTGCTCGAATGGTACATGTTATAAATGCATAGAGATACAAATCTGTATATGTTGACAGTGTGGTGTCATTTTGTATCTCAAAAATTTGACCAAGTACCAAAAAGCAATTGTAGTCCACCCTCCATCCACAATTATAGATGTGGCTATTCTCTTGATGTGATACCTGACATGTTATATACTCTATTTGTTGTGCCAAGTCACATTGCCGCATTACTATGTTGATAGCACCTACTAACTTTTGAGCTGATCCGCACATCAAAACATATAACAACAGTGAATATGTGCATTGCATATCAATCTACATGTCAAGAAGTGACAACAAGTGTAGTCTATACTTAGTCTAACACATTGCCATGGACGGATGTCATTGAGTTGGCAAAGAAGCACTTCTTCGCAAGGATGTCCACGACTACCAGACTCCAATGTGAGCTGCATTATCAATAAAGAATAATTACTGTGTTTGAGACAATTCTAGCAATGCAATAGAAAAAACAAGTAGGGTTTGATGCTTACTTTTCATAATATGCTGTAAAAATAACTCGTGCGTCATTTATAGGAACGTCCTTCAACCACTTGCAAACATCCTCTATGGTTTCTTCTTTGTTGCTAAGCACTTTCGAAATACGAGGATCGAGCATATATGAAACACTTTGTATATTTTGTAGAAAATTTGCTATAACATTACTATATTAAACAAAAAGTATTAGCTTCTTGGGTTTAATCAAAATAAGCAAAGTATAAAGCCAAAGAAAAGGCTACATCAAACATGAGGATGGTTGTAATGACTTTGACATTAACCTCTTTCTTAGGATTCAAGAGGATTGAAATCTCTTCTTCACCAAATTCAAAAAAATGAGGTTGTTGTCAAATTAATAACATAGCGGTGAATGAACTTCCAATCTGCTCCAATAGATTCATATTTTTATGACTCATCTTATTGAGGGAGTAATCTACATTGTATTCTTCTTCATTGCTATGTCCTCCACAACCTCCTTCTGCCATAAAAATATAAAAAAGTTATGCGATGTACACATCCCAAATAAAGGCTTAAACAGGCAGATAAGGTTTCATACATGCTTTCATTAGAGTGAGTCTCTCCTCTACTTGGAGCAAAAATTTAAAAAGGTTTCATACATGCTTTCATTAGAGTGAGTCTCTCCTCCTCTTGGAGGAAAAATTTAAAAAGTTATGAGATTTACACATCCCAAATAAAAATAATGGTTTAAATAATCATAGAAGTATAAAGATAGCATGCTTTCATTAGACTCAGTCTCTTCTCCTCTTGGAGGAAAATATAAAAAAGTTATGAGATTTACACATCCCAATTAAAGGCTTGAACAAGCATACAAGTATAAAGATAAGGTTTTATACATGCTGCAATGTAGTCATATTTTCAAGTTGTTTCCCAATGGTAGTAATTAGACGTTGAATATTCTTAGCTCGAAATGCTAGCAGATCGGCTTCTGTATATGATTCCATTTTGACTGGTAACTCCAAATCAAAAATCTCTCTAAGAAACAACATGCAATTGTAGGCAACTCTCCACCCACAGCTGTGTCCATCTTTTCACTCCACTGGTAGACGTCTTTTGAATTCTACTTGATCTTGTTGCTCCGTGGTTGTTCTAACAGTAGATACTAGCCGATATGCAGCACTGTCCATCATGACATATTAAATATATTAATATGTCATGATCATAAGATACAAAATAATAAAGTATCAAAAATATTAAGAGAATAATTACCTTGGGGAGTTGGCATGATAGCCTTCCATTGAATTCACAAACCATAAACGGTTGAGTTCAAGGTCCCAGAAGATCAGACTCCAATGTGAGCTACACAACCAGAATAAAAATGATTATTGTTTTACACAAACTTGCCAAAGAAATAGTAAAAATAAGGTTACAGTTGATACTTACGCCTCATGATAAGGCATTAAGATGACTCGCACCCCATCTAAATTCAAAGGGCTTAACCAGGTACAAACATCCTCCTCTCTATAGTCTTTTGAGGAGAGCTAAGAATAGAAGAAAGGAGAGCATCGAGCATGTAGACACGATGCTGCAATGCACTAGGAAGCTGAGAAATAAGTGCACTGCACCAACAAATAAACAAACATTAGCTCATAGAATTGATTTGCATTCTTCACTAGGAAACTGATATATAAATACACTGTGAATAAATAAACAAATGTTAGCTCATTGAAGTAGCAACAAATAAACAAATGTTACCTGAGAATGGCCAAGATAACATTGTCATTAACCTCTTTTAAAGGATTGGAGAGGATTGAAACCTCCTCTCTACCAAAGCTCAAATACTGAGCTTCTCGTTTCAAAACGATCCTAACTTCAAAGGAGCTCTCCATTTTATCCAATGCAGCTAAATTTGATTCTTCAATCAAATTTAGAGGTGGTTGCATTGTTGAAGTAGAAGGGAGTGCCTCCGTATTGACTTCATCCATTTCTTCTCCCTCTATTGCCTATAAACAAATATGAGAGATTAGATTCATTATCTTTAAATTTAAATCTTATTTAAAAAATTGTATTTAGTTGAGAAATAGAGAGTTCATACCACTAATTATTGTCGTAGTGGCCTTTTTTCATAACCTTGCGAGCCATAATTATGAAAGAAGGCATCATCATGTTTGTCTTCATCCACCAACCTCTCTGTGAACCGGTCATGTAAGTCCATCTTTTCATCATCATCAACTGGGACATTATGATCTTCAAGGTAATCATCCATGTCATCGGTGTCCTTGTGGTCTATCTCTTTTTCATAGCCTGTGGTTAGATCTGCTTGAAGCTGGAAATAAGCCATGAAATGCTTATTTTCAATAATATTTGTGGAGTTGCCTTTTCTGAGGAGATCCTCAAATAAATATCCCATCCTGCACAAGGTGACCTACCGGTAGCAAATTCTTCATCATGGTAAGCAAGAGACTCCCACTTTTTGCAGGACTTCCATAGTTGTTTTTTTGATAATGTATGGACCTGGGAATATCTTGCTCTTCTAGCATCAATCTCAAATTATTTGAATTCCCTCTTATGTTCTTTTGTAAGGAGTGATTAGGGTTGGGACTCCGCATACACAAAAAGAATGATTCAAGAGATTGAATCGCTATGCCACATTCTCTCTTGCCTCTCTTTGCTACATAAACACCACTATAGATCTTCAAATCTGATGAATATGCTCGCTCTAGAGTAACCTGCATGGCTTCTTTGTCTTTTTTATCAACAAAAATGACAATGTTGCAAATCGCCACTTTGCTAATGGTAGTATACTATTCTATCAATGAAGTTATGGATATCATCGCTAGAAACTTCATTGATAAAGAATAGTTGTGGCTTATCCCATGCTGACTCATTCTTGAAGAAGTCATCTTCTGAGACTGCCCTCAAGTTCACAAGCTTTCCAGACTCTGCCGTAACCTCTACATTGAATTGAAATCTTTGGCACCTGCATATCTGTCGGCATCCTTATCTTGCTGATTAATCTTTTCACATATGCAACCACCTGTTGTGGGATTTCTTTTCTCATATAAGAGGTTACTATTTCTGACCCATCTTCATCCTTTTTCGAGTCCTTTTTAATCTACCTGTTTGCCATAGCTTTACCTTGGGTGTTGACAAAGAAGCTATATGCTTCACCACATTATAGTCAATGTTACAATGAGTAAGTGGAATTTGTTTCTCTGACAGCAAATACTTAATGGCACTATGCACTACATCACGCCTCACCTGTACATTGATGCATTCTTCCATGCAGTGGTCTTTGTCTTTTTTTCCCAAAAACCATTCTTTCTTTAAAATTTTTTGTACTGCCATGGATGCATACTTATTAGGTAAGTACTTTATAGGCCTCCACATCCTTGCTGTCAACTCCTTCTTATCCATTACCTTTGACTTGCCAGAGATAAACAAAGGAGCTTCATAGGTCAACTGTCCACGCTCACAAGCAATGCACGTTTCAAGCATCTCATTGAACACTTCAACAGGACAAAATATGATAGAAGTATAGTCGGCATATCTGTCCCTCACCACCTTGAGGCTTGTCATACTTTCTTCTCGCTCTTGAGTTCCCCTAGGCACAACTGCACTCAAAGAAGTATAGAAGTTCGTGAGTGTGTCGGCGTCACTTTTGTGACCTTTCGCTTAAAATCAGGATTTGGAGAACCAAATGTTGTCCATATAACCCTTGCCTTCTGTAAGACCTCTGATGTTGAGGATATCTTACGCTTTCCATGGACATAATGATTAAGTCTTTTGGACTCAATCAAATACTTGATCTCATGCTTGAATATACAGATTAGGATAATAATGGAATGAACTTGTCTTTGCAAATTGTTCTGGAGTGAGTCTTTTGCCCTCCTTTGCTTCCCTTGCGATCTGATTACAAGCATAAGCCCAATGTTGACCATCAATGGGCTGGAATCTGCAATGAAGGAGGAATTCCTTCTTTACTTCCTTAAGCATATTCTCACCTTGTGCCTCTTCGCCTTGTTCATGTGGAATATTTTTAAGAGTGTCTTTAAAGAATCTACTAAAGGTTTCCTCGAAATGTGTAGGCCCTGTAAATGTTATTTGATCCAGAAAACTATTTTTGGTTGGACAAAACATTATTGGGCGCAAGACCACACAGGTTTCTTACCATCTTTCAAAGCCTCGTATATTTGCATTACATAGGATATATCAAGGCTTCGGCTATTAGTAAAGAGAGCTGCAGCTTCCACATCTTTGGCATTCACAAACCATGTCCTTTGACCCCAGATATATCCCACATCATCATCTGTAACGGCTTCATTAAGATGCAGATTAAGATTTTTGATTGATGTGAGTTCATCCTGATCATCTTCAACCTCGGGTTCTGAGTCTTCTTCATCTTTCTCTTCTTTTAACCGTTTTTCATCCACATTATCTCTCTCTACAGTGGGATGATGTCTTTTTTTATTGCTTGGAACCGTGGCTCTTGCAATACTAGCCTTTTGCATTTCACGTCGTGGTTTGCTAGCAAGAGCTTCTAGCATAACTGCAGTGGATCGACCTTGATCTTCTTCAATTTTTTTAAATTCCCGTGCACTCAAGGCTTGTTTTTCATCATCGTTAGTTACATCCACCATTTCTTGCTCTAGAAGTTTGCGCTCATGTTCTACACGTTTGTGATAGTGTGCCTGTTCTTCTTGTCCCTGCATCGAAGTCTGAGCTTTTTGATCTCCTTCATGTGAAGATCCTTGAATATGAGGAGCATATTCAGCATCCTGAAAGTACTCAAACATTATCTTTGCATGCATCCTTTTTGCCACCACACTAGGAAATTGCTCCCAAGTATATGAAAGAGTCTCCAATGCACTTTGCAGCTCTGGAAACTTTGATGGTTGAGGAGGAGGCATCACAAAGATCTTTGAGTCTCTCCTTGACACAATAAAATGAATACCGCCAACTTCAGGATCTGAACTCTTTGTTAAAATATCCACAAAGGTGTCTTTTCGATGTATTATTATGCCTACCACAAGGCTTGAAGTCATATCTTTTTTGAAGAAAGTAGCATCCCATGGATCTTCAACACCATTGAACTCCCTTTTTGACATAAGTAGAAAGAGTCTCTTTTCCTTTTGATGAAGAAACCAAGCTCTTCTGCCCATGTGATATCGAGTCCACCTACAAAAGCCATTGGGGCTATATTCCTTTCCTTTGAAATTCAAAGTGACATCAAAAACCCATTCTCTGATCTCAGAGTCATTTAGGATAGCCATCACATCAGCTGATTGCTCCATAATCCTACAAGAAAAGATAATGAAGAATTTAGATACATACAAGTAAAGTACAATATACAACCCTTGATACAATAAATGTGGGAAATAGCCCAAAAGGCTTTACAAGGCTTCATATGGCAATAAATGTGGGAAATAGCCTAAAAGGCTTTATAAGGCTTAAATATTTGTACAAATGTAAAAAAATTAGCCAATAAAGCTTTACAAGTAATATAAAATGTCATCTAGTGATAAAGCTTCAATCTTCGTGAAGACATGTAATCTGTCCATCCATTGATTTGCCCTCTATTCATAAAGCTTCAATCTTCATGATGACATGTAATCTGTCCATCCATTGATATCTGTGCACGGATACCCAACTGATGCAATCTACCCACTAAAAACTGTTCCACTGATATCCACTTATGCAGCCCACATGATATCCACTTATGGATCCCACTGATACTCATTAAATAGTGAATGGTCGAGATGGTCGGGTTTATTACAAGGCGCTTCATATGACAATAAATGTAAAAAATAGCATAGAAGGCTTTACAAGGGTTTTTATGACAATAAAGAAGCTTAAATATTTATACAAATGCAATAAAAATAACCAATAATCATCAAGCTCCAATATGTCCCATGACATGTAATCTGTCCTCTGATATATGTAATCTGTCCACTAATATTTGCTCGTGCAATCTGCCCACTGATAAACTTCTTGGTAAATGGTAAAAGGTCTTATTTAATAGCATGTTATGAGTGTTAAACCACATGTGAGTGAAGGGACTGACAACGATTAGGAACTAGTTAGAAAAATTTGAGCATGGCTTCGATTGGCAACTTGGAGAATTGTCTCTCCTCTAAGGCAATCTAATCTATGCTAAACTATGCTAAACCAACCGTCGAAGCGAAGAAAAGCAATAAATAATTTCTTTTTCTGTGTTCATTTTAATGTGTTGGGGTTTAAGAGGCTTAAATATGCAAAAGAAGGGGTTGTGATAGAGAGGCTAAACCTGCATGTGAGATAAATGAAGAACAAGTATCTAAAGAAAAGTTAACATTTTTTAATTTAAAAGATGAATATATATAAAAATATTATCTCACCTTCAAAACAAACCATAAATTCACTCTTTTATAATTTTATAAAAGTATAATATAAAACATGTAAATATATAAAACTCTCTTTACTTTCTCTCTCTCTCTCTCGACTCCTAAATCTCTCTGTAGCCATAGTCAAGACACCTCATTCTCTCTCTTAATCTCTCTCTCTCTCTCTGACAACTCTTATGTGACTTATGGGATGGGCGTGCCACTTTGCATGTAAGTCGATTCCACCTAGTTGAAGGTGTGTGCGAAGTATTGTGCCCATCGGATATGCTTTGCATTGTTGATCAAGCATAAAACACCGTTTTTGCCTTAGTGTCATGCACAACCATGAAAAAACACAGTCCTAGGTGTGTTATTCAAACTAGTACTTATCGGATGGGGGCTCCACTTTGCACGCAAGTCCGTTTAAACTATGTTGCAGGGCGTGCAAAGTATTGTCACCATCGGATATGCTTTGCATGGTCGATCACGCATTATACACCATTTTTTCCCTAATGATATGCACATCCGCAAAAAAACACGCCCTTGACCAAGTACTTATCGGATGGGTGTGCCTCTTTGAGAACATTTCAATACCACCTAGGTTGAGGTGTACGAAAAGTGTTGTGCCCATCGGATATCCTTTGCATGGTCGATCGAGCATTAAATACTATTTTTGCTCTAGTGTCATGCACATCTGTAAAAAAACACGCTGCTAGGTATGAACTATCCGATCAAGCACTTATGGGATGGGCATGCCACTTTGCATGTAAGTCGATTCCACCTAGTTGAAGGTGTGTGCAAAATATTGTGCCCATCGGATATGCTTTGCATTGTCGATCAAGCATAAAACACCGTTTTTGCCTTAGTGTCATGCACAACCATGAAAAAACATGGTCCTAGGTGTGTTATTCAAACAAGTACTTATCGGATGGGGGCTACAGTTTGCACACAAGTCCGTTTCAACTAGGTTGAGATGCATGCAAAGTATTGTCACCATCGGATATGCTTTACATGGTCGATCACGCATTATACACCATTTTTTCCCTAATGATATGCACATCTGTAAAAAACATGCTATTAGGTGTGTTATCTGACTAAGTACTTATCGGATGGGTGTGCCTCATTGAGAACATTTCAATACCACCTAGGTTGAGGTGTACGAAAAGTGTTGTGCCCATCGGATATCCTTTGCATGGTCGATCGAACATTAAATACTATTTTTGCTCATGTCATGCACATCCGTAAAAAAATACGCTGCTAGGTATGAACTATCCGATCAAGCACTTATGGGATGGGCGTGCCACTTTGCATGTAAGTCAATTCCACATAGTTGAAGGTGTGTGCAAAGTATTGTTCCCATCGGATATGCTTTACATTGTCGATCAAGCCTAAAACACCGTTTTTACCTTAGTGTCATGCACAACCATGAAAAAACACGGTCCTAAGTGTGTTATGTAAACAAGTACTTATTGGATGGGGGCTCCACTTTGCATGCAAGTCTGTTTCAACTACGTTGAGGTGTGTGCAAAGTATTGTCACCATCAGATATGATTTACATGGTCGATCACGCATTATACACCGTTTTTGGCCTTGGTGTCATGTACACCTGTCAAAAAACACGGCCGTATGTGTGTTATTCAAATAAGTACTTATCGGATGGGGGCTCCACTTTGTACGAAAGTCTGTTTCAACTATGTTGAGGTGCGTGCAAAGTATTGCCACCATCAGATATGCTTTGCATGGTCGATCACACATTATACACCATTTTTTCCCTAGTGATATGGACATCCACAAAAAAACACGCCATTAGGTGTGTTATCTGAACAAGTACTTATCGGATGGGTGTGCCTCTTTGAGAAAATTTCAATACCACCTAGGTTGAGGTGTACAAAAAGTGTTGTGCCCATCGGATATCCTTTGCATGGTCAATCGAGCATTAAATACTATTTTTGCTCGTGTCATGCACATCCGTAAAAAAACGCATTGCTAGGTATGTTATCCGATCAAGTAGTTATGGGATGGGCATGCCCCTTTGCATGTAAGTTGATTCCACCTAGTTGAAGGTGTGTGAAAAGTATTGTGCCCATCGGATATGCTTTGCATTGTCGATCAAGCATAAAACACCGTTTTTGCCTTAGTGTCATGCATAACCATGAAAAAACACGGTCCTAGGTGTGTTATTCAAACAAGTACTTATTGGATGGGTGCTCCACTTTGCACGCAAGACCATTTCAACTACTTTGAAGTGCGTGCAAAGTATTATCACCATCGGATATGCTTTGCATGGTCGATCACGCATTATACACCATTTTTTCCCGAGTGATATGCACATCCACAAAAAAACATGTCCTTAGGTGTGTTATCTAACCAAGTACTTATCGGATGGGTGTGCCTCTTTGAGAACATTTCAATACCACCTACGTTGAGGCATACGAAAAGTGTTGTGCCCATCGGATATCCTTTGCATGGTAGATCGAGCATTAAATACTATTTTTGCTCTACTGTCATGCACATCTGTAAAAAAACACGCTGCTAGGTATGTTATTTGATCAAGCACTTATGGGATGGGCATGCCACTTTGCACGTAAGTCGATTCCACCTAGTTGAAGGTATGTGCAAAGTATTGTGCCCATCAGATATGCTTTGCATTGTCGAACAAGCATTAAACACTGTTTTGGCCTTAGTGTCATGCACAATCATCAAAAAACGCGGTCCTAGATGTGTTATTTGACTAAGTACTTATAGGATGGGCAAGCCACTTTGCATGTAAGTCAATAATACCTAGGTTGAGATGTGTGCAAAGTAGTGTGATGATCGCATATGCATTGCATTATCGATTAAGCATAAATCAGCGTTTTTGCCTTAGGGTCATGGACAACAACCAATAAAAACATGGTCCTAGGTGTGATATTCTAAAAAGTACTTATTTAATGGGCGTTCCACTTTGCATGGAATACCATACCACCGCTTTTGAGGCACGTGCAAAGTATTGTGCCCATCGGATATGCTTTACATGGTAGATTGAGTATTAAATACCATTTTTGGCCTTGGTGTCATGTACAACGATCAAAAAACACGATCGTACGTGTATTTTTCAAACAAGTACTTATCGGATGGGGATCCCACTTTGCACACAAGTCAATATTGCCTAGGTTGAGGAACGTGCAAAGTCTTGTGTCCATTGGATATGCTTTGCATAGTCGATCTCACATGATATACCATTTTGTTCCTAGTGTTATGCACAATCGTCATAAAATACGTTTGGAGGTGTGTTATCTGAACAAGTACTTATGGGATGGGTGCACCACTTTGTATGCAAGTCAATAAGACCTAGGTTGAGGTGTGTATAAAGTTTTGTGCCCATCGGAGAAATGTAGATGCGATAATATTAGAAAATTCTCGGTATGTGTATATGTGTGTGTGTGTGGCAAACAATTTTGATACAAAGTAAACACCTAGTGCACAAATTATGCACTTCATACCTTCAGTAAATAAGCTTGTTGATGAGGATAAATATGCCCTTGGATAAAAGCACAGTTGTTGTATGACCACAATAGGATCGCTTTGACACCTGTGATTTTGCCCACATGTAAGTTTGCAAATAGTATAAAAAATCATATAATAATATATTAATAGTTTGCAAATGTGTATAGCAAGTGAGTAATGGGAAGTGGAAGTGGGAGTGAGGAGGGAGGAGTGGAATGGGAGAGGGAATTAATAGGGGTGTATGATAATAAGTATAAAAAATAGTATAATAATATATTAATAGTTTTCAAATGGCAAGTGAGTAATGGGAAGTGGAAGTGAGAGTGGGGAGGGAAGAATGGAATGGGAGAGGGGAAGGTAATAGGGGAGTCGGATAATAAGGGAGTGAAATGAGTGAGGGAGTTAATAGGGGATGAAAAAGAGGAGGGTGAGATGGGGAAATATGGGATTTTCGGAAATGGGAGGAGTATGGGACGTGGTGGAAATGTGGGATGGGAGTGGTGGCAATGGCGAGGAAGAAGAAATGGATGGATGGGGGGAGGGCTAATGGAAGATTGGGATGAGGGATGGGGGTCCAATGGGAGAGGGGGAGTAATGGGAGCCAATGGGAGAGGGGATAAATGAAAAGCCAATAGGAGAGAGGGGAGGAATGGAAAGCCAATAGGAGAGGAGGAGGAAAACCTAATTTTTCTTATATATAGTCTTCCTTCTTCATTCATTCTCCCCTCATTTCATTCATTGAAGCAGAAAGCAACGACGATCAAGAGAGCAAGGAAGGAAAGCAAGAAAGCAAGAAAGAGGCAAACTTACAAACTTTTTTCCAGGTACTTGCAAATTTTTTGATTAATTCTTTTCTAGAATTTTTTTTAAAATTTGAAGAGAGAGGAACTAGAGAGAGAAAGGTTGAGGGGAGGAGAAGAAGAGGATGGAGGGGCTGGAGGGAAGGGAGGAGGAAGGGAGGGAGAGGCTGGGGTTGAGTAGAGGGGGGAAAGGAGGAGGGAAGGGGGGCGGGGGGGGGAAGGGGGGGACTGGGTCTCCCGTGGAGGGGGGAAGGGGGGAGGGGAGGGGGGGGGGGGGACTGGTGGGGGGGAAGGGGGAGGGGGGGTTGGCGGCAGGGAAGGGGGGAGTGGGGAAGGGGGGGGGGGGTGAAGGGGGGGAGAGGGAAGGGGGTGGGAGGGGCTGGCAGCCGCGGCCGCCAGCCCGAGGAAGGGGGGGGGAGGAGGGGTGGGGAAAAGGGGGGGGCTGGGGAAAGCGCTGAGAGGGGGGGCGGGGGGGCTAGGGGGCTGGCGGCCGCGGCCGCCAGCTCAAGGGCGGGAGGGGGGTGGGTGGGGGTGAAGGGGGGAGAGGGGAAGGGGGTGGGAGGGGTGAAGGGGGTGGGAGGGGCTGAGAGGGGGGGGGCTGGCGGCCACCTAGGGAAGGGGGGGGAAGGGGGGGTGGGGAAGAGGGGGGGAGGGCTGAGAGGGGGCGGGGGGCTGGGGGGCCACCAAGGGGGGTGGGGAAGAGGGGGGGGGGAGGGTTGAGAGCGGGGGGGCTAGTGACCGCGGTCGCCAACCCGAGGAAGGGGGGAGGGGGGAGAGGGGGCGGGGAAGGGGGGTGGCAGGGGTGAAGGGGGGAGGGGGGGTGCGAGAGGGGGGGGTGCTAGAGGGGGGGGGGCTGGGGGGCCGCGAAGGGGGGTGGGGAAGAGGTGGGGGGAGGGCTGAGAGGGGGAGGGGCTGAGAGGCCCGGGGGGAAGAGGGGGGGAAGGGGGGGTGGGGAAGAGGGGGGGGAGGGCTGAGAGGGGCGGGGGGGGGGGCCACAAAGGGGGGGTGGGGAAGAGGGGGGGAGTGCTGAGAGGGGGGGGGCTAGCGGCCACGACCGCCAGCCCGCCGGGGAAGGGGAGGGGGGGCAGAGGGGGCGGGGAAGGGGGTTGGCGGGGGTGAAGGGGGGGAGGGGGAAGGGGGGTGGGTGCGAGAGGGGGGGGGCTGGGGGGCCACGAAGGGGGGGTGGGGAAGAGGGGGGGGAGGGCTGAGAGGGGGGGGCTGGCGGCCATGGCCGCCAGCCCGGGGGAAGGGGGGAGGGGAGGGAGGGGGCGAGGAAGGGGGGGGCGGGGGTGAACGGGGGGAGGGGGAAGGGGGTGGGGTGCGATAGGGGGGTGCGAGGGGGGGGAAGGCTAGCAACCACGGTCGCCAGCCTGTGGAGAGGAAGGGGTTGGGGTGCGAGAGGGGGGGGAGGCTGGCGACCGCGATCACCAGCCCATGGAGGGGGGGCGGGGGTGAAGGGGCGAGAGGGGGAAGGGGGTGCGAGGGGCTGGTGGAAGGGGGGGTGGAGGGAAAGGGGGGAGAGGGGGGGCGAGGAGTGGGTCGGGAAAGGGGGGAGGGGGGGGGCCGACAGCCACGGCCGCCAGCTCAGGGAAGGAGGGAGGGGGGCGGGGGGGAAAGGGGGGAGGAAGGGGGTGGGACGGCGGGGGAGGAAGGGGGTAGGGGGGGCTGGCGGCCACAGCCGCCAGCCCTGGGGAAGGGGGGGTGGAGGGGGAAGGGGGTAGGGGGGAAAGGGGATAGGGGAGGAAGGGGGTAGGGGGCGGGCTGGCGGCTGTGCAGCCGCCAGCCTTGGGGAAGGGGGAAGGGGGGGTGGAGGGTAAGGGGTTGGGGGGAAAGGGGGTAGGGGGGAAAGGGGGTGGGACCGGGGCAGGGGGGGAAAGGGGGTAGGGGGGGGAAAGGGGGGAGGCAGGGGGGGGAAAGGGGGGGAGGGGGAAGGGGGGGGGGCAGAGGGGGAAGGGGAGTGGGGGAGCGGGAGGGGAGGGGTCGAGGGGGGGAGTGGTTTTGGCGGCGGAGGGAGGGGAGGGGAGGGGAGGGGAGGAGGGGAGGGGCGGGGGGTCGAGGGAGAAAGGAGTTTTAGCGGCGGAGGGAGGGGGAGGGGAGGGGAGGGGAAGGGGAGGGGAGGGAGGGGAGGGTGGGCGAGGGAGGGAGGGAGGGAGGGAAGGGGAAAAAGGAGAGGGGAGAAAGAGGAGAGGAGAGAGAGAGGGAGAGGAGAGGAGGGAGCAGAAGGAGAGAGAGGGGAGAGGAGGATTTGACTTACTATCACGAGCAAGAGCGACAAATAAGATTTGACTTACGAGAAGAATGAAAAGGACTTACGAGAAGAAAGTATCGAGAAGAATGTTGAAGAAAGTATCAAGAAGAACGTTGAACACAAATTTGAATTCAAAAGGAACGTACGAGAAGAAAGTATGAGAAGAATGTTGAACACAAATTTGAATTCAAATTTATAATGAATTCAAATTTCCCTCTCTTTTTTGAAAATTGAAATTTATGCATAGGAGGAGTGGGCTAGTTTTTCTTATATATACTTTTCTTTCCATTCATTCATTCTAACTCTCTCCTCATTTCATTGAAGCAACCAAGAGCGGAAGAGAAAGGATAAGCGGAGCCTTACTTTTTTCACTTTTTCCAGGTACTTGCATTCTTTTTCATTCGTCTTGTAATTCTTTTTCTTTACTTACAATTCTTTTTCAATTAGTTTCTTATTAAAGTTTTTGAGTTCTATTTCTTAAAATTCGTCTTGTAATTCTTTTTCTTTACTTACAATTCTTTTTCAATTAGTTTATTGTTAAAGTTTTTGAGGAGGGGGGTCTTTTAGAAGGCATTACAATTCTTTTTAAATTAGTTTCTTATTTGAGTTTTTGAGTTCTATTTTAATTAGTTTTTTATTTATATTTGAGTTTGTAAATTTGAGAAATGAGAGAATAGGGAGGGAGAGAAAGAGAGAGGAGAGAGGAGAGAGGGAAAGAGAGAAATTAAGAGAGAGAAGAGGGGCTCTTGGTAGCTGTGGCCACCAAGAGAGAGGGAGAGAGGAGAGAGAGAGAGAGAGATTCACAGAGAGAAGAGGGGCTCCTTAAATGAGAGAGAAGAGTAGGGAGGGAAAGAAAGAGAGAGGAGAGAGGGGAAGAGAGATTAAGAGAGAGAAGAGGGTCTCCTGGGGGCCGTGGCTGCTTGAGGGAGGAAAAGAGTAGGGAGAGAGAGGGAGAGAGAGAGAAAGAGAGAGAGGGAGAGAGAGAAAGAGAGAGAGAGGGAAAGAGAGAGAGGGAGAGAGAGAGAAAGAGAGAGAGGGAGAGAGAGGGATTAAATTAGTTTCTTATTTGAGTTTTTGAGTTCTATTTTAATTAGTTTTTTATTTATATTTGAGTTTGTAAATTTGAGAAATGAGAGAATAGGGAGGGAGAGAAAGAGAGAGGAGAGAGGAGAGAGGGAAAGAGAGAAATTAAGAGAGAGAAGAGGGGCTCTTATGGCTATGGCCGCCAAGATAGAGATAGAGAGGGAGAGAGAGAGAGAGATTCATAGAGAGAAGAGGGGCTCCTTAAATGAGAGAGAAGAGTAGGGAGGGAAAGAAAGAGAGAGGAGAGAGGGGCAGAGAGATTAAGAGAGAGAAGAGGGTCTCCTAGGGCCATGGCTGCTTGAGGGAGGAGAGAGTAGGGAGAGAGAGGGAGAGAGAGAGAAAGAGAGAGAGGGAGAGAGAGAAAGAGAGAGAGAGGGAGAGAGAGAGAAAGAGAGAGAGGGAGAGAGAGGGAGAGAGAGAGATGTTTATCAGAATGAAACGTGGGCGAGAGGAGAGAAGGAAAGAGAGAAATTAAGAGAGAGAAGAGGGGCTCTTCGGGGCCGTGGCCGCCAAAGGGAGAGAAAGAGAGAGAGGGGGAGAGAGAGAGAGAGAGAGAGAGAGAGAGAGAGAGAGAGAAAGAGAGAGAGAGAGAGAGAGAGAAAGAGAGAGAGGGACAGAGAGGGTGGAATGAAACTTCTGTGCTAGAGGGAGGGAGAGGGAGAGAGAGAATAAGTGGGATGAGGATAGAGAGGATGCGTGATCGACCATGCAAAGCATATCTGATGGTGACAATACTTTGCACACACATCAACGTAGTTGAAACGGACTTGCGTGCAAAGTGGAGCCCCCATCCGATAAGTACTTATTTGAATAACACACCTACGGCCGTGTTTTTATATGGTTGTGCATGACACTAAGGCAAAAACGGTGTTTTATGCTTGATTGACAATGCAAAGCATATCCGATGGGCACAATACTTTGCACACACCTTCAACTAGGTGGAATTGACTTACATGCAAAGTGGGACGCCCATCGCATAAGTGCTTGATCGGATAACACACCTAATAGCGTGTTTTTTTCCGGATGTGCATGACACTAGAGCAAAAATAGTATTTAATGCTCGATCGACCATGCAAAGCATATCCGATGGGCACAATACTTTTAGTACACCTCAACCTGGGTGGTATTGAAATGTTCTCAGAGAGGCACACCCATCTGATAAGTACTTGGTCAGATAACATACCTAAGGGCGTGTTTTTCTTGGATGTGCATACCACTAGGGAAAAAACGGTGTATAATGCGTGATCGACCATGCAAATCATATCCAATGGGCACAACACTTTTTGCACGCATCAACCTAGGTGGTATTGAGATGTTCTCAATGAGGCACATGCATCCAATAAGTACTTGGTCAGATAACACACCTAATGGTGTGTTTTTTTGTGGATGTCCATATCACTAGGGAAAAAATGGTGTGTAATGCGTGATCAACCATGCAAAGCATATCTGATGGTGACAATACTTTGCACGCACCTCAACGAGGACTTGCGTGCAAAGTGGAGCCCCCATCCGATAAGTACTTATTTGAATAACATAGCTATGGTCGTGTTTTTATATGGTTGTGCATGACACAAAGGCAAAAACGGTGTTTTATGCTTTGATCGGCAATGCAAAGCATATCCGATGGGCACAATACTTTGCACACACCTTCAACCAGGTGGAATTGACATACATGCAAAGTGGCATTCCCATCGTATAAGTATTTGATTGGATAACACACCTAGCAACGTGTTTTTTTACAGATGTGCATGACACTAAGGCAAAAATGGTATTTAATGCTCGATCGACCATGCAAAGCATATCAGATGGGCACAATACTTTTCCTACACCTTAACCTAGGTGATATTGAAATGTTCTCAAAGAGGCACACCCATCCGATAAGTACTTGGTCAGATAACACACCTAAGGGCATGTTTTTTTGCGGATGTGCATACCACTAGGGAAAAAACGGTGTATAATGCATGATCGACCATGCAAATCATATCTGATGGTGACAATACTTTGCACACATCTCAACCTAGTTGAAACGGACTTGTGTACAAACTAGAGCTCCCATCCGATAAGTACTTGTTTGATTAACACACTTAGGACCGTGTTTTTTCATGGTTGTGCATGACACTAAGGCAAAAACGTTGTTTTATGCTTGATCGACAATGCAAAGCATATCGGCACAATAATTTGCACACACCTTCAACTAGGTGAGGTTGACTTACATGCAAAGTGGCATGCCCATCCCATAAGTGTTTGATCAGATAACATACCTAGCAGCGTGTTTTTTTACAGATGTGCATGACACTAGAGCAAAAATAGAATTTAATGCTCGATCGACCATGCAAAGGATATCCGATGGGCACAACACTTTTCTTACACCTCAACCTAGGTGGTATTGAAATGTTCTCAAAGAGGCACACCCATCCGATAAGTACTTGGTCAGATAACACACCTAAGGGTGTGTTTTTTTGCGGATGTGCATATCACTAGGGAAAAAATGGTGTATAATGCGTGATCAACCATGCAAAGCATATCCAATGGTGACAATACTTTGCATGCCCTTCAACGTAGTTGAAACGGACTTTCGTGTAAAGTGGAGCCCCCATCCAATAAGTACTAGTTTGAATAACACACCTAGGACCGTGTTTTTTCATGGTTGTGCATGACACTAAGGCAAAAACGGTGTTTTATGCATTGACTAGGAGATTAGAAAGGATAAAAAGAACCCCTCTAGGTTACAAGCATGGGATCAAGCCTGTGTAACCAATGGAGAGCTTGGCATATGGTGGTGGAGCAAGGAAATGCAGGGTGAAAGTTGCAAGGTATGTATATTTGGACTATTTTGTAATTATGAAGCATTACTTACAAATGAGTCATTTATTTTTCTAATGTTATGATTTTTGCAGAAATTTTATAGAGGAGGTTATTGGAAGAAATTCCTCTGACAAAATTTGTACCGTAAAGAGTGTAATTGAGAAGAAAGAATTCATTTCTATTCTTAGGGACCCTCGTCGGCGTGCAGTGCAACATGCAATATTACAAGAGGTTGCAACTAATTTAGAGAATCTTATAGATCCATCAGAAGTTCTCGATGCATGTGATGCTACTGGCATTAGTTGGCAAGGGTACTTAGCTGTGTATAATGTCTTTGTAAATGCACTTCGAGGTCAAGGCATTAAGAATCCTCTATTGTCGAGACCAGTATCGTTAGAAATGCAAGGAAAGAAACAAATTCTACTATTCAAGATTTGTTGGGTGGATTTATACACATTTCAAAAAGCATGACGTTGGAAGGCACAAACAAGACAAATGTCCAACATAGCAAAAAGAAAGGAGGACCAACGACCAAAGGGGCAAAGCAAGGACCAAGAACCTTTGAGTACACAGAGCATAATAATGTTTTTTGGATGTACTTAGGGTCCAAGCTGCAATGGTGGAGTTTTACAACATGACAGCATGGGGTATGTTAAAATTATATTGTTTAGAGAGCTCGAATTTTTATTGAAATCTTTTCTAATCATGTAAATCTTTTAATCTTTCGGATTGTGAAGGAAAGTTAGTCTTCGTTATCAAATTGGATGAGTGTGAGGTTGTAAAAGGCCACAAGTTGGAGAGGGTTAGTATTACTTTGATGAATAAAGCCCTCGGACATGCCAAAGATAAAGAAATTAGGGAAGATTTTACTGTGCAATCAGAAAAGAACATTTGGTGGCTTGCCACGTTTGAACTTCCTAGAGAGACACACTCATTCTTAAAATGGGTATTTGATAGATCTCGAATTCCAAGTGTCAGAGATGTGCAAACGAAAGAAGAGTTGCTTCATGTTGAAGTGTTCGGATCATTTAAAGTTGAATGGCACATGGCAGGAGACCTTAAGACATTGAAGTGTATGTTTGGAACATAATTGAGTGCAAATGTGACATATCCATCTCTTTATTGTATGCACTCACACCAAACTCGAGGTAGTAATATAAGAATACATAGAGGGAAAGAGCATGTGAAAAGAGGAAAAGACTTTGGGAATGCTAAAGATGTAATGAATGACATCACAGATGATGAGGCTAGCAAACGAATGTATTAGAGCAATGGAGTGATGAGCTGCAATTGCACCCAACAGAGATCAGAACGATAAAAATTGGGATCCAATTTTAAACATTCCATTACAAAGAGTGCATTTCTGTGTGTTACATGCGGAGATGTGGCTCATTGATAAATTGCTTTACTTGCACATTGTACATGCATGGAACATGAAATCAGATGAGAGAGCGGCATCATGTATAGCAAGGGTCGAAGCTTTACTCTCGAGCATGGGTCTACATGGGGGGCATGTAAAACTAATCAAAGATGCACAATTGTCAAGAAAATTAAGAAATCTTCCAAATAAAGTGTCCATGGGAGGCTCTAAGGCACAAAGGTTTGTGTCCAATTGACATGGAAAACACTCGGGGGGGTCACTCATCATATGTAACCCTATCACCTGAGTTCAACAGAAGGATGTTTTTTATTCCTAAAATTTACAGAAATAAATATACTTAAGGGACTATTTAAAACAGTTTTGGAAAAAATTTACAGATTTGTATAGAAAAGGGGTACATTTTATTAATGAAAAAATTTATAGATAAGGGATTTTAAATATAGGCCTTGAACGCACGTGATATAGAGGGTTTATACATAGTGACCCCCCCGAGGGAAAACATTGATTAAATCTGCATTGGAATTATTGGAAAAGTTATGTGATTGCACGACTAATTTGGAAGCTGTGATCCTCATGTCAGAACCTTGAGAATACGTGTTTGGAAAGAATTGGATAATCTCGTAAAGATCTTGAGGAATCCTTCCATAGATGATGATGATGTGCAACTATATAAAGTCATCGTGAAAGAGTTCATTGGAGTCATGGTAGATGGATGGGGTTGAATCACACATTACTCACTACATGGTGTGTTTGGACTTTGCTATTTTCAAAATTTTAATTGCAATCAATTTATTCTTGTTTACCTCATGTGTTTTTTCTATGTATGTAGCACATTCTTTATGCTCATGGTCCATGGTTTCTTTGCCAATATGGTTCCTTGAATGCTTGGAGTGCCCAAGGTATGGAAAAGTCTCATTATAGAGCTTGAGGTGCTTATTTCAAGAGTACGACATGGAGGGGGGATTAATGGAAGTAATGCTCTTCATGAGATGTTCGAGTGGTTCTATCATGGTATTGTTAGGTCCTCCTATGCAAGGAATAAAGCTTTGCAAACGGAGTTAGCCCAAGCAGTTCATCAAACTCAAACGAGTAAAAGAAGGCATTCATTGTGAAGATAGTGGGAGAGAGGGAAGGAGTCTCACTTGCGGCTTTCTCACATGCACAATGGGGGAATACACACACAAGTGGAGGCTGAAAACAGTTTTCCTCTTCTTAGTTGTGAAAGCCAAAAGAACTCAAGTACAAAGAAATAGAAGAACCCTATATGTGGGTCTCAAACCAAACTCAACTAACTAAGGTGGCATACTAAGTAAGCCACGAACTAGAGTAGATAAGGATAGCTGTCATCTAGCTATTATTCGTGGGTGGTGTACCAACCGCATCTGTAGCTAACAAGTTGGTGACATAAATGCACAATGGTCACCCTGGCATGGAGCTCGATATCTCAACACTCCCCCTCAAGCTCAATCCCAATTCCTGCACACTAAGTAGGTCTCTGAACTTGCGCAGCTTCTCTATGCCCAATGCTTTCATGAATATGTCAGCTACCTGATCCTCTGTGCTGACATAAACTAGATCAATAAGACCTAGTAAAACCTTCTCCCGCACATAGTGATAATGCACCTCAATGTGCTTTGTTCTAGCATGATAGATTGGGTTATTTGCCAAGTTTATATACTGCTCATGTTGTCACAATAAATGACAACTGGCCCATCTATAGACTGATGCATATCATAGAGTAGCTTATGCAACCAAGCTACCTCACATGCAGCCATTGCTGCACCCCTGTACTCAGCCTCTGTGCTCGACAAGGCAACTGTAGATTGTTTCTTGCTGCTCCAAGTGACTGCAGCACTCCCAAAAGAGAACACATATCCATTGGTAGATCGTCTATTAGAAATACTACCAGCCCAATCAGCATCCGTGTATCCATGCAACTGTATTTGAACCCCAGCCTCATAAAATAGTCCATACTGCAATGTGGACTTCACATACCTGAGTATGTGTCTAGCCGCATCCAAATGCGGTTTCCTTGGAGCCTGCATAAACTGACTTACCAATCCAATAGCATAGCTTAAATCTGGCCTGGTAATAGTCATATAAATCAAACTTCCTACTATGCATTTGTACATAGTAGGGTCTTCCAAAAGCTCACCTGCATCTGTGCTTAGCTTCACATTCTGCTCCAAAGGAACTGAAATAGGCTTATAGCCTGTCATCCCATATTTGGATAGCATGTCCAATCCATACTGCCTCTCCAAGAGCTGTATCCCACTTGGTGATCTAATCACCTCAATGCCCAAGAAATAACGTAGCTCTCCCAAATCCTTCATCTCAAACTTCTGCTTCAATAGCATTTTCACATGAAGGATATCTTCATTACTATCACCTGTGATGATCAAATCATCAACATAAATGACAAGCAGCATAATACCTTTCTGTATTTTTCTCACATAGAGTGAGAAATCTGCCTTGGAAATCTGAAAGCCAATAGTGACAAGATACTGTCCTATCTTGTCAGACCATGCTCTAGGTGCTTGCTTCAAGCCATACAAGGCTTTCTTCAACCTACAAACAAACTCAGGATGAACAGCATGAACATAACCTGGTGGCTGCTCCATAAAGACCTCTTCTTGCAAATCACCATGCAAGAAGGCATTCTTTACATCCATCTGATGTAAAGACTATCCCTTTGATGCAGCCATAGCAATGACTGCTCTTACAGTTCCCATCCTTGCAACCGAACTGAATGTTTCTTCATAATCAATGCCATATGTCTATCCATACCCCTTGACAACTAATCTTGCCTTGTATCTGTTCACAGAACCATCTGCATTGTGCTTCACCTTATAAGCCCACTTACAGCCAATTGCATTCTTATCTTTAGGCAAAGGCACCAATTCCCATGTAGCATTTACTTCCAAGGCATCCATTTCTTCATTCATGGCTTTCTCCCATTTTTCTTTTCCCATGGCTTGCTCAAAGAAGTGGGTTCTGGTTCCTGTATCACTTTGACCATACAGGCATAGTGAATGGCTGTAAATCCATCATATTTCAGCCTATCCATAGGATATCTAGCTCTGGTAGACCTGCACAAAGTAGGCTCACTTCCAGGTGCTCTCAAAACATCCCTGGTCTTCCTTACTCCAGGTGTAACAACAGAAGGAATACCCAACTCATCATCAATGCTCTGTTCTGAGCCACTGGATTCACCATCCACATAAGAGTGACCTGCATTCACATCAAACATGGGCTGATCTACCTTCTCTTTTCCTTTTCGTGATACCGGCATACCACTATCTGCATTGCTTTGCGGAGATTCTGCTGATCTCAATCTGCCTATCCATGGCGAAGTATGTGAACCACTGCTAGAGGACACTACAGGTCCACTAATATTTTGTGATTGCTGCTGTGAATTCTGTGCAGCATTACCATTTTGTGCATCTACATCAATCATCACATTTACTGGTTTATACCAGCTGCTCATCTCATCAAAGACAACATCTCTGCTCACTGTAAACTTATGAGTAGAAGGGTTATAGCATCTATACCCTTTTTGCTACAGAGAATAACCAATAAAGATGCACTTCTCAGCTTTTGGATCCAACTTGGACCTCAACTCATCTGGCACATGAACATAGGCAATGCAACCAAAAATTTTCAAATGAGAAATATCTGGTTTCCTACCAGTATACATCTCCTCTGGTGTCATGCCATGTATTGCTACAGTGGGAGTCCTGTTCATTATGTAAACTGCTGTAGCAACTGCTTCAGCCCAATAATAATCTGGTAGGTCTTTTTCATTTAGCATGGCCCGAGACACCTCTCTAATATGCCTGTTTTTCCTTTTTGCAAGTCCATTTTGCTGTGGGGTATGACTGCATGAATATTGCTGCTTTATGCCATGCTCCTGCAGCAACCTTGCAAACTCATTTGAGAGGTACTCTCCCCCTCCATCTGACCTTAGGCATTTTATTTGCAAGCCTGTTTCTTTTTCAACCATAGCTTTAAAAGCTTTGAAGTGCCCAAACACTTCACTTTTCTTTTTCATAAAATACACCCAAACTTTTCTGCTATAGTCATTAATAAAAGTGACAAAATAATGACAGCCTCCAATAGATGTAGCTTTAGTAGTCCACACATCAGAGTGGATTAATTCCAATGGCTTCTTACTCTCTTGAACATGCCTAGGAAATGGTTTCCTTACCTGTTTTCCAAATTGACAGGCTTCACAAACCTTATGCATTTCTGCAACCTTGAATTTAGGCAATCCTGCAACAATGTTTTGGGCCTGCATCGATTTAAGTCGTTGAACATTAACATGACCAATGCATTTATGCCAGATATCAATATCTACAACTACACCGATCCCATGTGCAAACATTGCTGCACTCAATTCAGGCATGTCTGCATCCAATGTAAACATCCTGCCCTTCTTCTTTCCTTTTGCTATCAAGCGACCGTTATTTTTCATATCCTCAACAAAGCATCCATGAGGATTAAATTTGACCTGCAAGCCCTGCTCAACCATTTGACCAACAGAAACCAGATTCTTGGTGATGTTCGGGACATGAAATACATCAGACAGGTATTTCTTTTTCCCATCCTGCATAGACAAAGGAATTTTACCAATCTGCACAATAGGATGTGCAGTATCATCACCAGTCTCCACAAATCCTAGTTTTTCCATTTTCCTTGCATCCTGCATCCACTCTGCATGACCTGTCATGTGGTTTGATGCACCTGAGTCAACATACCACACATCATTTCGTTCTTCTGCACTTGTCATAGAATTGGTCATGTGCTGCACCATAAATAGATGCTCATTTCTGTCATCACCCTGTCAACTAGAAGATGCATAATTACCTTGCTACAATTTTCCATTCATAATGTCATTCTGCTTTTTGTAGCAGTCCTTAGCCATATGACCCATTTTACCATAGTAGTAGCATTCAACATTGTTGTTTGCATTTTGGCCTCTTTGCCATCCACCACGGCCTCTTTGGCTCCCCCTGCCTCTAGAGTTACCACGTCCTCCTCCATAGGATTGGTTTTCTTGAGTTTGTTGCATATTCTGATTTCTACCATAGCCTGCAAATCGGCCTCCTCTACCTCTGCCTCTACCTCTTCCAGCATTTGAGTAGAAAATAGTTTCTTTTGAAGTTCCTCCTGAAGAAGATGCACCCCCATTTCTCTGCTCTTTAGAAATTAGAAGAGCAAGCAACTCTTCAAAATCAGGAAATTTTTCACGGACGGCAATGGATGTCCGGGACTGTGCATAATCCTTTCCTAGACCATTCAAGGTCACAGAAACTAGATCATCATCTTCCACTGGCGACCCAATGGAAGCAAGTGCATCTGCAATTTTCTTCACCTTCATGTGGTAGTCATTTATGCTCAAATTTTCTCTCTGCACATTGTGCAACTCCTATTTGAGCTGCATTTTCCTGGCTTGTGTATTTGTGCTGTACATTTTTGCCAAAGTATCCCATTCCTCCTTTGGCGTACTTGCATCTTGAATATGCACAATCATAGAATTCGAAATACTGATAGACAGCCAGGACATAACTTTTCTGGCTCTCTAATGCCATCCTTTAAATGCCTGCATTTCTTGTTGATTGGGAACATTAGGAAGAACTGGTTCTTCTTCATTTCCTGTAATGAACTCCCAATAGCCTTTTCCCATAAGAAAATTCATCATTCTAAACTTCCATTCCTGGAAGTTGTTCTTGTCAAGCTTTTCTGTGACAATCTATGAAAGAGAATTAGACGCCATTATAGAACATTGCAAAATATTATGTCACTATGAAAAACACAGCTTTTGCCTCACACGGGCAGATCTGCAAAACTGATGAAAGTGGTATTTGACCACACAGTCACTTCCTAGTGATGATTTTGCATCAACACGCAACAAGCATGATTGTGCAACTCCCAATATCTCTACACATAGGCATACGATGCAATTTCTGCAGCAACTTTTCATCGACCAGCTGAGCAGTGGTCACACAGCAAAAACAGGGCCTTTTTTTGAGTGCCTACGAAGAACTTCTACCTTCAAAATGGGCCCCGAAATGGCCTCGAATTAGAAAAATAAAGTCACCAAGGGCTTCGCCCCATCCCACAGCATATACTACCCTCTCGCCACACCATGAAGGGCATCTCAATCTGAGACAGTGCACTCTTGCACTTCTGGCTATGATACCTACAGAGATTTGCTCCCAAACTTGAAATAGGAAAGCAACACTAGTCCTCTCACCAGGACACCATGAACTTGGTTTGCTTTCTTGAGCTCCTTACCACGAACAAGGCTCTGATACCATGTGAAGATAGTGGGAGAGAGGGAAGGAGTCTCACTTGCGGCTTTCTCACATGCACAATGGGGGAATACACACACAGGTGGAGGCTGAAAATAGTTTTCCTCTTCTTAGTTGTGAAATCCAAAAGAACTCAAGTACAAAGAAATAGAAGAACCCTATATGTGGGTCTCAAACCAAACTCAACTAACTAAGGTGGCATACTAACTGATCCATGAACTAGAGTAGATAAGGATAGCCATCATCCAGCTATTATTCATGGGCGGTGTACCAATCGCATCTGTAGAGCCAACAAGTCGGTGACATAAATGCACAATGGTCACCCTGGCATATCGCGAGTGGAGCTCGATATCTCAACATTCATGGATATGTTCGTAAGCTTCCCAAAAACATAGAAGTTGGATAGCAACCAGAAGTCGTGTTGGAAAGCGTTGGATCGCTAAACCAAATGTACTTTGATGTTAATTAAAATTGCACTTTAATATTTCTTGTGGACATTTGATTAATTGGCTCTCTTTTTTTAAAACAAGCATTAAATTTTGTACTTGTCGACCCAACAAGGGCAGGCGATGAGAAAAGGTTGGGGGAGCGACCTCACAGGAGTTTAAGGGGAATTTCAAAAACCCCTTAAATAAGTTTTTTTCCCCAAAACAAACACCCCTCCTCTTTACATAAAATTTTCCTAAAGTTGAATGAAAAAACCCAATTTTTTAATGAACTAAGTAATTTTTTTGACAAATATCACTTCTTTACAATGCACATGGTACACTAAAATTTTGTGAGGTTAACCCCCGAGGGGACGATGACAAATAGGGGGGGGAAGGAGGGGTTGAGGGGGGGTAAAGGGGGAAGAGGGGGGGGGGGCTAATTAATAATGATGCACAAAATAAATATACCCCTATATATATGCAAATACCTTCATTTTCTCAGTACCACCAGTACTCTCTCATACTAGTACATTCCTTCCTACCATCACATTTCCCATAGCCCCACCATCACCAACATGGCAAGAACAAAGCAAACTGGAAGACCAGTTGATTCAAAGCTCCCAATCCCTTCCGATGTATACAATGCAATGATTGAAGAGAGAAGAAAGAGGAGGAAAGAGGAGGAGGAGGAGGAGGAGGAGAGGATAGAAACCAATGAGCAAACAGATGATGATGAAGAAGATCATGGGGAGCAATCCAATCCTCAGAGTCAGCCCGAGGCACCTCAAGAGCCAAAAATCAGACCAAAAGAACAGGAGCACAAAAGATGTAGATTGGAAGAATGGGCCAGAGGACAAGAAGATGCCAAGCAAATGCGGATTCAATTGGCTCAACAACAAAGGGCACAAATGGAGAGCCAACAACAACAACCCACATGGCACAATGCTACTTAGGACTTTCCACATTCTAGACAGGGTGGAAAATCTTTGCCAGAATTGCTTCACACAGCAAAAGGAAAAGGCAAAGCTCGCAGTAGGCAAGGTGGAGGCAAAGGTGGAGGTGGAGGTGGAGGTGGAGGTGTAGGTGGAGGTGGAGGTGGAGGTGGAGGTGGAGGTGGGTGGAGGTGGAGGTGGGTGGAGGTGGAGGTGGAGTCCCTAGAAGACACCGCAGAAAGCTTGGAAGGAAGGCACTTGAAGAGATAAGAAATATCAAAGTAGCGTGAACCTTCTAACCCAAGAGCTCCATTTGCTCGATTAGTGAAAGAGATTATGTAGTCCTATAGGGATGACTATCGTATTCAATCAATCGCACTGGCCACCATACAAGAAACAGCAGAAGTGGCGATCGTAACTCTTCTTGAGGACACAAAGTTGTGTGCAATCCATGCCAAGAGGGTTACGATCATGGTAAAAGACATGCAGTTGGCAAGGTGGATCAGAGAAGACCCACAACTTAGGCTATAGATCATATTTTTTGTTGTATTCACTATGGACACCAATTTTGGTTGTCAAAAGAAATTATGTGCAAAGATGGTTGTAAATATTTTTTGTAATAGAATCCTTTGGAAACTATTTCTCTTGTAGATTTTCAACTTTGAGCTTTCATTTTCAAGTGGAATCTTGCAGTGTATAATTTACTTCCATATCTGATGTATGATGGCAAATAATCATGGTAGAATGTAATTAGTCACTAGTATGTAATTAGTCAATAATCATGGTAGAATGTGATTAGACACTAGTATGTGATGGGGGATGCATCCCCCCAAAAAACAAAAATAAAAAAAAGCCCCCAAGGGTGTGATGGGTGTATTTGTTTCTTGTGTGTGTGATGGGTGTGTGTGTAAGTGATTGGGGATGCATCCACAAAAAAAAAAACAAAAAAAAGTTCTCGAGAGGCCCTGGTGCATGCAGGCGTGACTTTGGGCCAGATGAGACCCCGTTCACACACACACACACACCTATTCCCTTGTTAGATTCTCTCATGATGTTGCTATGGAAATGATTGTCTAAGATACCTCTTTCTCTTACTCTATCATCATTAACCTTGGCTTTGTCTTCTCAAGTACAATAAAATGCCTCTCCATAAGGTTGACTCTAAAGGTTGGTTATATTTCTGTTTCCCCCATCCCCTTTGGCACCTCATGACTCATGTGATCTAGCTAGATAAGGCCATAAAATGGCCTTAAGATTGGATATCTCCTAACCTTGGATTTTTGGTTATCATTTGGCAAGCCTTGTCCTTTGGCACTGATTTACCATATGTCCTTATGTTATATTTCCCTTAGAGTAGGGGGAATTCTCAATCCACTGTTAGCTACATCTAATAACGGATGTTAGCACCCTCCACTAGGTGTTGACTTCATTTGTTAAGATGGTATTTAAGATGTCATTTTCATATGGTAGCCTTTTCCTTCTCGGACAATTGGGCGATGCCACTCATCACGTTAAATCTTATGGCTTGCAAAATCCTTCCATTACTTTGTGCCATCGATGGTCCTAACATGTTTTTTTAAAAAATGTCATAGCCACCTTCCGATCAAAGATGCAAAATTTTTGCCCAAATCAATTTGCTTCTTCATGCTTGAAATGTGTCCCAATTTATAAATCCATATCTTGATCATTAGCATTCAAAGTTGGGACCCACTTTGAATAATGGTTTCATATGTCATGTTATTCACATTATTTTAACCCATTGCAATTATTTTAATCCATTGTTGCTCATAGCTATCAGTGCATTTTTCAACCTTACCATTTGTATCAAACTTCGTTGCAGCATCACCAATGCCTTCAGAATATCAAGGCACACTTCTAAAGCGATTTTGGCCATTCCTAGCACACTTTACAACATTTTACACAATAAGGACCTACATCTTCAATTGTGTGTAGCACCCCTTAGCCACAAAACCCAATCTCCCAGTGCTAGGATTGAGTTAGTCATATGCTTGTTCTCTATCCAAATTTGATAATACACAAACACCAACCAAGTATACGTGTGGATTATTGCCATCTCCATGTGGAACCATTGGCATAAGTTAGAGCTTGCCATCTCAATCATGGATCATAGATCCTCTTAATTTACATTAATCCTTCCAACTAACCATGCACATAACTAAATTAGCCACCATATTATTGTTCTATTTTCCTCCTAGGTTTGGGTTGCAAAACATTCCTAGTCCCAATATGAATCTAAATATGGAAGGCTTTGAGATTGTGCATCCAATTTAACCTTTTGTTGCTATCTTGATTAGAGTTCATCGGCAATCTTGATCTTGTCTATTCATACACCTAGTAACTTGAAGAATTCTTGAAACCTTTGATAAGGGAATGCACTTTTCTTCAAAATCAACCGTATATTTAAATTAAGGATACACTAAAATCCAAGAAATGAAACTCAATTATAATGCAAAACACCATCCATCTGGAAAACAAGAGAAATATATATTAAATTTTGATGTCTATAAAATATTTCTTGTATATTGCATCCAATAGATGCACTTTTTACCAAATATTTGCTTTCTTAGCTTTAGCTACTATTGCTGCTCTCCTCTGAGTTGACAAAATAGTGGGTTAACTAAAAGATTCTACAAGCTGCCCAGCACATGAACACCTGTCGAAGCATCCATAGTAGCAATCGCCATGATCCTTCCTGCTAGTTTCTCTCCAAAAGTAGATAGTGCCAAGTCCCGCCTCACCAAAATACACTTGCACGCAGAAGGGGGTAAAGACACAAGGGAGACTAGCTTTGAAAGTGCCCTGCACTTTAACATCTCTTCCTTCCCATAAGGGGAGAACAAAGTATGGAAGCACACTAGGCTATGGCGCTCGAACATTCCCATGTAGTGTCCTAGTGCTGAATCCACACCGATGCTATCACCTTGACCCCCTTTATGTGTCGCAAACTTATCAACTTTGATGATGTCCTGAAAATTGAGATAACATCAGTAATCTTCTCAATGCCAAACTAAGAACATAAATTCATTCATATTGACAAAATATCATGAACTTACAATGTGGACAGCATCTTGTTCGTCCATTCCCAATCGAGTTATATCAATGGAGCTTTTGCTCACATCAATTGTTGGAGGTGGTGTTGATGATGAGGCCTCTGCAGTATTCTCAAGTCTTTGGCATTTCTGTGCCCTCTCTGCCTCCAATCTTTCTTGGACCTCACAAAACTCCATCTTTGTAACTGATGCATTAGTAGAGTCATGCATTTCCTCCCACACAGTTAAGATCGGATGCTCCAAAGTGTTTGCAAATCTGTGCACCTATCCAACCCCTCTTTTGGGTAACCTAAGTTACTACTACTCTCCCAAGTGGAGAGTGCCCCTAGTACTTCATCTTCTCTCAAATTTTTAATATATTAAATGTCAATCAATAATAAATATTCTCTGTTTTCAATCATAATATACGACAGGGTTTGCATCAAAACGTCATCCGTCATACCTTCTTCCTCCTCTTTTGCTCTCCTTCCTCCTCTTCCTCTTTTGGCTGTCCTGTGGGGGATGATGTCCCACATGCTTCGGGAACCACAACTAACTCTATCATCTGCTCTATTTCTGCTATATGTGCTTTCTCTTGTCCAAGGGCACACTAGACCAATCTAGAGCAATGGCGGCTTTCGCAGCCACATTAGGACTCTCCTCAATGTCCACATCTTGCCCTGCTCTGCTAGAAGAAGAGTTGTCTCTACATTGATGAATGGAGGTGCATCTATGTCCTCCATTTCCAAAAGAGTTATACAATAGGCTATTTCTAGGGATACAAAATGAGTTCATATAGGACCCACTTATAGATCCAACTCTTCATCCTTGGAAATCCTTCTAAAAATTTTTGGACTAAGGGATTTGCAAATTCTTTGCAACCTAAACTTGAAAGTGCTATCAGCCCAGTGACAGTCAATGAGGAGATTCATAGGAACCCATTGTACTCTATCTATGTCTAGCCAGATCAAGTAAGGCTTGATTTTCTCTTGCACGTAATCTACCACATCTCTAAAGAGATCTTGATGCTTGTGGACTGTGCCTATATGATGATCAAAAATGTCATACAACTCTGCCTCTCTACTCGAATGATGAGTAGAAGTGACGAAGTCATAGTATGCCTCGCGGGGTGTGGCCATTGGAGGTTTGTGGAAGATGGCAAGAGCAGGCTGTCCATAGGAGGTGAGGACAATAAAGGCTATGTCATACCTGATGGCCCTTTATATAGTTGACTTCAGTCTCTTTAAATACCTTAAAGGTCTGACTACAATTTAGGTAATAAAATATTGGACAATGTAATATATTGGCCTAAATAATTTGCCATCATATTCCACTCCCGCCTTCGCCGCCACCCAAAATGATGGATTTTTTTTTTGGAATTTAGGGGGCCCTATGTTAGTACAAATGACATCACACTAAACAAAAACTATTACATTTAGTCAAAAACTATTACAACATAGTTTCAAAACTTTTACATTTATTCAAGTGCTATTACAACAGACTTCAAAAACTATATCATATTTTCAAAACTATTACAACACACATCAAAAACTACTAATTTTATTAAGTATACTCATTGCCATTACAAATGGCATCACACTTCAAAAACTATTACATTTATTCAATACCAGTATGAATGGACAAGTTACAAGGAGGCTTCCATTTCTCAAGCATTGATGTTTGTTCGAGTCGCCTTCTTACTATCTTCCCACTTAGTGCAAAGAAAAAATCACTATCATCAGAGGTAACAACGATGTATTCTCGAACGTGCTTCAAGCTCCAACTACCTGTGACCTCAAGATATTCGATATCCCCATTGGGCATATGTACCTCTACCTTTGTGGTGTCCACTACATCACAATCCATAGGTATCCATGTGCCATGATTATTTTTTCGACATCTGTAAGCATCTCGTAAGCATATCTTATGTAGCAAATACTCCGCACTACTTGATATCTTATTGCTATACTTTCTTTAGTAAGTATACATCGACAATGGTCTCCCTTCTGCAAACCCTCCCTAACATCCCACATTGGGTATAGAATATTATCAAGAAATTCATTTTCTAGGCCTTTGCATACCCACATGGTCTTTGTCATGTGAATGAAGACTGATTTGAAAAAATAAATAAATGTAATGGAGGGCATGAACCAACTAGTACCCACAAATTTTGAACCGAAAGTAAACTTCATTGATGATTGAATATCTGATCTCATCTTCCTTGTAAATGCATCTATAGAGAAAGGATCAGGAAGAGGCCATTCTGGACTATCGAAGTTAGGGATAGCAATAGGACATAGGCTTCCATATGCACCTTCTCTTCAAGGAACTTGGTAACATGAATTATACAAAAAAATACTAGACTTTGTCAAGGAGACAGCACTCCATCCTGAGAACGTTAATTCCCCAATATTTGAATAGAAATCTTGAAATATTCCCATGAGACTATCCAAAGGCTGGGTTTCAACTTTGGTAGAGGGAAAGATATCTACATAGAAAGAAAAGAAAGATGTTAATGGGCCAATCAATCTGTCTCTCTCACTCTCTACCTATCTCTCTCTCTCTCTCACACACACACTTCTCTCTCTCTCTCTCTCTCTCTCTCTCTCTCTCTCTCTCTCTCACACACACACACACACACACACACTCTTCTCTCTCTCTCTCTCTCTCTCTCTCTCTCTCACACACACACACACACACACACACAAATCTCTCCCCTCTACTGTCTCCCCCTAATACCCCTCCATCTCTGTCTCTCTCCCTCCCCCCCTCCCCCTCTACTATCACCACAAGACACCCTCTCTCAATACGCATGCTCACATACAATCATTAGAATACACAATTGAACTGAAAATGAAAAAAGTTAATGTAAAATAGAGATACAATTTAAAGGAAAGCAAGTTTTACTGGTAGGATCTAAGTTCATGTCTCGAGCCATGTACATGTGCTAAACCTTCACCTTAAGTCGTTTTTTTGTATTACAAAACCCAACAATGTGACCCTTCCAATGCTTCACTTTCTTTGCTCTATGATTTCTAGAAACCTTGAATGGGACCTATTGCAGATGGTTGCATTGTGACCCATGACATTAACCTAAACTCTTGAGGGATCCAAATATCACTGTTGTCCTTCAAAATGCGACCCACACAAGATTGAATTGATAGCTTTGGCCTAGGGGAACGGGAGTGCTTCACCATTGTAGAAATAATGGGAGCAAGCAAAGATAAAGAGGTTGGGAGGAGGAAGAGGTTGACAGGAGGAGGCTGAGAGGAGGTTGAGAGGAGGAAGAGGTTGGGAGGAGGTTGAGAGGAGGTTAAGAGGAGGAAGAGGTTGGGAGGAGGGTGAGAGGAGGTAGAGAGGAGGAAGAGGCTTAGAGAAAGGTGGGGAGTCAATGGGAATAGTTTGGGGAGACTCTTGGGAGGAGTTTAGGGTGCTAGGGACACTTTTGGAAATTTTCAATTTTTTGGAGGTGAAAAAAAGTCACAGATTTGAGGGCCTACCAAGAGAGCCTAGGAGAGTCTGGGGACCATCCAAAAGTGAAAAGGGGAGGTAAATGCCTCAAGAGGTGGTGGGGGCAAGAGAGAGGCAAGTGGAAGCCTAGTGGGGACCAAGGAGGACTCTCTTCCACCAATGAGAGGCCAATATGGAATCCGGCTCCATTCTTTTAATGCCCAAGCCTTCCCATTGGCTGGTCTGCTAATCACAAATCTTAAGGGGCTAATCCAAGAGGCCCTTTTTGAGTCCAAATTCCCCTAATGGTTGCCACGTGTAAAGGAGATGCCACTCCACCTTGTAAATGAGAGACCTAAATCTCCAAAACATCCTTTGTGAGTCTATCCTCTTCATACAAGGCATCTTGAATACTGAAACTAGTAGAGTGATATCTCAACTGAGGCTTTGAAATCACCCCGGGGGGCTCGCTAAAGGATATGTACGATAGCACATGTGTTCAACTGAAGGAGTTTCATTTTCTAATTGTGGAGTTACAAAAATATATATACATAATAGGTACTCAGAAAATCCATTCTATTGAACACACCAGTGATATAGAAGTTTTTTACAGAGTACCCCCCCCGAGAATCATCGAAACCACAAGAAGTGATCCAAGTTATAAACCCTTGATGCAATGCATATCGAGTCACCTATGTCCAGTGTCTAGTGATCTACATAAAATTATATATCCACGCATGGATGGGCATTTTCACTCTCCTGTTTGACCATGAGAACATGAGTGAATGAGGAAAAGTATAAAAGGCATCATCTATCCAAGCATCTTTTCCACTAAACAAGAAGGCATCCCAAGTTGCTCTCTCCAGTGAATGAATGCCACCTTCTCTTCTCCCCTTTTTCCAATGATCCATGATCCTTTGGGAAGAATGGCTCCTTATAGAGCTTCAATGGGTCTAGTACCATTCTCCACATGGGATTATAGAGAATGGCTCTACTATCATGCTCCATAAGGGGATTGACTATCAAGTGAGAATTTCCTCAAAATGATGTTTGATTTCATAGTTTCCAATCGTGAAGCAATGAAATTCTAAGTTTTTGACAAAAGACTTATTGAATGTGCAATCCATCTAACATGTAAAGTTGTGTTTTTGCAATGAAGCATATTCGTCTTAAGATTAGGAACTGCATAACAAAGTTTCTATTTTAGAGGCCCTTTAAAAGCGGATCAACTGGAGTTATACTCCCCCACTTGGGGGCAGTGCTCTAGGCACGTGTGTGCCCTTTGTTATTAACACATGACTTTAAATCTTGAGCTATAAATTTTGCATTCTTTGTCTTATAGATTTCTCACATTTGTCCTTACTTGGTCGAGACTCAGTCAAGTTTAGGATTCAATATAATGTGATTCCCTTTTCATGATTATCAATTGTTCTTTTGAGGTTTTAAAATGGTGTTTATGAATACCACTAAGGGTCATGACATGATGGAAAATCACTTAAATAAGTATGCGAGATTCAATGAAGCTTTGGAGCTTTTGAAATGAATATGCTCACAACAAAGCAAGTCTCCATAATGAATTACTATTAAGCTGCTTATGAACACCACTAATGTTTTTACTCAGTTGAGTATGGGAGTTGATGATAATATAAATTCATGATTATGTTTATTGGTGAGAATGTAGGTTGATATTTCATGCATACTTTGAATGAGAATATGGTCTATTTTGCCTATTTCTCTAGATTTTTCATGATGCCATTTTGGAAATTGAGATTTCGTTGAATTATCTAAAATTGTGTTTTGTTGTCCCAAGAGCCCTCCCCAACCCCCTACATTCCCTTCCCACTCCATTTCCTGCTCTCTAAGCTCTTTTCTCTCTCTCTCTAATCCCCACTCTACCCTCTATTGTGGTCTCTCCTGGCGAGCTTGAGCTTGGAATTCTATCTGACCATGCCTTGGGCCTGCACTATCTCACGGTTTATTCGTAGAGGGATAAGGTATGAAGAATTGTGGCGACTGCTTTTAAAATCCATTCTAAATTTTTTAACTAATATAGTGAATAATATTTGGAAAGTCACAAAAAGCATCGAAAGCTCACAGCATATAGTGGTGGAAGCATAATGCCATTCTGGTTGGGCATTCAAGGATCACCGATTATAAATGATGAACAGAGAATATTAAAATCAACAGCCAAAGGGGAGAAGAATCGCGAGCGAGGTAGGGTATTATACAATGGCTGCTAGAATCACATAAGGTTGATTAACCTCCTGTCTAATGTCAAGGATCCAATTGAGAGGAAGGCAAGGAATTATTTGCCTCGTTGGATCATTCAGCACATTTGCCAACCCAAGATGATGAAGACGATACGCAAATCTAGGGACAATTGCAAAGGATCTTTCCCGTGTCGATGAGTCTGCTGATCACTCGGCCAGATGAGCAATGGCTGATCAAGCCTAATCAATAGAATTCAATCAACAAATTATTGAGGAGGTCCAGAATGATAAACAAGGTAACATCATCACCGCGAAGCAGGCACGAGGATGAAAAACACCTTGGCAATCTCCATCATCAACCAATTAGAAGCACACATTCAGGAGAGTGATCAGGGTTGCGTTGTATAATTCTGACGTGAAGCTGTGATTCACTGCAGATCACGATTTTCTCTCCGGCAGGCTCTCTCTCGGGCCCTGTCCCGTGCTTTGGTCCTCGATACTTGCTTGGATATGGCGGGACTGCGTGCTTGGAGACTTCCTGGGCTCCTTTGTGATGCTTGGTTCGTTCCGTCCGCAGGGCTAACTCGCGAGGCAGCCCCAAGGACGTCTCCATCAGCATCAGGTTGATCCGAGACTGATGTTGATAAGCTGAGAGACAATGCCTCGGAGCGTCTGTCGATCGGGTGCATGGAAGGAGTGCCCGCTTCAGCAGAATCTAACCAGCCTTTCGAGGAGCTGAGGAAATGGGTTGATGGTGTCTCCGTGGAAGGCCGGCGCCGTGCTGCGTTTGGGCTATGACGATCGTTGGCATTGCTGGCTCTGCTGTCCAGCTGAGGAAGCTCTTCAATAGAGGTCCTCGCCTTCTCCATTAGCCATTCCACAGCTTTGCTCGGTTGATCCAACCCTAGCCGCTCCTGGATGTCGAACAACTGAACTGCACAGATAGGAGATAACCTTATTCTTCTGTCTCGCATCCCTCTGGCGGTCAACACTTTGCTATGGCGATCCTTCGCTGATTGAGGCTGTGACACAAGCTGGGCATGCTTGCGACGTTGTCGTTGCTGCTGTGAGTCTTTCCCTCGTGCTGATGCGTCGATCGTCATTCGCTCGGGATTCGCCTCCTTGTGCACTAATCCGTTGAAGCGGTCTAATTCTTGATCTCTGGAGCAGCACAAGCTGCTATCCACAGCATTGCCATAGTCGAGTTTCTCTTCGGCTTGTAGTGCATAATTCGAGCCGAGAATTGGGAAACTGTAGCGAAACGGCTCTTGTTGATGCCCATTCAATGCCATTTGCTTTTTCGCACAGCTTCCTGCAGGGCTTGACAAGCTTCGGTCCGCAAAATATTGCAGAGTGATCTGCTGGCTCGATGCCCATTCGCAATCGCTCTTCTCAAGTTCCTTCTGGTCGCACTCATGTTTATGGTCATAGGTGCACGTAACATACCTCTGATTATGATCGGTAAGTGGCGCTACTGCCTGTTGATGCAAAATCATCTGTGGCGTTGAATCTCTAATGTCTAGCCAATTTCCTTCCGTGAGCTTCTGCCTCCTTGCACCCCGTTGAGACCCTCGTGGAGTGGTCGATACCATTTCAAGTTCCATTGGGACTTATCTAAACTGGCTTTCTTCTCTGTTGTACTGATCATTATTCTCGAGCTTTCTCACGGCCTTGAAAGCGCTGGACGGTACAGCTCTGTCTGAAGTCCCCCGTGTGGTTGGAACAAGAACTTTAGTTGCTTTGGAGTCATGTTCGTTCACCTGATCCTTCAGGGGATTCTCAACTACAGGCTTCTCCGCAGGTCTTGGGACGTTGCTTTCCAAAGGCCAAATGGTTCTTCCAGCTATCGCTTGGAGAGAAGCCATCTCAATATATCTTTAGCGCCGCTGCTTCCATATTCCTGGCACTTTTTGGGGACTTGCAGGAAGCTTGAATGTTGAAGTTGAACTACGGTACCATGCTTGACATACAGTTTGCAATCAGACGTCACATGATTGTTGCCCAACTGCGGAACTACACATTTCACATAAATGACGGGAGAGGAAAATATCTGAATCTCCACAAGACATAAGAGGTTCTCAAATACGAACCGCAACCCCGTAAGAGCAATGCTGGCGGTGCACGCCTTTTTGGCGGAAAGCTGTGAGCATTAAGCATCATCCTCCAGTCGAATTCTCCTGGTCACGCTATTGTATGTTGTATGCGCATAGCGCCGTCAAATGTGTAGAGTCTGCGTGACAATAGAAACTTCGTGACGCGCGCTACATAGAAATGGACACAGATCGACGGATCGTCGGCGCCCATCGGATCACCCTAGAGAAAACGAACTTCGCTTGAATGGATTATAGATAGACTCCTAGATTCGACAGGAAGCTATATCTGGTTATGAGGACATGGGCAAGTGGCAAGTGGCGAGTCGTGGCCGGTGGGTCGTGGGACATAGGATTCGACATCCCACGTCAGGATTAACAATAGACCGCGTGTCAATCGACAGAACGTATCCAGAATGCATGCTTGCTCGGCTACAAACTTCAAAGCAGCACAGAAAAAGTATGATGCTTAAATGCGAGCTTGGAGCCTCGAGCAGAATTGTCATCACTCCGACGCTCTCTCTCTGACTCTGTAGGGTCTAGCCAAGGACGTTCCTTGAATTACTGGATGCGACTCCCAGGGCTGAGGGGACTTTAAAGAAAAACAAAGAATGGGAGTCGGGACGATGCATTGATGTGATCCAAGCACTTGTGGATAGTGCTGTACTTAATGGTGGGCTGGTAGGATTCGGAACTGATAGGCGACTGGAAGGAGGAAAGATGGGGACAACGAGTGAGGTGACGTTTGATGTGAAAGGGCAATTGATGAAAGCGTTGTGAACTTGTGATAGAGCAAGGAACGGAAGTTGGAACTTGCCGTAGCCCGAAGCTGGGACGTTGGAACACAGGAGATTGTGGATTGAAATCTGGATGGCAGCACTTGAATTACACTTGGATTACACAACGTCATGTGGTGTAAGTGGCATCATGATGCAAGCTGAGCTGAGGAAAGCAGAGCAGCAAGCACTAAGTGCCGAAAGTTTGCTAGCTATTGGAAGGAAAAAGAAAGGACTCTGACTGATCAAGCAGAGCATTGAGAGAGAGCGACTCGCGAGAGACGGAACAATGATATTGGTAGTGCAGGCCCCAGGGCCCCCTCCAAGCACTGAAGCTTCATACATATTTGGAAGTGGAAGATGCGTGCAAGATCATCATTCCTTCACAAATTTTTGAATAGCATTCAGATTCAGCACTCGGCATCAAATCTCTCACTAGCTTTGCAACTCCCACCTAATCCAAAGCGACTAATGTTTTTGAATAGCATTACTCGGCATCAAATCTCTCATAGCGCGGCAACTTACAGACAATCTAAAGCGACTAATTTTTTTAAATACCATTTAGATTCAGCACTCGGCATAAGTCTCTCACTAGCTAGGCTACTTCCAGACAATCCAAAGCGACAAGGCAGAGATATATACTCGTTTTGCCTTGACCCTCCATTTCACAGCACGAGCTGCATCATGGGTACGCAGTGATGCAAAAGCTGCAAATTAATTCCGACCATTTACAGAGTGGTAGTAGGTTGATGGATGTACTCCAAACTTCAAAGCTGCGAGGAATAACCTGCGTGAGAAATGTTTGATAAGGAACAGCGCCTATGGACCCATGGAAACTTTTCTTTTGGAGCGATGAATCATAAAGTTGTATTCTGTTATGCGTTCCGTTCTGTTTCTTAGGTCGGAACTCACACGCACAATGACAAAAACATGGCAAAGAGAAGCGATGATGATGATGATATTAACGTCTATGGAGGCCACACATGGCATATTGCACCAACTTCATAAATGAATACAAAAATGAGAAAAAGATTATGAAAATGGGTAGGTGTGAAACCTATCTAGTCCTAAGATACATGTGTAGTCCAGTGCAAGGGAGTATTATGTGGTTGACTATTTCTCCTTGTACTAGCAAGATAATCTCATTTATCAAGAACCTAGATGATGTAAGCAACTGTTGTCTCGAGTAAAACAGAAACACTACAATTGAGGAGCATTGAAGAATATCTAAGGGCCGAACTTAGTTACAATGTCGAGTGGGCTATGTACGTTTGTGGAGTATATAATTGCTCATTCTCTATTGATCCAGAGTCACATCGAATGCATATGAAGTAGACTCCTAATTATGAGCTATTCTTTATGAGCATCTTGTCTTGGTATGTAGTCTATGAGATCCAGTGTAAATGGTTAATATTGCTAGTTACAATGTCGAGTGGGCTATGTACATGTGTGGAGTATAGTGCTCATTCTCTATTGATCTAGTCACATCGAATGCATATGCAGTAGACTCCTAATTATGAGCTATTCTTTATGAGCATCTTGTCTTGGTATGTAGACTATGAGATCCAGTGTAAATGGTTAATATTGCTATCCTTTGGATTAACCATGGTATTGGCTCTAGAAGATAAGGCTGCATAGTGCTCCCCTTGGTTGCTATGAAGATGCTTTAAAAGGATGGGCAAATCAATCAAGAGTAGTGGAGGAATTTGGTGAAGTACTGTACGTGTTCCCAAATTTGTGCATGAGGCATCTCTAGGAAGGGCCCCCATGCCCATGAATCCATGGTTACCCATGGAATATGCCCACCAAGATTTATACCTCCCACTGGTGGAACCATTACATTCATCATCCTAATGGTGGAACCATTACATTTATCCTCCATTCATCATCCAACTAAACTATAGAAGTTTGTTATATCATCTCCCATGAAAGGAATTTGGTGCCTGTATTTCCTGTGATCCCTACGTCTATGATGTCTTGAACTGTTTTATGAGCAAGAAAAATTAACATGTGGTTATTACAGTGGAAGGAGATCAAACTAATAATCCATATAAAAAATATATAAGACATGGGGCCAATAGGAGCCATTGGTAGAGCTAGTCCCTTGAAACATTTTGTTCAATGCACAAGTAGAGAGTAAAGTTCCAACTTTTCACCCAACATGTGAAGGTATGTGCATTTTTCTTTGAAGGTATTATTATACATGGACCTCCTTATCCTAAAGGTTGGCTTTGTGAGGGTGGTACGTGAAATTACTCAAGAGCTTGACCTCAACATGGAAGAAATCTTAACCAAGGTTCCTTTCTTATTGAGGTCGAGCTCTTGTATGGGCTCATGTACCACCCTCACAAAAGCAACAAGGATGCAGAAATGTGATCTAAGGAGGAGATGAAGATGTGCTTTGGAACACACCAAGAGACTCTGGTAGAAATGGCAATAGAAAATGGCATTCAATTTTCATTTTTGCCATTTCTTAGGTATGAAATGGCAAGCATCGCTCAAAGTGCCATATATTTGATAGAAATAGCAGTTGGAAATGATAACCAGATCTTGGCCTTCCATTTCTTACGAAGAAATGGCAATAGGAAAGAGCAACATTTTCTTGTCTGCCATTTCTTAGGAAACATTGGCAGCACAAAATGGCAAATATTTATTCATTGCCATTTCTTATGAACAAATGGCAGCAGGAGTTGGCATCCAATTCTTGACTGCCTTTTTTTAAAGCCGTAAATGGCAACACAAAATGGCATCACAAAATGACTGCCATTTTTTTAAGGAAATGGCAACAATCTTCATTGCCATTTCTTATGAAGAATTGGCAGCACAAAATGGCAACCATTTCTTGACTATCATTTCCTATGAAGAATTGGCAGCACAAAATGGTAGCCATTTCTTGACTATCATTTCCTACGAAGAAATGGTAGCCATTTCTTGACTATCATTTCCTACGAAGAAATGGCAGCCATTTCTTGACTATCATTTCCTACGAAGAAATGGCAACACAATATGGCAACCATTTCTTTGCTATCATTTCTTACAAAGAAATGGCAAGCATTTCTTAACTACACTTTCTTTCAAAGAAATGGTAATACAAAATGTGTAGGTGTAGTAAAAGTACACAACAATAAAGCATTCAAGTATTAGGTGTAAGCATGATTGAGTGGACCAAAAACCAGTGTCCATGGACACTACTATGAGGGACTAATTTAGGGTACTGTGACATGAAGTTGGGGGTAATAAACTTCACGCACCTCTTCACTTCTTGCAGCATTCGAACTGACTGCCAAAGATACTTATCATTGAGAATGAGACATTAGAAAGAAGCTTTTATGCCAAGATACCACACCATACTTTCCTCCCTTAGATGAGAATGAAGATGGTAACATCCCAAGTGATGTTGTAGTCAAGCATAGGGAGAAGGAAAGGATCAGCAGAGGCCATAATCTCAGCGAGCCGGTCTGCACCAAAGAGAAGAGCGATACGTTGTTGAAAGAAGATCTTGCGGCTCAACATGACATGAACTGATATATATCGAGGAGTTTGAAGGGGCTGATTAGGTCGGATGGGTAGATTCCGAGGAAACATTGCATCTCCTTCATAGACACCTTTATACTTAGCTCAAAACACTCTACAAACTATCATTAGACACAGAGGCCTATAACTTTCAGTAGAGACATGATATCAAAGATTCAAGCACACAAAGAGATGCGCCTTGAGATGAGCTTCGCACTGATATAAGTTTCATTGAAAACAGACAGACGGTTGAAGAGATATGGACAGTTTACTAGAAGGGGGTAAAAACTATCATGAAAACAGACTGTCAAACACAGAGACTCATAACTTTTTGTAGCAGTATCTGATTCAAGATCTGATTATATAGGAACATGCGCCTTGAAGATAGCTTCATGCTGATATAAATTTCATTACAATCGGACTATCGAGCAGAAAGTTATGAGCAAAACACTAACAGGGGGTCAAACTGTCATGAAAACTACCCTCCACCCAGGCTAATTTCGCCTGAGCAGGATGCTCCCTCAAGACTCCACCTTCATCAATGATCCACCCCTCATAGATTTTGCCTAGAAGAGGGGAAGAAGTTTGCATAGTGGCTCGGGAAACAAATGGACCAGGTGTGCACAGTGAGCAGCCGAATAGAAAGAACTTTTAAGGCTTTGAAAGAAAGGAAAGGGAAGAGACACTCAAGAGAGAGAGAACCTGAAGTGACCTTCATTACAAATAGAGTGAAAATCCACTTCAACACTATAAACACAAGGGAGAAGAAGAGGTTTCATACATACAAGAGGGAGCAGAAGCTCCAAGACTACTCATAGAGAGAGAATAAACTAGAGAGAGAAGGACTCAGGAGTCTACATAAGAGAATATCTACAAGAGGGAGAGAAGGCTCATGGAAGAGGCTTGGGGAGACTAGAGCTACAGCAACATGAGGCCTAATGGTGGAAGAGATTCTGATGAACAAGGGAGAGGAGGGCTCCTTTTATAGAGATTTTGTTACCCTCCTTCACCCATTTACAATTGCTGCTTGTAGATTCCTTTCCCCATCAATCACATAAGCACGTATGTCACCATCCATGTCCTTTTTGGCTACTCTTGCCATGTGTCCCATCAAAAGATGCTCAAGACTCTTAAAATATTGAGAAAGTCAAGAGTCTCCTCACATGGAGCCCATAGGGACCCTCTCTTTTCCACATGTCCACATCCTCCTTATTCCACATAGGAGTTCTAGAAGGATTCCTCTTGACTTCACACTCCTCCACATGCCTTCCACACGCTTGGCATGTGGCCTCTCTTATATTATTGGAACACATGGACATGAGCCCACCTCTTTATATGACTCACTCTTCCTATTTTCTAGAAAACTCCATAATATCCCATACCCAAATAACTCTCACCCATACCAAGGTATTTATAATTCATACCTATCGTATTTACAATGAGCCATTCCACTCATCCTCTCAATCCCATACAATATCATAGAAAATAGAAATAAGTGAGAGCCGCTAGGCTATCACTTGATACTCAAACTCTTATCAAACATAGAGAAAAACAATATCAATGCCAAGTTAAAAATATCAATTTTTGGTGTCACAGTACCCAAAGCATAGGTGGACAAATATATTGTGCTTTTAATCCTTCTTATATTTAAAAAGTACTAGAAGCACTATTCCTCCACTATTCTTTTTGCCAACAGAATTTCTAAAAGCAATATTAGGGGTGCTTATTGACTACTAGCAAAGCAGTAAAAGTGTACCAACCAATCATGCTTAGAGCCTACTGCAAAGTATCTCATTGTTGCCAAACTTTCACCACCACCATTCACCCCAATATTAATGCTTATCATCAACTCTGTTTTCTTAGTTTTTGATTTCAAGGCCATACCATAAATGTTAGTGCAAGAGTTACCTTCATTTATATTTGCATCTCTAAACTACTGTTGAAAAAACTCTAGAAAGCATTGATGTGAGTGTCCAAATTTCATTCGATAATGCTCTAGAATAAGACATAGCATCAACAAAAGAGTCAAAATCACAAAACTTAACTATTGACAATTTTGGCAAAGTGTGAAGTTTCGCCCTGCACCTTTCAACAATGAAATTACATGCAAATGTTTTTACACATGAAGATATTTTTATCAACGGTATCCTCCATTCTCTAATCAATTAGACCCTCTTTGAAATCTTCCAAGTCTTTCTTGTGATATTTATTCTCATCCTTGGCCAGGTCTCATACATCTTTAGCATGTAAATTGAGTTCTCCTAAATCATTTTCTGAGAAACCATTTGACAAACTCAAACTAGATTCACATTCCAAAACTCTTCTAGAAGGTGCATTGGAAGTGATACTTTGCAAAGGCCTCTACATTGTTCTCGTTCCCAACATGGGTGATGATGTCATTGTCTTGTGAAATTGAACATTCATTTAAATTAATAAGGTAATGTCAAATGCTTATCGGCTCTATCTTCTCAAACTAGAAGTAATTATGAAATATATTTCACCTATGTATTTCTAGCGTAATATTGAGAGAGAGTATCTTCTCCATGAGAGAATAATAAAAAAGTCTTTTAAGTCTATATATATATATATATATATATAATTCAAGCAATCAATACAACTAAGCTACCTACAAGTACTTGATTTTAAAAAGGCACCCATCCAAATCTCCCATGTGGATTGTTTGTGTAAGTGTGTCATTTAGTTTTACTAACATGACATCACTCTCCTCTAGCCATAGAGGAGAAACTCTCACCTGGATACCCATGACCATATTAAAGAAAAGAACTCCATATTTCTTAGGCCTTCACTATAGAAGAGACTTCAAGAATTCAATGCTTATGCCAATCAAAGTAGTCATGGTTTTTGGGATGTAGAGCTACATATCCATTCGGAGGAACAAAAAATATATCTACATCTCTAAGCATTCTATAAATAGTCTAAAGACCATCTCTCTCCCTTTTCACGTGATCAAAAACCCAAATAAATGCTCTGCAAGTATGATATTTAAACACCAATTCTGGGTATCAAAAGTTCATTTCTGTCAAATCCGGAAGGAATTTCACCATCGCACAGAAGGGAAAAGTGTCCGGGACATTGCCAAAACCCTAGAAAGCCCAAAACCCACCATGGCGTGAATTGTCCCAGGTCCAAAATGCCCAAATTCACACCGTGGTAGGTTTTGGGCTTTCTAGGGTCTTGGCAATGTCTTGTCCAGAATGCCCAAATTCATGCCATGGTGGGTTTTGGGCTTTCAAGGGTCCTAGCAATGTCCCAAACACTTTTCCCTTCTACGCGACGGTGAAATTCCTTCAGGATTTGATAGAATTAAAAACTTACATTAAAACGATCAGTTACTTCAGTCATAGAAATGGAGAATACACAACAATGTGATAGTGTAGAGAATGTGGATATATTTTATTTAAAAATATCGGCCCTTGGGCCTTAGATACAAGATAGTGCCTTCAAGGGCAGGGGGTGGTCTAAGTCCTAACAATGGGCTGCAAGAGAATTTAGGGCTTCAAGCTTGGGTCACTCCATAGCCGCTTCACCAGAGCCATGTCCTTGTCCATGACCGTGATGCGCTTTGTGTGGATGGCACACAAGTTGGCATCCTCGAACAAAGCGGTGGTCACTTGCTCCGTAGCCTCCTAGAGTGCCCCATAGCTCCTGTGCTGAATCGCACATCGTCCTTGTATCCCTGTGCTATCTCCCATACCACACGTTGGAAGGGAGCACGTGGGATCAGGTTGTCAGTGGTCTTCTGCATTTGCTTGATCTCCCTTAGAGCCTGCGCTCCTGGCTTTGCTCTGTATAGCTTCCTGACTCTTGGTAGAGGCTTTACAGGTACCCGAACGTGATCCCACGACCTCCTGTCTGCCTTGAATTTCTTTCGTTGCTCTTACTTGCGTTGATCCTCCTCCGAATCCTCCTCTCGCGGACGTCTTGAGGTTTGTCCTTCTTTGGGATGGGGCTTCCTCAGTGTCTGCTTTACCCTCTTCATGGGCATATGTATCATTTCTACGATGGGCTGTATCACTAGGAGAGGGAAGATTGTGCTCTTCCTAGCAATCTATTGGTCCTTAGGAAGCCTCTCTATGTGCGGGAGGTTATTGAATACATTTTGTTCGATTGGGGAAGGTTGAGGGGAAGGCTGAGGGGAAGGCTAAGGGTCTGAGGCTAAGGGGAAGGTTGAGGCTGATGGGAAGGCAGAGGGCAAGGCTGAGGGGAAGGCTGAGGGGAAGGCTCATGCTCTTGGGGCTTGGGAGTGGGCTCACGGGACTTGGGAGGAGGAGAAGGCTCACAAGACTGGGGAGTGGGCTCACGAGACTTGGGGGAAGGCTCACAAGACTTAGGGGAGGGCTCACGAGAGTCCTGGGAGACCTCACGAGAGTTGGGGGAGGACTCACAAGAGCCGAGGGAGGCGCCACTAGACCCAGATAGGTTCATGTGTGCAAATGCCATGGAGGTGGTGGAGCTAGATGAGGAAGGGTGGAGGCGGCATCTCGTGGGTCTAGCAATGTTCTTCACTCTTGCCATTGAATAATGAGAGTTAGGGAGTTTTTTAACGTTTTATATAGGCCCATCATGTTTTGACACCCCTTTTAATTATGTTTAGGGTTTCATCATGCCCCCTTCCCCTGCCCTAACCCCTCCAAGCCCCCCACCCTCGTCGCCCTCCCCCCCATTGCCCTCCCCCTACTTGCCCTGCCCACACCCGTCGCCCTCCCCCATACCCCCCATCCCCCCTTCCCTCACCCTTGCTACCACTCCACCCCTCCCCTTGCCCCACCCCACACCCCTCCCTTCTCTCCCCCCTCCTTCACCATGTCTCCACTGTCCCCAATGTCGTGTGAGTACAAAAATTGTGGTTAAAATAAGCAAGATATTAAAGAGTGAGTACAAAAATTGTGGTCAAAATAAGCAATATATTTATTTCATATTTGTATACAATTACACCATAGCTTCTATTGGTGGTTGGACCCATCTGCTCCCTTCTCTCACTCTAGCTTGCAACCAACGTGCGACTCCTTGACTCCCTATGGATGCTTTCCAAGCACTATTCCTTCTATTCTTTGATACAATTTGAACTGCTTTTGCAAGCTCTAATGCCTTTGCCTTTTCAAACTTCAAATTCCTTCCTAGTAAACATCTAAAAAACCAGTCAAACATCTCATGCAATGCATTGCTAAAAGTGACACCACCACCATGCCTTGAGTTCTTGAAGTAGGCTGCCTTGGCTCTATAGTGTGACTTCTCCATGCCTTGTGTATTCCAAATGGACAAAGGGCCCCAATTTTGTACAAACCATGGTCCGTGTGCATAGAGAATATGCTGCAAACATGATGAGAATCATTTCAACAACAAAAAATGTTTATAAAGCAAGTGCTAAATATTACGATGGTGCCAAGATTACCATGTAATGCGTAATGTGCGACTCCCCCCATGCTTTCACCATTAATTGCATAAACTCTTTCACAACCATCCCGAACCTTTCATAATACATCTCATCGATTTGAATCTGGCGAAGCAATTTTATCAATGCATCTACCTTTGTCCGTACTTTAGCTCTCAAAGTTGCTACTTGAGGATGAGAAGACTTATTGGTCATGCATTCACACAATGCTTTCCAGTATTCCCAACCCAAACTGCTTTGAGACAATGTATGTTTGCCTTTGTCAAGATTGTGGTTCAATAGGAATCTCCTTGCCTTCCCTCCACCCATGGACACTTTTGCAGGAAGATTTTGTGTTGCCCCAGACATTTTCTTATCCTCAAGTTTGACATGTCCTCCATGGAATCCCATCTCTAACAGCAACTTCTCAGCTTCTATAATGCACCATGCGGATACTTCTTGCGGAATTAAATTCCAAGCATAAATAAGATGCAAATACAACAACTTATCAAGTACGTGCAGTTTTGCATGTAAAGTACATATGTGTACTCTCTCAAGTGGGATGGGCAAGATGGGATCCCAATTTGGATCCTTCTTGTCGCGATTAGGAGCTTGCGTTTGGCTGCAAGATAGAATGCCATTCTCCCATTCTAAGCCAGCCTTTTGCTTATGTTGTGAACACATGCAATAAAGGCATGTGTTCATTGCATTTGCCCCTGTATCACAACCATGCAAGCACTTGAGGGTTTTCAAATCACCAGCAAGATGCCATTCAACTCGAAATGTTCCATGGCCATTGACTACCAATGTTTGCCCTTCCTCTTGTCTTTGGATCATTGATGGGATTCCTATTCTATCTAGAACCCACTTCAATGTCTCATGGCACTCTTTCGGAGTCTCAAATGCTGCAAGCCACCATATATCTTTCTCTGATTGCACTGAGAAATCTTGCTCTACTTCTTCATTCCCTTGAACAAAGGCTAAGGCTTTATTCATAATGCAGATGCTCACTCTCTCTAACTTGTGTTCTTTCACCAATTGAGCTTCATCCATTTTGATGAAAAATATGAGCTTTCCATTGCAATCTGTACAACAAAAGAGAGAAATCGTTAGGATAAACATGATATAGGAAATGAACTAAGTATAGTGCAATGCTATATGCTTGTTGCAGTTTCTCAACATCTAAGTAGACATTGTTGAAATCATTCATCTCAAAAGTTTGCAAGCCAAAATCTCTTTTTACTCTTCCAAGTCATTGTGCCCCTTACACAATGGTACCCTCTAAGCATTTCTCTTGCACATTGGTTTGTTTCTCACCATGCACGTCTCACAGACCAAGGTGTGGGTAGGGGCACTATAAACTTCTTATACTTTCCCAAAATAGTAGACTTGAAAATTTTAAAAACAGATGTGTAAGTTTCATGACTTACACCGGCAGTATCACAAGCTATAAGCATCTCCTTTGCATCCACAATATCCTTGAGGTCCTTCATCACCTTTTCATCAGCTTGCACATGTAGGTTCTTGTGTCTTGGGTCCCTTAGTATCCCAATGACATTGCTTGACTTCAATAAACTAGCTAGAGCATATGAACAGTCAATATCATCCCCGTCCGTTCTTCCCATTACATCTTCCATGAAGTTCCTAAAGAAGAACACAAGAAAAACTTAGTCACAAATAGTGTAGCACAAAAGAGTGTAATTTCGTTGGAACATTTGATAACCAACCTTGTAGCTTGAACTCTCCTCTTTTTGGCACCACCAGTGGGTGCCAATGCATCCATGTTATGTAAGTACCTTCTTTTCCTCTCATTCAATCCCAAAGGTGTTTCTTTCATCTTTTGCACTCGTTCTTCTACCTTCTCTCATTCCTTCTCTACGGCTCGTCGAACTTGATTGTATATAGATCTTTCCAAGCCTTTTTTGGACTCAGCTAGCTTACAGAGTGACTCTTCTAATTTATGTCGCTCCAAGTCCACATTCCAAGTCCAATGCTTTGGCTTTATCATGAAGATCTTGGTTCTTCCTTTTGCTTGCATAGCTATTGACTGAGCATTGTTTAACTAATTACAATAACCAAGCAACCCCGCATATCCATTTCCAACAAACGAACTAGTTAGCTCATTCATTGTATGGAAAGGAGGGCTCTTTTGGTTGGCAAGATCTAAAGGATACAAGGATCCTTCTACATAAAGGTCGAGATGCTTCTTTCCTTGCAAACAAAGACTGTGGATTTTGGAAGCTCCCCTCAATCCCAAGCTATGTGTACTTGCGTATTTAGCCTCCAACTCTAAGTGAACCGGGTAACTGTTGGAGACATCCTTGAATGGTGCCATGACTAAAGGAGTGTAGAGAAGGAGAACGTGTGGAGACGTAGGCTTGAAGGAGTAGCATGCAGGAAGAGGGAGGGTGAGGAGGAGGAGAGATGGAGGAGGGACGACCAGTAGTTGAAGAGGAGGAAAGGGGGGCAGACCAGCAGGTATGGAGGGTGAGGAGGAGTAGGCATGGAGGAGGAGGGAGGGAGGAGGGAGGAGCATGAGGGAGGGGGGAGGAGGAGCAACAATGGAGGAGGAGGGAGGGGGAGGGGAGGAGGAGTAGGCATGGAGGAGGGAAGGAGGGGGAGGGTAGGAGGGGCAGGTATGGAGGAGGGAGGGAGGGGGAGGGCAGGAGGAGCAGGCGTGGAGGAGGGAGGGAGGGAGGGGGAGGAGGAGGAAGGGGGAGGAGGGAGTGAGGAGGGGGAGGGGGAGGAGGGGGGAGGGGGAGGAGGGAGGGAGGGAGGGGGAGGAGGAGGGAGGGGGAGGAGGGAGTGAGGAGGGGGAGTGAGGGAGGGGGAGGGAGGAGGGGGAGGGAGGAGGGGGAGGGAGGGAGAGAGGAGAGAGAAGCAGGGAGGGAATTCAAAATTCGAATTTTGAATTTTTTGGTTCCCACCTAGGAGTAAGAGTTGTGTAAGAGGTGTAAGAGGTGGGGTCACTTTTGGGCTTAACCCACCTAGGTGAGAGGGGGTTAGGACTTTTTGGGACCTACCTTGGCCCTTTCATCAGGACTAATCCATTTCTTAATCCATTCCTTATGAGGCCCTTTTGAGACCCCAATGCTCCCCTAACTTTTAACATATTCTCAAATCCGTCCTTTGACATTTGTGCACAACACGCTATATTGCAGTCAACACCGACATGATATCATCGACCTCTTTGACTTCACTATTATCGCTGAGTAGCTCAAGCTCATCCTCTTCTTCACTAAATGCACCCTCAACAACAACTTCTGTAGTCAAGCATTGCTCAGCAATTCTTGTTGCATTGGATTCACTTGTTGCTTCCCTTGCCGCAAAATTAAACCTTTTTAATAGCCACAGATTTTCAAAGCAATAAACTAAATATACAACTCTTGATGGCTTTAACCAATTGCCTCTTTGAATGAATAAAATCATACACACTCCAATTTTGCTCACATGCACCTGATGATGAATCAAAAGAGAGCACACGTGTTTCAACGTGTTGCAATTCCAATGTCTCTCCACTCTACTCCTTCAACCAAGTAGGTGCAACTGTCATCTTAATAGCATCAAGATTCCAAGGATCGCCAAGAAAACCTTCATGATTTGTATACTTCACTTGTTGTTGATAGGCCTTGATCACTTGGAAGCAAGTTTCGACAAACCTCCCGAAAGCTACTTATGACTTCCAGATTCTATGATTGAGCATGCATTTGGTATTGTGGATGTATTGCAAATGCAGCTCCATGCAAAGGGGTGTGCATTTGCTTCCATCTCTTATCAGCCAAAAGCAAGACCTATTTCTTTTCCTTAGCTACAAAGTGCACAGATTCTCTAACTTGTCATATTGCTTTAGACATCTTCCACTATACTTTACCCATAACAAAGGCATCTGCATCAACCATCCTCAATACAAGCACAAATGGCTCAATACCTTCTTTGATTTTTTCTACATTTCTCCAAAATGCAGATGACTATACAAGATGTGTACATCTATTACCTGACATTGTGTACTCGTGCATCTTCTCAAGCCAGTTCATCCATCGTCTATCAACAATAGTCTTGATTAAAGCTTGGCCCCCTTCCAACAATCAAGCATGCAAATCTAGTTTGGCAAAATTGTCATAGCGCCTTTGCTGAGTGCTCTCTGAATACAACATGCAAGTATTGATGGCTCTTTATAAAACTAACAATCTCGTTAGCATCTTGTAGCACTAGTTGCACAAGTGGCAATTGAATGATATCTTTCAACAACAAGTTTAGAGTATGAGCACCACAAGGCACCCATGTAATCATGGGATACTTTGCCATTATTATCTCACCTGCAATCTTATGCATTATCTGTTACTAGTGCAATAACATTCTCATTGGAGCTAATTCTATGAATTGCTCTTTCATATATTTTAAAAATATATGCTACATTTTTTCCTTTTAGGGAGGTGTCAACACTCTCTAAGAACATTGTTCCCTTGGGAGTAATGCACATTATGTTTATCAATGGTTTGTCTTGCTTACTAGTCTATCCATCAAAAGCAAGAGTGCACCTGTATGTAGGAAAAAAATCAAGTATTTTTTCTTTAGACAATCTACCACATTATTTTTAACTCTATCAAGATGATATGTTCTCATTTTGTTATAATCTGGCATTACAAATCTTGGTCTAGCACATGAGTTCAAGGCATGATGGAATGTCTTGTCTCTCATAACATTGAATGGGATGGCATTTTTAACAAATGATTTCATCCATCTCAAGTGCTCTTTGTGCACTTGTTGTCAAAGAAAACCATCCTCTATAGATGACTGATCGCCTCTTTTTCTTTTTCTTACTTGACTAGCATTTATTGCATCAAAACTGACATCATGCGATCCATTTTTTTGTAATTCTACACTCCCATTATGTGCTAAGGAACTCAACTGTGATCTGTTTGCTTAGAGATCTACATTCCCATTATGTGTTGAGGTATCTCTTACATTTGACAGCTCTTCATCTCTTCTCCTTCAATTGTCTCATCGACCTCAATACACAAAGGAATAGCATCAGACGGAGTGCATGTACAAGCTTCAACCTCATTACCAATCCCTAAAAAATTTTGCTTGATGTGAGTAGCACCACCTATGAACTTGTGTCCACAATGTTTACAATGCAAGAAAGAGATTGAGGCATGCACTTATTGTATCTCCATCACATATGACCAAATCTTGCCGCACACCATGCTTTTGAATTTGCATGCAAAAACATAAACAATAAATAAAATATAACTTAAAAACATAAAGGACACATAAATCATTACTTGTGTATGAAAAAGGAACACAATACAGAAATATTTAATTGAAAAAGGTTATGGAGCATGCCCTCAAATGGGTATGCATCACTTTAGCACAACATTGGAGGCCCATTAACCCATGCATAATGATCTCATTTAGGTGTGTCCTTGGGTTGAGGAGAAGCTCATGTAGTGTACTTTTGAATGATTACTTGGTTGCATGTATGTATAGAACAAAATTTTAATGTTTTTGAATAAATTTCTATATCCTATAGTCTTCAAGATGCATGCTTCACATACAATATAGCATTTGTAATGCTTTAACGGTCTTGTTCCAAATCCTTAGTCCATAATTTTTTGCTCTCATGTTCAAGTTTGAAATGTACTACAACTTGAAGACAAAGTTTTTTGAATTCCTTTGAGCAATGCATAAGTTATGGGTCATGCAAGGTACCTATATACATAAAAGTTTATGGACCTCACCAAAAATGTCAGTGTCTTTTTACTCGATTTTTTCTCCCTATCGAATCATTCATTCGATTTTCCCATATTTTTCGAATCACGAATTAAAAATTTTCTACTTAGTTCTCAATGCTAGCTTCTAGTGTCATTGTTTAGCTACCATGATAGCAATGGCATCCATGAATATCTAGGGGTTTTCTCTCCTCATAAACACCTAAATCTATCTCTTCAATTCTCTTATGAAGGGTTTAGTGAATGTGGCCCAATTGGTTCAAGAGTTATTCTTCCATCCATTGGCTCAGTAGGATCACACTTGGTGCTATGGCCATGGGTGATGAGATATATCTACAATCCATCATGGGAAAATCGTCTAGATTATGTGATGCAAAGTAGCCTTCCTTGCCTGCTAGATCGACAATCCCAGAAAGAAGTGCAATAGCCCTAGATCCATTATCTCAAAGGCCTGTGAAAGAGAAGCCTTTGTCTTGGAAATATGGACTATGTGATTGCCTGTAATGAATAGGTCATCAATATATAGGATTATGAGGAATATAAGACCATCTTGTTGGAATATGTAGATTTGGATCAGCACTTGGACTTTCAAAACATATCCATACAAAGATCTCATCTATTGTCCAGTTCCAAGAATGGGGAACTTGCTTGAGTCACACACGCACGCACACACACACACACACACACGCACGCACGCACGCACGCACGCACACACACACACACACATACATGCATGCATGCACGCATGCACGCACACACGAGAGAGAGAGAGAGAGAGAGAGAGAGAGAGAGAGAGAGAGAGAGAGAGAGAGAGAGAGGGGGGGGGGGGGGGGGGTCCACTATGTATAAACCCACTATATCACATGCATTCGTTCAAGGCCTATTTTTAGAATCCCTTATGTGTAATTTTTCCTTAATAAAATGTACCCCTTTTCTATACAAGTCTGTAGATTTTTTCCATAACTATTTTAAATAGTCCCTTATGTATATTTATTTCTGTAAATTTTGGAAATAAAAAATATCCTTCTGTTGAACTCACGTGATAGGGTTACATATGATGAGTAACCCCCCCGAGGAGAGAGAGAGAGAGAGAGAGAGAGAGAGAGAGAGAGAGAGAGAGAGAGATTTACTAATCAAACTTATTGTGTGTGTGTGTTCCCTACAATCTTAATAGCACTAATTCAAGATCTCTTCATAAAACTTGGTAATCAATCATAAGGCAAGTCTTAATCGCGATAAACAAAGTATATAAAAATAGTATCTTCTCTATTACATCAAACTTGAGATACCAGATTGTATCCCAGAAATATTTATTTCTAGGCAAGGGACACTACATATCTTTGTTGTAATGACTCTTCTTTTGATGAAAATATGGACATTTAAAAGTTCTAAAAGATTTGTCAAACTAGTCGTACTAGGTATGTCATAAAGAGACATGTCAAACAATTCTTTTCTTTAAAAAAGTGGTCATAAATGATGCATATTTCATTTTTTAAAAATTGTCATTAAATTATGTAAGTAGTGGTGCTTTATTTTGTAGATATGAAAGTGCCTAGCTAGGCATTTTTTCCTCTTAACTCTAATACAAATGAATAATGTTGAGTCTATGATATATTCCCCTAACATAATCCCCATCTCCTATCATCAAGCCTCATTTGCATTGTTTCTATCAGAGTCCATCTTTAGGTCATATTTTTCTTTTATCTTGTAACTAATTTTATCTTATATTGCTTTACATTGATTGTTTCATCGTTCATGCTTTAGTATATTCTTTTAATATAATTGATTCACATAAAAGTTGATCATAATTTTCATGTTTATCATGCTAGACATAATTATTTCTTGATTCATTGAGAACATTATCAAAGATACTTTATTGCATGGATGATTTTTCATGCTAATTTCATTAAGAAGTGAAACTTTTATATTGGCATTAAAAGTTTATATGTCCTAATAAAAATAAAAATTTGAAACATTCGCCAAGATTTGAAGCTTTTATGCAAAAATTTTACATGTTTCGCTAGGATTTACATATTCTCTCTCTCTCTCTCTCTCTCTCTCTCTCTCTCTCTCTCTCTCTAATAGCCTATAGTCAACTAGGGTGAGGTGAATCCAATTGGCCGAGGCAGGTCATCACCTGGTTCGATTGACTAACACCAAAGAGTAAAGAAGAACTCACCCAAAGAGGAAACATGGGAGAAAGCGACAGGTATGTACAGTGTGGCAGTGGTGAGAGGGGGTGTTTTTAGAAGATTTTATAGCTCCACCACGTAGTACCTGCCCCGGCCACATGGTGTGTCAACAGCTATGATTGCATATCATTTCAAATCGGGTGATCCATGATGACACACATCGATATGACAAACATCGGGTGGTATGGATGCATCACCAAGCGGTGTCTCCTGGCACCCTAAAAAAACCTACATAGTATTGGTACGAGACCATGCGGGGTCACTCATACCATTTGGTATGGTTCTATACCATGCAATGTCTTATGAACATACTGCACGGTATGAGGACAAACCATGCGGTATGCTCTCGGTCGATAGCCAGTGTAAAGAAACATGTTCTTTGGCATTTAGGGCATTAGGCCACATTTTTTAAATGAAAAGTACGTATTTTAATTTTAAAAAGTGCACTTTTTAAATCCTTGTGTAGCACTACTAACAAACCCTGCATATCATGTGCATTCAAGGGGTATTAAAGAAACCCCTCAAATAAAAAATTTCCACCAATAAACCACCCCTCTTTACTTATTAACTAACTGGTTTTTTTATAAAGTTGAATTAAAAATCCCCTCCTGTTGTTGTAATCTTGTTAAAATTTTTCCAAAGTTGAATTAAAATACCCCTCCTTTTGAATGCACATGGTACACTAATTTTTTTTGAGGTGAATCCCCTGAGGTATTTCTATGCTAGCAGATCAAATTCATTTGAGAACTCATCTCTTTCTTGATTTGTTTTGAAAGCATGCCATTAACACAAGAATGAGTTTGTGCAATTATTCATCCTTTGCTCAATCTCATGCATCCTCTAGAGCCAACTAGTTTGTTGTAGTCTCTTTCAAATTTCTTTTGGCATCTTCTTAACATTTAATTCATCTTTGAAAGGAAACCTTCATTGCCTCACCTTTCGAATTAATGAATGGATGGGCTAATAATGATCGATTAGAATATTGAATTCTCTTAATGAATATTGAGAGAAATGAATCATAAGAAAACCCTGAGATGTTTACACATAAATACAAATTCCGATGTCTCGTACATTAAAAAATTCCAAAATTAGTCACTCCCCTCTATTTTAGAGGGAATGGACTTCAACCGATCCCCCACCCCCCTCGCCATGTGACAAAAAGCAACGTAGTTCATCTTTTGAATCTAGTTCCTATATGATGACTACACCAAATGATATTAGCCACCAAAGCAAGGGTCACATCCAAAGAAATTATAGGGGAAAGAGATTATAGAAATGTGGTTTCAATTGTTTACAGATCAGTAGCTCCAAATTAGATCATTCAGCTCCTTAGACTACCCTTGATTGGGAATGATGAATTCATATTTATTGACCTCTTCCTATAGCTTATTACATTAATCTCTTTCATGAAATGGGTGCTATCATAATCCTCAATCAAAATCTATGCAATATGAAGGTGAGATGTTTCACATACTTTGCATTTTTTTTAAAAATTAGCCCAAATACATTACAATATTTGGGCTAGTATCTTGCAATGTGCACATATACTCTGTAAACAAATCAAGCATATTTGATCGTAGAACTTTACTATATTTAGCAGAGCCGGCAAGTTTTACCAAATTTTGGATGCACTATGATAGAGTGGGTGTAGCTTTGTTAGGCACCGGTATATTGTCTAGCCAAGTGAAACAAGTAAATGTCTCCCCCCCAAATTCACGAGCTTCCTCCTCTATGTGCTTTCGTAAAAGTGTAGTAGCACCATCCTAGGTATTAACAAAGGCAAAGAATGGGAATTCGTGATTACAGAACTGGAAAGCTTTTGAAAATGGATTTAAATCATATATTTTTGTTGGTAGCACCCTTTGTTAGCTCTTTCCCAAGGCTTTCGCAGGAAGAGCAAGGTATTCTCAGTATTTAGAGGGAGGAGGAGGAGGAGGAGGAGGGAGGAGGAGGGAGGAGGAGGAGGAGGAAGAGGGAGGAGGAGAAGGGAGGAGGAGGAGGGAGGAGGGAGGAGGGAGGAGGAGGAGGGAGGAGGAGAGGGAGAGGATGGGTTGCAAGGTTGGAGGAGAGGGGAGGAGGAAGGAGAGGGGAGGACATGGAGTGCAAGGAAGCATGGACACTTGATACAATTGCTTGGAATACCAAAGTAGAACTCAACACAATGCCCCAAAGAGTGTGGGCTTCATTCCATTATGGGGTATTTATATAAGTTGGAGAGCTTCTCTCTTTGCATGTAGGAATTGTAAGACATTCTCTCTCTACATGTAGAACTTGCATATAGAAGTTGCATGTAGAACTCGCATGTAGAACTTGCATGTAGGAGTTATATGTAGAACTCGTATGTAGGAGTCGCATGTGGAACTCGCATGTAGAACTCGCATGTAGGACCCATGTAGGAGTTGCATGTAGGAGTCGCATGTAGAACTCTCATGTAGGAGTTGCATGCAGAACTCGCATGTAGGAGTTGCATGTAGAACTCGCATGTAGGAGTTGCATGTAGAACTCGCATGTAGAACTCGCATGTAGGAGTTGCATGTAAAACTTGCAAGTTGGATTTCTAAGAGGGATTATTTCTAGCTTTATGCAAGTACAAGTGGAGCTTTGCTGCTACTCTACACACACATTCTGTTCTACCTAAGTCCATGTTGGCACAGAGACAACATACTCTCAGATCCATTTTATTACCCATCCTCAGGTTATGGCTTATTGCGAGAACGTACATGGATTGCCATGCCTTTAGTCCAGTGGCTGTGGAACTTGTGTCATGCCAGTTGATCTTGCTCTAAAGCCTTGGCACCATACAATTTTTGCTCAGTTTCCAGGTAGCCTGTATCCACCATTTGTTTGAATAGAGATATGTGGCATGCTTCTAAGAAGATCACTCTTTGATAGAGTCGGCTTGTAATCTGAGCATCGTCGACTCGTTCATTGGGATTGAAACTGAGTGGAGGCAAATGGGTATCAAGGTAACATGGACCTCTAGAATGAATTCCAATGTTTTACAGAATATAGGACTTAGGCGAAGGAAGCAATCAATGTTGCCATGCATTATTTGCTCATGCTGCTGAAGTGGTTGGACCATTGTGCCTTGGATATTCCATTCTACACCAGAGTATGGTTCGATCTTCATCCAAAATGTGTATGTTGGCTTCCCATTTTTTACGTCGTGGAACTGCATAGAACTTGGGATGGGTTCTGAGACATGGAGGTGCACGTAGGTACTCCTTCAAGAAGATTACATCAAAGAGCTTGGGATGGTGCCAATCAAGTTGTGGATCCAACTTGCTTATCCAACCTTCACTAATTTGATGTTGACGAGGGTCGGTAGGAAAGTTGTCCAGGGTCCATCCACCTTGAGTTTTCATATCAGGATATTTGCTTCAAAATTCCTCGATGGGGTTATCAGGAAGTGGTATCTCATCAAAATCATACCCATCATTGGAACTTGGCATGGGAGTACGAATTGGATTATTCGAATCTTGATATTCAAAATCAAATATTGTGTCATTTTTTGTTAATGGAAGCATAAGTAGTGTCGGAGGTGATGATGGGGCAGGGAGAGAATCTGGGGACATGGGGGAGAAATATGGAAGAGTGTTAGTTGTAGAAGGGGGAGTAGAGGGGAGGGGGGGAAGAACTGGGCAAATGGTTTGAGCAGCTTGGTAATCCTCAAGGGTAGGATTAGCAAGGGAGGGGAAGAAGCTAGGTGTGAGGGGCTCATAAGTTTGTGACTGTTGGGTTAGTTGAAAATCACCGAGAGGCATGAGTAAAGAGATGATGGAGGGAATAGATGTTAGGATGGAGCTCGGGGAAGGCTAAGAGGGTGGTAGCAGCAAGGGTAAGTGACATTATGAGGTTGGCAGAGAGAGTGGTTAGATATGGGAAGTTGGATGTGAGATAGGCCCTATCATCTTCTGACACTTCTTTTTGTTGGTGCGATGGGATCATTAGCTACATGGGTGGGATGTCAGTTATGTCGTGCCTTGCAAATAATAGTGATGGCCTTTATAGCAATGGCAACAAACCAACAATAACCCTGAGGGAGGACTACCCATGAGGCATACATATGCAATGAAAGCATCCATCCTAAGTGCTATAAACCCAGCATGTGTAGACAGGCAGAAGATACTTTTCTCATCTTCAGACAAGTCTTGGCAAATTATGCACAGAGTTTTGGTCCCTATGGAACGTTCCCATTTGAGTGTTGGATGAGCAGATATAATCTTGATTTGGAGTTGGTTCCATTGGATAAGCACGCGTGCGTTGAGGTAATCTTCCACTTGTAGAGCAGCCACAAGCTCTTGGTACACCACCGTCGTGCATTGTAGTGGGGCTTCATTGGTGTTTTCTTCCAATGCCTCATTCTTGTGCACTAGCAATTGGAGTTCAAGCTTGGAGATGATTATCTTTTGGGAGTGCATCTCTTTCATTTTTTCTTTGTATTGCTACTGGTAGATGGTTGTATATGCCTCCTTAAGCTTTCCCATTTGCAAGGTGACCTTTTCCTATTGAGGAATGTCTTCAATGGTATTGGACCATTGGTCCAAGACTTGTGCTTGTGAAGTGCTGGCCTCTTGAGCGGTAGCAAGTTAGTCCTTTAAGATTCTGTATTTCCTTGTAAGCTCGTCAATGCTGAAAGCATGTACTGCCAAAAATTGTTTCATGTCTTCAAGCTTGTCTTTGCAATCTTGGAGCTCTTATTCTTTGTGAATTAGAATGAGTCGAGCTTGTGCCACTACCTCCATTTGCTGTGCATGTGCAGATGTCAAGGAGTTATAGTAGGTCTGTAGGATTGCCGTTGTTTGTACTGCTATTGCTCGGGGGGGTTACTCATCATATGTAACCCTATCACGTGAGTTCAACAGAAGGATATTTTCTATTTTTAAAATTTACAGAAATAAATATACATAAGGGACTATTTAAAATAGTTTTGGAAAATTTTTACAGATTTGTATAGAAAAGGGGTACATTTTATTAATGAAAAAATTTACAGATAAGGGAATTTAAATATAGGCCTTGCACGCACGTGATATAGAGGGTTTATACATAGTGACCCCCCCGAGTGCTATTGTCAGTTGTGTTTGACTTTGGTGGAGGTTGGAGGTCACATCCCTCATTGCAAACTCTTGAGCTTGGAGAGCTTGGTCCATCGGCACTTCTTCTACCTCCTTCTCATCTATCTATGTCTGAAGTGCCTTGACCTCTATGGCGATTGCCTAGAATTGGTCGATTTCTATTGCAGTCTATCTATCCAATTCTCTTGCATATTCAAGCTAGTGAATAGTTCTGACATTTGGATCATTTGGCTAGCTTGATGTTGGAGAATGACAGACGGTGATGAGCATTGGCGATACCGTTGATATAAGTGGTGCCCATGTAGCCATCCTAATGATTCTATAGTACTTGGGGGAGGTTGTTCCAATGGTATTTCAGTCCCTTGTGTACAATAGTCATACTGTTGATTTGGCACTACCTCCCCTTGTGGCTCATCAACTGGCATGGTGTCGATGGGTGGTTCTAGTGATGATGTAGCCTCAGGCTCTAGTGCCGATCTTTCCTCAGGCTTTGGTGCTGACCTTTCCTCAAGCTCTGGTTGCTGCTATTGTCGGAGATATATTGGTTGTAGTTGTATACCGAGCTGTAGCATCTCGTGGGGCAATTCCTCATTCCCAACATCCAGAATAGGTATTTCTTCTGAGACATCTGCACTTGTTAATGTGATAGTCGGAGAAAATGGTGTCGGCTCCCATACTCGTGAGAAGGGTATGTCCAACTCCTCAATTGGTTTTGGTGACTGGGGCAGGCCGTGTAGGGTATTTGGCATCGTGTGTTGGTAGTGAGAAAGCCCTTTGAATGACTGTATTGTCGAGGATAATGTTTAGTGGGCTCTGATGTACAGTGATTGTATTGTACTCATGGACTTCACTCAGAATTGGCATGATCTCATGAGGCATTACATATCTTCTTAATACCTGGTCCTTGCCCACCTTGCACAGTTGTCCTGCAATGAGTTGATAGGGTGCAGCCTTTAGAACTAGTTTTCTGGCATCTACTGCTTTCATTTCAAGGGGTGGTCTTCCTATCATTAAGTACCCAATGATATCTCCACACCACTCTGGAAAAACATCTATTTGAAATGGTGTGGCATCTAGTAAGTCATCTTCTACTCCAGTGGCTTCTTCTCCCGACTTGACTCGAGACATGTGATTGGCAATGTAGTGTTGGGCACCTTTGCGGACCACTATTTTGAAGTTGAATTCTTGAAGCAAGAGGAGCCATCTGGTTATTCTTCCTGTTGTACACGAACGGTTCACAAGATAAAGCAATACTTGATGGTCGGTGTAGAAGACAAAATCATTTGCCAGTAGATAGTGCCAAAATTTCTTTACACTATACACCATTGCTAGGGCTTCTCTTTCTATGGTGGTATAGTTGATCTCTACATCATTGAGTTATCAACTGGGGTGAAGTAGAATGGGTAGTCTTTCTTATGTTCACCAGGTTGACAAAGCACACTCCCAATTGCATACTTGGATCCATCAGTATGAACATGAAAATTGATATCCCAATTGGGAGATATAAGGATGGGTGCTATGATTAGGCACCACTTTAAAAGCTCAAAGGCTTGGTCGCACTCTTCGGTCCATAAGAATTCCACTAATAATTTGTAAAGTGGTCTAGCTATCATGGCATACCGCAATATAAATCTTCTATAATAGCCTGTACACCTTTGGAATTTGTAGGAGGAGGAAATTCCATGATGATTTTGATTTTGTCCATGTTAGTTGCAATCCCATGTTGAGAGATGATGTGTCCCAAAACAACTCTGTGGGTGACCATGAACTGGCATTTTGTTGGATTTAGGGAGATGCCGTACTCCTTGCATTTGATTAGTATTGCTTCAAGACATTTGAAGTGGTCTTTTTTGTTCAAATGGATGCACAAATCATCCAAGAACACCTGTAAAAAATTATTCAAAAATGACTTGAAAGCTGTAAACATGACTCGTTGGAATGTGGTTGGGGCATTACAAAGGCCGAATGGCATGACTCTATATGCAAAAATACCCCATTCTATAGCAAATGCTATTTTTGATTGGTCTTTAGGAACAATTTGCACTTGGTTATAGCCACTGAAGCCATCCAAGAAGCTAAATATTTCGGAACTTGCCACATTTTCCAACACTGTTTCTATTAAGGGTAGAGGATAGTGATCCCTAATTGTGGCGGCGTTCACATTTTTTAAGTTTATGCATATTCTGAGCTTCTTGTTGCATGTAGGCACAATGACGATGGGTGAAACCCAATCAGTGTGCTCTATCTCATAGATGAATCCAAAATCTAGGAGTTTTTTTAGCTCGTCATAAACCATGGTGCCATACTTAGGATTTGTGCGATAAGGTCCACAGATCTTAAGGTGAGCACCTCCCTTATAGGTATCATGTGTACTGCCACTTCTAGTGAAATTCCTTTCATCTCTTTGTATGACCATGCTAGGCAGTCACAGTATTCCATTAGGAGTGCTTTGAGTTTGGTTTAATCTTCTTGTCGAAGCTATTTCCCAATGAAAACCAGTTTTTCTTCCTCCCCTTCAAGGGCGAGGTTTATTGTGCATGTTTTTGCCGGTCCCTCATAGATTGGAGTTTCTCCAATGCTATCAGTTTCTTGAACTTCAAATTCTCTTAGTGGTCTTGGCATTGCTATTGGCACACTGCCACTTGTGTAATTCTTGAAGTATTTCGGCACTTCTCGAAGATCGGCCTCTGATGGCGTTGAACTAGCCTCACATGTGCCATGTGTACTGGGTGGCATAGTTACATTTACCAATTTGTTAGGCTCTTCTTGACTTTCTTTTTCTGAGGTCTTTTGATCGAGCTTCATCCGCACATGTGGCTTGTATTTCCGACACTTCTTACGTTGGGAACTGTGGGGTAACTTTTCCACTAGTAAGGTGTTTCCAAGTAAGGGTTCATTTGCTACGCATACTCCTTCCAGTCCCTCAGGGGACCATTCAAGAGGCAGTGGTTCTAATTTTGAGGGAGCTCGCTTTGCAAGGTACAATTTGACGATCCTTGTTTGGACTCGTTCGAATCCCAGTAAGATTGAGGTAAGATTTGATAGGATTTTTTGGGGAGATCCAAGATTGTGAATTGAAGGGAAAAACAGACTCCTGCGACGTTTGTGGACACACCATTTACTATTCCCAAGGGTTTAGCCCATGAATCCTCGGCAAGGTGTATGTTGAAATTAGCCTTTTGCATTGGTGGGAGACCCCATTCTTTGTAGAGCTCCTTTGATAGGACATTTACACCTGCTCCACCATCCACTATGGCTTGGACTTCATTATATGCCTTGTGGATCAAAGGCACAGTAATGTTGTGTATGTCATCTCTCTCACCCATCCACAAAGGGATATCTTCGATGTCGTTCATAGGTGGAGGGGGATTTGTGAGTTCAATCCATCCTTTGAAACTCTCCCAGAGATTGGGATAATTTCGTATGAGGATTCTGATGGGAATTGACAGAGGGCAACTCAGGATGCTAGAGAGTGCGGCTCCTTCAAGTTGACGTGGTAGTACATTATGTTGTGGAGTTTGTTGTTGGAATAGAGGCTCAAGTATAGTATCAATACTTTGTGGGGCCAAGTCATGGATTGGGTCTTGAGCTTGTTTCTCAGTCTCAAATTGAGCTTGTTCCTTTTGTACCCATTGTTAAAGTGCCTGAAAATGAGCCTTCTCCACCTCTGCATTTGGATATGGAGCTTTTTTTATTTAAGGCTCGGGAATTGATGTGGATGAGCTCAGCTGCTCATTGCTTGCGGAGGTGGAGGCACTTGTGCTTTCTTTTTAAGAAGTCGCTTTGGTTGGATTGGAATGTTAGGGTCCTTGGTGGCCTATTTCTGCTAGCGTGTAATTACATTTAGAGGTTGTGATATTATGCTTGCCGGCCCCAGCCTTTAATGGTCCACCCCAATGATGCCGGTTGGGATGTCAAGCTTAACCTCTATTTGTTGTGGGACCTTATTTTTCATGGGACAATCCATACAAGCATGTCCTATGCCTTAATCTCTATAGAGTGGTTGGAAAGTAGCGGGGCTACCACGATGAGGGCACTCTGCGATCTAGTGATTTTCTCCACAACCGTAGCACTTGATTGGTGCTCGATATGTGTTGGGACGTACTTGATTTGCATAAATTGGTATTAGACCCTCTACACCTTCTACATAGTACATTGGGTACTCTGCTTCATACTCAAATGAAGAGTCTACTTCCTCGGCTTGTAATTGATGTATTGGAACTGCCTGAGGAGTTGGATATGGTGCTCTTGGATATGGTCATGGATTCGGATTCCTGAGTAGCTTGTGATGTGACATTCACATTCTTGACATCTCCCTCTTCAACATCAATAGACAAACTTACCCCCATATTGTCTTCATCATTAGAGTCTAGGGGAAGCCACCATCCATTTGTTTTCTTCCAGCGCCTATACTGAAAAGCTAAATACAACATTTGGCATGACAAATTGTATCTAATAACCACATTGTCTTTACATGTGTGACATTGAAACACATCACCCTTTTGGTCGCTTGACCTGGTTCCCAATTCATCCCAAGTAAATCTTCAAGAGCATTTTCATCTACATGCTTGCAGGACCACATAGTTTTTGTTCTATGCATATGTATATTCTGAAATAAAGAAGCAAAAATGTGCAGAGGCATAAACCAAGATAACCTTGCCCATTTGGATCCAAATGTAAACTTCATGGCCATGCCCACATCCTTTGCAATCTTGTCCTTGTACGATTGCAATGTCCTCGAGTCCACATTGTTGCAATCCTTGTCTTGAAGTTGTGGTGGTGCAATGGTTTGTAGATGGCCATAGCTTGATGATGTCGATGGAGTGATGTATGTTGCATTATACCAATACACATTCTTCATTTGCAAGGAGGCCAACTTCTCCCCGACATGCATTTGCTTACCTAAATCCTCATGAATCGCAGTGAACTTGCCTATGAATGATTCAACTGGCTCCCATTGATTCAACTGGTTCCCATTGCTCGAAGTCTGAAGGGAAAACATCTGCCACCATGAATAAGAGCTCTTAGAAACCAACACAAAATTTCCAAATGGACTCATTACACTTACAGGTGAAAAAGGTACATAGATAGAAAGGCTCATAGTGTGATGGTATCCTAGATTGGTTGAATGATGGAGGAAGCTGCATATCTTATTTCATGTAAACATGTTGCACTTTTGCAAGCCATCCTTTCTTCCTTGAACTTCAAGATGCGCGCCTTCCACTCATGCAAGATGTCACCTCTCTTGCTCTTGGGAAGCTTATGTGGACCTTTGGCTGATCCTTTCATCACTATCCAGTCATTTAAGCTGTAGGTGCAAGGGATCCACTCATGCAATGCATTTCTAGTGTTGTGGAAGACACAAGAGGTCACAGCATTGCGTGGTCTTGTAGCCTTGCTCCTCACCCTGCTTGCAGAGGTTGCAACAGCAAGAATGGGACTCCTACACAGGGCAATGTAGGTCCTACAAAGGCATAAAAGAGGGAGAAGGAGAGGGACAGACTAGTAGCAATAGAGGCAAAGGAGAGGGAGAAGGAGAGGGACAGAGCATCAGCAACAGAGGCATATGAGAGGGAGAAGGAGAGGGACAGAGCAGCAGCAACAGAGGCACAGGAGAGGCAGAAGGAGAGGGACAAAGATCAGCTCCAACAGAGGCACAGGAGAGGGAGAGGGGAGAGAGAGAGAGGAGTTGCAGCAAGCAGGCCAAAGCAGGAGGGAGCAGAGAAAGAGGGGGAAGAGGGAAAATGTGTGGGATTTGGTTCAAATGGAGTGATTTGGCAGGCTGGACTAGAACAATGGGGGGCAGAGGCCCTAGAAAGAGGGAGGGGAGAAGGAAAATTCGCCAAAAGGGCCCTACCGTCCCATTGAAGGCAGTTTTAGGCTCATGTGGGGGAGGTGCACCTAGTAGGAGGGTCAAACATGGGTTAAGAGGGGGGAGGGATGGTTTGGGTGTGTAAGAGGAGCAACATAGGGGCTCTCTGCAGGCCTCCTGCAGGCTTGCCCACCCTCCACCTCAACATACCATTGCCCCACACCTTCTAGCACTCTCATTGGTACACCTCAAATCACTCTCTAATCCCTTGAAATTAGGAAACACTAATTGGAGGCGCTTTTGAGACCCCAATTCTCCCCTAATGGTGATGAAAGATCACACATGCTCATATCCATCTTGTCTCATTGTCCTGAATTGTACACTTTTGTGGGAAGTTATGGTCGTTTAATTCTGGTGCATGTATGCCTCATTGTATTCTTATAATGCTCGGGTGTCCATATCACCTTCTTTTTCTCTTAACATGTCTCCTTGGAAAAAAGTTGTGTGTTGGATTTAATTTATGCACTCTATGTCCATTGCTATAATGTGTTTCTATAATCCCCATTTCTCAATTCTTTCTATTCTACTTAACATTGAAATAAAAAGTTCTCAAATTTTTTGGCATTGTCTTTCATTTTCGAGATGGTGTTGGCATCTATCCCTCAGATGAAGATATGTCTCTGATCAGGAGATTTTCGAGGATTCTATTGAGATCATGCAAATTTGGATCAGACAAGAAGGACACACACCCAAGGAAATGCAAGGGCCTACAAAGATACCATAACAATCATTGGACTATTATTCTTTAATCCCAGATAGTGCTTATTGGTTCTTGTCAATGTCATCATTCTCCAATCACAAGTGCCCATATACACTTCTTCGGATGACTCCGAGAAATGAAGCATAATGTTTTGAACATGAAAATCATTACATAGGACATTATATTGGTGCATGTAATGAATAGTGCATACAAGTGCACTTAGAAGATAAAAAACATGCTGACGGACATGCGGAGCTCTAACATGCATTTCTACATCATCTCTATGTCTCGTTGGAGAGGGCCTTTTTCCATCATGTTCGAGATAGGTCATCCATCTATCCAAATTATTTCCAATCCAAAATGGGAATATTATCAATGGATTAGTATCAGATACTAGACCGATAGCTCGAATGATGCATGGGTGTGTGACATCCCCCCATCATGTGGCTTCTGCTAATGCTTTCATCTGCAAATCCTCTGCTATCCTAGAGTGCTTCAACAACTTGCAAGCATAAATTGTATGGGAATCGAAAGAACCGATGGAAATGTGGCACATGCTACAACGCACAACTCTCATAAAAGAGATGAGTGCTAGCCCTAAATGAAAGCATGCAAACATGAATATTGAAACCGAGACTACAACAAACTCTTATAAGAGAGATGAGTGCCAGTCTTGAACATGGGAGATAATCCAAGTTCCCTTAAAAATAGTTCATCTCTGCCAATAAGAAATGATGAGAACCTAAATTTTTGGATACTATACAGCATCCCTAGGGCTTCTTGTTCAATTAAAAGTAGTTCATCTCTCCTAATAAGAAATGGTGAGAACATTTGGCTCATGTAATAGATTGGGAGATCCAAGTTCCCTTAGAGATGAGACAAGGTGGACCCAATCGCCCTCTCAGATACATCCACATGCACTTGGGGGGGGTTGTCACTGTGTATAAACCCTATATATCACGTGCGTTGAAGGCCTATGTGTAAAACCCCTTATTTGCAAATTTATCATGGATAAAACACACCCTTTTTCTATTCAATCTATGAATGCCTCCTTTATATATCATACCCTTCTATATGTGAAAAATGTCTAAAAAGTGGATTTTAACAATACCTTCATTTGAATCTATGTGTTATGCTTACTTATTTGTGACTGACCACCCGAGCACATGCACATGGAATATCAAATTGTAGTTTATATTTTTTTAGGATCAGGGCATGGATGTTTTTATCAAATCTATACTTATATATTAATATAAAATATTGGCAAAAGTTTATCAAGCTAGTTTTTGTAGTTTCACAGTATTGAGGGGACATAATACAGTTTTATATATTTTCTTTTGAATTTTGAAGTAAAAGGTGTAAATCCTGGCGAAACTTTTCAAAGTTTATTGTTACTAGGGCATATGAATGAAACTAACTTGAAAAAATCATCTATGGATTAGGGTGTCGAAATGCTTTCGAAACATGAAGAAAATGTGTAAGTCAACGTAGCTCTCCCTTTGTGCTTACTGTTGTGTCTTAATGATATATGAACTCATTATTTTTAGGCTATTTTCTCAAAGTACATCAAACACATAGACCTAGAAAAGATACTAGATGATATGTGTTCAAATTCCTACACTTGAGGTGGTCTCTCTAATACGTGCAATTACACATGATGTGCAATGTGAATTGAACCTATATTTGAACATTCAAAAGACACTCTTTTACCCTTGAGCTACAAGAATATGTGTTTGAACGTCCCCTTACATGATGCCCTTGAGTCTATAAAGTAATCCAAAAAAAAAGCTAGCCTCAATTTTAATTTTATATATTTTGTCCAGTTTCAATTTTATTTTTGGATTATCTACAATAAAATCGAAGCTTAATTTTATGAATGTTTTGAAGTGGTAATGCCTAGCTTAAATATAAAAATTTCTACCACATTCCTACCTATGCTAAGTTACACTCTCACCCCTCATTGAAACCTCTCCCCCTATTGTTTAAGGCACAAGACTACAAATGGAAGCCTAGCCACTTAGAAAAGTCACCCTAGAATGTAGAAAATATGTCAAAGAAGTAAACATGGTTAAAATGGTAGCATTCATGCTAATGTTAATAGATAAGAAGAAAAAGAGGGAAGATTAGGATGAATTAGAATATATTATGAGGTGTGTAGGTGAATCTAACTAGTAGATGTCACATTGCTTATATGTTATAGGGGTGTAATGCGCCTTTACTCCAAAGATCAAGCTTGAGATATCTAGAGGACAAGCAAAGAGCCTTGAAGAGCCCATGCTTTGGCTTCATTCCTTGAGGGTGATCAAAATGTTATTTTAATCTGGTTCTCCTTTTCCAAAAAACTAAAAGGACCATCATATGAACTTCCTTGCATTGTGTTTTTGTTTTAGAGATAGAGCAAAAGTATTGATGATTCAAGTCTTTTTTGATGATCTAATAAAACATTATGTAAAAATGACTGTGTCTAACTTCTATATTGGTCTTAAAACACTTTGTTTACATGAGTGTGTGCCATAATCTTTTGTACATTCCTAAGAGCCTTAAGTCAAACACCTTGTAGTCCAAAACCATGTGTTGTAAGGTGCTAAAGTATGGACATGATTACATTTATCCAAAAATAGTATACCAATACCAAGGTGTGTGTTTATGGTGGTATCAAGATTTTATTAACAAAATGGTAAATTATAAATTCAATTAAAATCAATTGAGAGGGCATTGTAATTCAAAATTTTTTATTTTTTTTTCGTTGAGTCCTTACATGAGTGTTCCATAATCTTATGTGCATTCCTAAGAGCCTTAAGTAAGACACCTTGTAGTCCAAAACCATGTATTGTAAGGTGCAAAAGTATGGACATGATTACCTTTATCCAAAAATTGTATACCAATGTCAAGGTGTTTGATTATGGTGGTATAAAGATTTTGTTAACAAAATGGTAAATTTAAAAATTCAATTGATATCAATTGAGAGGGCATCATAATTCAAATTTTATTTTTTATTTTTGTTGAGTCCTTGCTTTATAAATTCTGGCTAGCACAAAACACATATTTCATCAATTTTGGACTCCATTGTCTATATTTGGACTTATCCTAAAACTCCTTCCCAAATGGAAAGTTTACTTTATGAAAATATCATTCGAGAACCAAAATTTCATGTCCACATAATAAATTTCACAATATCTCTCTATAATGGTGTACTTATTAACAATTTCATTTTTTTAAATAATTAAATGCATGAAAAAATTATACGTATGTATGTATGTATGTATGTATGGCCCATGCATGACACTAATTCACCATAAAAACCTTCTAAGATCTTCAAGATATCATAATGGCATTAATAAACACCTTTTGAGAGTATAAAAACTCTAAAATATGGTAGATATGGGCATCACACAAGATGCTACACATGCTTGCATGGCACGTACATGCCCTTGGTTCATTGATGGAAGGTCATTGGTACATATGGTGGGACCGTCATGTGGCATGGGCGGGCCCACAAGGCTTTTAGTTGATCCATGTCGGTGTGGGATTCATGCTTGGTTGTTGACAGAGGGGAGGGGGGGGCAAGGGAGGGAGGTAAGAGAGAGAGGGAAAGGAAGGGGAAAGGGAAGGGGAGGGGGAAGGAAACAGAAGGGGAAGGGGAAGGGGAAGGGGGAGGGGAGGGGAATGGGAACGGGAACGAGAACGGGAACGGGAATAGGAAGGGGAAGGGGAAGGGGAGGAAGGGAAGGGAGAGAGAGAGATGGGGGAAGGAAGGGGGAAGGGAAGGGGAGGGGAGGAGAAGGGAGGACGTTGGAAGGGAAGGGAAGGGGAGGGTGAGGGTGAGGAAGGGGGAAGGGGAGAGGAGGAGGAGGAGGGGATGAAGGGGAGGGGAGCAGAAGGGGGATGGGGAGGAGAGGGGAAGGGGAAGGGGGGAGGGGAGGGGAGGGGTGAGGAAGGGGAGGGGAGGGGAGGGTGGGCAAGGGGTCTCCCTAATGCATGCTCTAGCAGCCGTAGCCAACGAGTGTCAAAAAGAAGAAGAAAAGGAAATGAAAATTTGAGGGGAAGGAGAGGGGAGGGGGCTCCCTAATACATGCTCTGGTGGCCACAGCCACCAAGCCCGCAAAAGAAAATTTGTTTGATGGCCCTAGCCTCAGCCGCCCGATTTCTATTTCGGAGGGGAAGGGGGAGGGATGAAGGGAAGAGAAGAAGAGGGAGAGAGGGGAAGGGGAGAGAAGAGAGAGGGAGAGGGGAGAGGAAGAAGAGGAAAGAGAGGGAGAAGAGAGAGGGAGAGGGGGTGGGAGGGGAGAAGAGACAGGAAGAGGGGAGGAGATAGGAAGGGGGAAGCGAAGGGAGGGAGAGGGAGAGGGGAGGGGAATATATAGGCCCCAGAACCCTAAAATTTTTAAATTCCCCTCCTTTTTCCTCTCCTTGCCTCTCTCCCTCTCCTTGTCTCTCTCTCCCTCCCTAGATTCAAACGTCTGACTCTCTCTCCTCGCCCTTCTCTCCCTTCCCTCCCCTAGAATTCAAACTTCCCGCTCCCCTCCCTTCTCCCTAGGGGAGCGGGAAGTTTGAATTCTAGGAGAGGGAGGGGAGAGAACGAGGAGAGGGTAGGGGAGCGGGAAGTTTGAATTCTAGGGGAGGGAAGGGAGAGAACAACAAGGAGAGAGAATCGAACGTTTGAATATAGGGAGGGAGAGGGAGAGGGAGAAAGATAGGGAGAAGAAAGAGAGAGGGAAATTTAAAATTTTTAGGGTTTCAGGGATTATATATTGACTCTCACAACCCTCTTCCTCTCTCCTCCCCTCTCTCTCTCTCTCTTCTCCCCTCCCGTCACCTCTCCCTCTCTCTTCTCCCTCTCTTCCCAAGAGCATGCATTAGGGAGGCCCCCTGCCCACCCTCCCCTCCCCTCCCTCCCTCCCCCTACCCAACCTCCCCTCCCCTTCCCCCTTCCCCTCCCCTCCCCTTCCTCCCCTCCCCCTCCTCTCGCCTTCCCCCTTCCTCACCCTTCCTTCCCTTCCCTTCCCCCTTCCTTCCGTTCTCTTTCCTTCCCCTCCCTTCCCCCCGCCCTCTCTCTGTTTCTCTCTCCCTCCTCTTACCTTCCACTTCCCCTTCCCTTCCCTTCCTCCTTCCCTTCCCTTTTCCCTTCATTTTCCTCTCTCTCTTATCTCCCTCCCTTTCTCTCTCTTTCCCCCTGCCTCACCTCCATCAAAAGTTGTAGTGTGAATCCCACACCGACACAAATCAACTAAAAGCCCTGCGGGCATGCCCATGCCACGTGGACAAGTTCCAATGGCCTTCCATCGATGAACCAAGGGCATGTACGTGCCATGTATGCATGTGCATCATCCTATGTGACGCCATATCTACTAAATTTTATAGTTTTTAAATTCTCAAAGGGTATTTATTAATATCGTTATGATATCTTGAAGATTTTAGAGGACTCTTATGGTAAATTAATGTCATGCATGGGCCATACATACATACATACATATATACATTAATTTACTCATGCGTTTAAATTATTTTTATTAATTTAAATTATTATTAAATTAAGTTAATAATTAAGGAAAAAATAAGTCTTTTGATGTAACTATTAATGAGAAGTTTACAAATGTTTTTTATGTAACTATTAATGTCATGGTATTCATAGAGGATATGAAAGTCTATGTCAGATGTCACATTAAATTTCATAATTTTAAATTTATTTGCTTTAAAAAACTCTTAAAATTTACTTGCTTTTATGTTTTAATCTATTTTTTCAATAGCGTTTTTTATTTTTTTAATCCAAAAGTACTATAAAAATGAATTTGGACATTGAAAAGTCCAAAATTAATGAAATGCGGCAAGCAACTATTTTTCAAGATGTGTCTTCCATGCATATTATTACTCCATAGATGTAGGGTATCTAGCAATCATGATAGTAGAATCCGTTTTGTTGGACAATACCACAATCTACTATGTTTTTTTAAAAGGTTTGGGTGTGGCTATCATTCCACTTTTTATGGCTAGTCCCTATTGAAGCTTGCCAATTTATTTCAACCTACTTTAGGGTTTGCCAAGTGCTCATTTGGCTATATATACTCCTAGGTTGAGTTTTATATTATCTTTCCCTCTTATTGGACTCATGTGGGGATTTTAGGGGCTTTTATTTAGCCTTCCTCTTTCCCTTTTGCCAACATTATTTTCATTTTAGTCTCACATTTATTGATATGCATTTCTTTTTTAATATTGCACAAAATGCACATGGATATGGATCTTATCATAAACTAAACAAAAGCATTGACTTTGCTATAAAGTTGTGAAATTTTCAACGTTGAACTTGCTAACATGTACTTGCTTTAATCATTAGAGTAAACAAAGGTAATACAACAAGGTCAATAACATGCTAACATGCACTTACTCTAATGCTTGGAGTAAATAATGGTAGCACAACAAGGGTGTAATTGGATGAGCATACTTTCCTAATGTACATTTACCTTCATCAACATTGTTCTTTGTTGTAATAATGCTCCTTTTGGTGCCTTTAAGCAAAAAGGTCAACATCACAAAGAAACCATAGGCATAATATAGATGAAGGAATAGAGGAGAATTTCACAATGATGTGAAAGGTTTAAAAAAAGAGATAGATAGCTAGCAAGTAGTGTAGCATGCTTGAATATCAAAATGATTAATAAATATTCTTCCTTTATCAAAAGAAAAGACCAATCTTCGACATATTCCCTTTTTAATGAGTAAAGGATTGGGCACCTATAGATTCTGAAAGGAATAAGTGACCTACCACATATACCTTTTTTGTGAAGAGGAATCGCACACTTGCAAGGTGAGAATATGTCACACTTTGATTTGTAATGTTGTGTCAAAATGGGTATACAAAACACAAGAATCTTCTTTAGATTTAAGTTTGGACAAACCAAGATTAATATGGGCACCTTTTCTAATGATGTGAATTTAACCATTAGATTGCTTTGAATCTTAAAAAAAAGGATTGATATTTCTTAAGTCCCTTTTTAAGCGAAGGCATTTTTATCACTACTGAAATGCTTGTATTTGAGGATACATTTATTTAGAAGTGTTAATTTGAATCTATCGTGGTTTGAAATAGTGTAGCAAGGCATGAAGTATATTAGATGAAGTATTTTTTAATACTATGAGGAAGCATTGAGAAATGGGAAGCTTGATGGGTGTGGTGGTCTAACTTGTTTTGTTTTGTGAAAACTTTGGAGCATGGTAATTTGTGAATGCATGAAAACAATACACCTTTTGGACTATTGAGTAGGACATTCCATCGATACCCAACTATTGGAATGATTTAATGAGCATAGAGTATTTCTAAATAGCATCAAATGTAACAAGTGGATGCTCCTTCAAAGAGGATTTAAAGTATCCATTCTTTTCTTTATAGACTTGAATTAGGGGAAAGGGACCTCATCATGCTTATAATGTAGGCACTTGCCTTGTGGAAGGTAGCCATGTTCACATGAGATAGTGTGACAATAGGCTCAACCTTATGGATATGGTTGGTTATAGGCGAGGGGATCCCATTATGCCTAGGCCTCATGGAAGGCAAGGAATGTTTACATGAATCAAGGGCTAGGAGTGGCAAGCTTGCTATCATTCCTTACCTCACATGACACGAGCATACACCACATACTCCATTAGGTTGGTACAGCTCGAGGGAGGTAGCCCACCACCATTATCCCTCCATTATTGACATGAACTCTAAGTTGCCATTACTTAGTCTTTGTCACAATATGGCTTGCTTATCTTGTTCCCACGAAAAAATGAAGGGTTTTTACAAGCTCCCATAGAGGTGTAATGAGATCTCTCTAAAATCTTTATGGAAGGAGACCATGCACCTCGTGACACCTAATTGGATCAACATCTCAAACCTCATAGTGGCCATTTGTCAATTTCCATTTGCAAGCTAGTTTGCAAGGCTTCCAATTGGAATTTTCCATTTGACTAGCTACAAGTTGCATGGCGTTTAGACAAAAGCATAAGGGCCCGTTTCTGTGATATGCAAACGCGTTGCTCATTTGGGCACTGATGGAGAAGGTCTATCAGCCATTCAAGGCATGTTCCAGTCCATTAAATTGACTCTAGAGGGCTTGAGTTGATTGCTGCAGGGTTGGACTGCAGGGTTGGACAGTGCTTGGCTGAGGGGCTGCAGTGCTTAGGTGAAGTTGGTTGGCTTGCAAGTCTGTCGCATTGTGGGTGTGAATGAGAAATTGTGGCCAGTCAAGTGGCAGACTAAGCGCTCACATGAAATGGGCACCTGGGTGCATGCGCGCATTTCGCCCTTGCGGAAAGCCTTGCGGAAACAAGCCCAAAGAGAGAGGAAAAGCATTGAGCAAGGTAGAAATGAAAGTCATCCATTGTGAATGATTGATCTACGCGTGGAATCACGTATAAATTCCAGTGTACGGATTTGTATGTGCGCAAAATACGTACATACGGAATGATTGACCGACTATTAAATGGGCTCCTCTATTCCACTATTCTCCAGCAATCACACCATTTCATCTCTTTGCCTTGGTCCTCTGCTGCGGATCATCCACAGTTTTCTCTCTTTCATGGCTTCCAAGCGCATTTTGAAGGAGCTCAAGGACCTCCAAAAGGATCCCCCCACATCTTGCAGCGCAGGTAGTGGCCTGCTCTCTCTCAATTCATTTTTCTGTGAGCTCTAAGGGCACGGAAAACCCGCCGATTTTGCACAGAGGATAACCATCGCCCAAGCCCCTGCTTGTGCTTCGAACCTCTACGCACTACACCTACCAAATTTTGAATGGTTACTTCCATTAACATTCGAAAGCAGCTTCTGAATGACCTCGGAAAATGGAATTCGTCAAGGAAATTTTATGAAAAGGCCTGGATCCGTTTCCAAACAGAACTTGCCCACGCAAACATCGTTTTTTAACATGCTTAGCACTAAAGCTTTTGTTAATTGTCATCTTTCTATGATTAGTGCTTGTGAAGGGGCCTTGCAACGTGTTGCCGTCTAGGGTTAGATCGAGACTCAGCTCATCTTGTGGTGCTTTCTGGAAATGCTCCTCAGGAAGACGGTACTTTGTCTCTTATATCTGCTTGTTCTATGCAACAATAGCTTACGTCAATCACAGATTGAAGCTCTAAGGTAGAAGAGTGTCTGTTCTTACGCTTACTGAAAACTATCTCAACACTTTCCATAACCCTTTTGCATTGACTAATTGGCTTCTGATGTGCACCCAATAACATTAAGTCTTGACGATTTCACCTGAATCAAGACAGCTTGGAGCATGCACAAATTATAGCCAACTAGTAGAAATTGAAAGCTCCACTGACAATGTGAGGGTTGCCTATTTCAATCACACTTCAGGGATTGGTCTAAGCAAAGCAGAAAAGCAAACGAACCGTGAAGCAGAAAAGCAGGACTATTCCTAAATAGCGTATTAACTAGAGTCTGTGATATTAAATGATTGCTAACCTTAGTTGGAAGCTAGTATTTTAACTGCACCCTACCCTATCTTGAACCACTCCTTATTGTTGGACATGTGCTTGGAAGCACCACTGTCTGTAATCCAATGCAACCTAGATGGTTCTACTGTTAGCTCCTCAGTCAGCCCTAGGTGTTCAAGCAATGCCATTTGGCTACATTGTTTGAGTTTGGCATTACATGCCTTGGCTTCTTCGATGGCCTGGAGTTTCATCCGGACTACCTCGGCCTTGAGTTCTTTTTCCCTATGGATGGCTTGAAGGGTAAGCAAGGTGAGTGATCTGTAATATCTCTTCAATTTTCTCCTGTTGAGGTAGCCTTCCATTTCTACTCCATCAAGGGTGTCTATCCCCAGCATGCCCCCTGTGGAGTGATCTCCACTACACGGTAGGGACCCATGCCTCAGTACTTGAGCTTGCACTTGGTATTACAGACGCTATAGAGCAGTGCAAGGTCTCCCTCTATAAGGTCTTTGTTCTTGAGGTTGTGGTCAAACCATTTCTTGCATCGCGCCTTTTCCACCTAAAGGTAGTAGGCTGCACTCAACCTCATCTCATCCAGCTTTTCAAGGTCAATCAAGTGTTCTGCCAAGGCATTCTCAATGATCCTCTCTTTGACCATAAGGTAGAGTCTAGGTACTACATACTCTGTTGGCATAACTTCCTCCACTCCACAAGCTAGGCTGAAGGGAGTGCAGTTTGTGGCCACATTGTAGGTAGGTCCATAGCCACATACACACCCCACTTAGTTGCGAAGGCTGTTTTGTGTTGATTCAGCAAAGTGATGGACAAGTCCACGAAGCATCATATAATTGTATGCAAACCTTGTCTCTGCATACTTCAAAAGCTCCTTCCTTGCATAGGTGCGATAAGCACAAGCATGATATTTTCTCTAAATTTCAAGAATTCAAAGCTCTCACTGAGATCCAAACAAGGAGGAAGGTCAAATATTTGAAAATCTACGGAAAATCTTATCCATTGTGAATTCATAATTCCTAACAATCCTGAACAAAATGCAATTTTGAGCTCAAAAGATAGGCCATCATGGAGATCACCCATTGTATGCTCCACCATCCCCGATAATCCTAATCAAAATTTATTTTTTTATCTCAAAACCTAGGCCATCATCCTGTTGTATGCTGCACCATGAAGATTTGCCAAAGTTTCTCTGGGCAGAGGCAACTTTGACTACTATCTATCTTTTGAATTGGATTCCCACGACACCCATAGGCACATCCATAGCTCACATCTATGGCAAGGCAAGGTCCCCAATCTTGTTCTAATCCCATCAAACAAAATCAACTCCTTGACCAATGTCGATCTAGTGGGCGACCTCGTGCCACCCCTACAAGTGGCACATACTTCTCCTATTGCTCGTTCTGCCACCATACAGTCACTTTGTAACTCTTCACCAATTTTTCCATTATAGTTAATGCGGCCCTTCCCCATGATGACGCCCTATTAAAAAATGTGGTAGAGTGCCATGTGTTGCCATCGGGATGGATTAGGTACGGGGGTCCCACTCCCCGCCCGTAGTGCCTCCCTTTCACCCTAAAAGAGCCACTGGGATGAAGGGGAGGGGTTATCCCTTTCTTTATATCCAAGGTTCACTAAATGTCACAACTGCCTATGTGATTAATTTCCAAGGACTTTTGCCATGTGTCACTATCCGACCCAACGAGGCTCCAAGCCCCTTATCTTTTCATTAATCCATATTACACCAAGGTACCACGAGGTAGGTTAGGACCACACAAAGGCCCCAAAGGAACACAATTTCCAACACCCCCCCATGGGCATACCACCAAGAGAGAGAACTACCTAGTCAAATACCACAGATTACCCACATAGGGCACGATCAAATACCAATTACCACCCACACAGGGCACGGTCAAAGGAACACATGGCTACCGCCAATTTCACTTGATTGACAGAGGCCATAAATTCCTATGCTAGCCATTATATCCTTCAATTTTGGCCATAGAGTAGCAGTCGCCCTTTGTATTACAATTCGAGCACAACATGGGTCACCACTCCCACGTGCGCATAGTTATTATTCAGCCGCTTGCCACCCACCACGCTAGAGTCATAGATCACACACATTCCACAGGCTGCACAAGTACATGTGGTGTAGCCATACACCATGTCACCCTCTCTAATAACATGTTAGAAAATGTGGCAGAGTGCCCCGTGTTACCATTGGGATGCACCAAGTACAAGGGTTCCACTCCGCATCCCATAGCCATGCAGTGCCTCCCCTTCACCCAAAAAGAGCTAGCTAGGATGAAGGGGAGGGGTTACCTCTTTCTTTATATCCAAGGTTCACTGAATGTCACAATTGCATATGGGATTAATCCCCAAGGCCTTCTGCCATCTGTTTTTGCATGAGCCAATTAGGCTCCAAGCCCCTTATTTTTTCATTAATCCATATTACACCAAGGTACCATGAGGGGGGTTAAGACCAGACAAAGGCCCCAAAGGCCCATAATTTTCAGCACCTCCTACCCCAACACTTGTCTAATGCCCTAGTAAGGCTCCCATACCACACCATTACACAGTAACACACTCGGCTAATGCCCTAGCAAGGCTCCCATGCCACACCATTACACAGTAGCACACGTGTCATCCCAACAAAACTTCGAGGAGAGTGTCCAATCCACAAATCAATTAGATGTTGATCTCTCCATCCCCATGGAACCTTCTGATACCCCTCCCTCACTCGCACCAGATGCCCTTTCATCTTCCCAACCTCCGTTAGTCCATTTAGGTACATCATCTCTTAACGCTTTCATGAAGCTTTTTTTCTTGCTCATGATGTCTTTCCACATGAGCCCATGACTATCCTTGAGGTGAGGGCCTCTACTTAGTGACCCCTCTGGGAAGCAGTGGTGGGCAATGAGCTCCTCTCGATTCAATGCAATCGTACTTGGGATATGGCCTCGCTTCCACTAGACCATAGCACCATCAAGAAGAAATAGGTCTTTTAAATCAAGTATTCCCTTGATGGTCCAATATCACAATACAAGGCCATGCTCGTGGCTAGGGGATTCATACAAAAAGAAGGCCTTGACACTAGTGTAAATCTCTTCTATTCAGATTCTCACTACCGAGGGCACTCTTCAACACCTGCACATTTACAATCGGATGTCTAGGGCACTCTTCAACATTTGCACATTCACCAATTGGATGTCTAGATAGCCTTTTTGCACATTCACCAATTGGGATGTCTAGATAGCCTTTAAGCATGCGATCTAGACATGGAAATTTTTTTACAACCTCCACGAGGGTTCTCACACACAATTGGTATCGTTTTCCACATCGCAAAGTCTTATATAGTTTCAAATAGGCACTGTGCTCTTGGTATCTTCCTTGTCATTGCAGTTTATACATTGATGATGTCATTGTACTATGCAATGATCTACAATGCATTGGAGGCCCTTGTCTATGCTTAACTATGTATATAAAATAATGGACAACGCATTGGATAATATAATTAAAGTTATTTTGACTAGTCTAGTTATACACTAAAGGAACTATGGTTTTGTACAATGCTGTAACATTCATGATGCTATTCTCTATGTCTTGTTGGTAATGGATCATGTTGTGCTACAAAATGAGAAATTTGTCTTGCTTTTCTAGATTTTAAGAAAGATTATGAAAGCATAAGCTTATGATAATCTGGCATTTCATTCTCAAGACAATGGAAACAACTGGCTTGGGTAAAGGGTCTTATTAAATGACATGCATGTTGTTCTCTAATGCCTATGCTGTGTTGTCATTGAATGGATATCATTATGTGAGGTTTTCCCTTCAATGTTCTATTTGGCAAGGGTGACCTTTGGCACCTTTGTTGTTTGCAATTGTTATAGTAAATTCCCATTATGCCAATTAGATTACCACCTGGATGCTGGTCTAATCAAAGGATTACCTATGCTGGTCTAATACAAGTTTGCATCCTCATTTAACATCCCTCTTCTTAAGATACATGCATGTTCGATTCAGGGATGATAAAATATTATCAAGCCTTATACAGAGACCTTACAACTTTAATTAATCATAAGAAACACATACAACTCTAAAAAATGTCTTGGAATATCTAAATTAAAAGTATGGCAAACCTCTGTATGTTTATTATCCCATAATAGCAATCAGATCATCAAAGAGGATGACTCTAAAAAATATCTTAAATACATTGGCAACTATCATTTGATAATCAAAGTATTCAACAATAAACACATGCAATTCTCAAAAGTATGTTGGACTATCTAAATTAAAATACCTTAGTACCCATAATAGTAAACATATCAAGAATTACCCCATGTTATATCAATATTAATCACTTTAATTTGGTTTAGTTCCAAGCATTGTTAATCTTTAATCCATCAACATCTATACCACCCATACTAGAATGACACTGATGAAAAAACAAGAAAAAACTCAATTATTTGATTCGTTTCTTAAATTCTTATAATGTGAGTAGCAATAACATAACACATATTATCTATATCTAACAAAAAAAACATGTGTTCAATTCTCTCATGACACTTTAGGGTTGTGATTTCTTAGATCTTAATATTTGGTAGCTACTTAATGATGTAATTTTACTTTTCTTCTTGAGGGTGGAAAATACATAGACATTAATGTAGCTTGTAATCATATAAAATGATATCATTGAGTGTTTATCAACAATGTTTATATGTGCTTCAAATGGCAATGTTGAAAACTTTATTTCTAGCTTTGACTTTTTTCCCCTCTATTTCTTAGCATGAATATTATCATTTGACTAGAATCATTCATATGGATCATTTATTTTGGACCTTCTTTGAATCACATTAAATTAGTTCCTTGAGTAAACTCAGTCCGGAAGTGTATACCACATCACTTAGAAAAAATTGTATCAAGAGAACCTCTAAGAAATGAGCTTTAATGAAGGAGTAATGGCGGAAAACATTGTAATTTTGACAAAATTTTATTGTCCAAGAAAATTTATATGATTTTTTGGATATCTAGATTTCTTTACATGAGGAGGCACTTGTCTTTCCACATGAGCCCATGACTATCCTTGAGGTGAGGGCCTCTACTTACTGACCCCTCTGGGAAGCAGTGGTGGGCAACGAGCTCCTCTCGATTCAATGCAATCATACTTAGGATATGGCCTCGTTACCACTAGGCCATAGCACCATCAATAGGAAATAGGTTTTTTAAATCAAGTATTCCCTTGACAGTCAAATATCACAATACAAGGCCATGCTCGTGGCTAGGGGATTCATACAAAAGGAAGGCCTTGACACTAGTATAAATCTCTTCTATTCAGATTCTCATTGCCGAGGGCACTCTTCAACACCTACACATTCACAATCGGATGTCTAGGGCACTCTTCAACAATTGCACATTCACCAATTGGATGTCTAGATAGCCTTTTTGCACATTCACCAATTGGGATGTCTAGATAGCCTTTAAGCATGCGATCTAGACGTGGAAATTTTTTTACAACCTCCACGAGGGTTCTCACACACAATTGGTATCGTTTTCCACATCACAAAGTCCTTTATAGTTTCAAATAGGCACTGCACTCTTGGTATCTTCCTTGTCATTGTAGTTTATACATTGATGATGTCATTGTACTATGCAATGATCTACAATGCATGGAGTTGTTCAAAGATGAGCTGACATCTACATTCGCTATGACTAACTCTAGGCCCCTTCATTATTGCATTGACATTCAAATTCATCATAATCGTGGATGAGCCAAGACCTGACTCCAATTAGCACAGATATATTCAACATATGCTAGAATGGCACAACATGATTGATTTATGCGACTTCAGATGCCCATGGATCCTAATGTCAAACTCACCAAAGACATCAATCCAACCACAAATTATGAGTGCAACTACAAGGCCATAGTTCCCTACTATAGTCTCAATGGTTCATTGATGTATGCCATGGTGTGTACAAGGCCTCACATCTACATGGCTATCACCAAGCTAGCACAGTTTATGAAAGATCCGAGCACACAACATGCTATACTACAAATTGCATCTTAGGCTATCTCAAAGGCACTTCATCCTATGACCTCACATATTATAGTACCCTCTCTGAGCTGCACGGTTATGCTGACTCTGCTAGACTGATGACACAAACGGTAGATGCTCCACAACTAGATATTCTCTCCTTTTGCAGGAGGCCTTCTTTCCGTGGGCAAACCAAATACTTGTGTTGTCCTCTATGGAGGATGAGTATAACTCCTTCTGCCATGCCGCCAAGGAATGTGTATGGTTGTTGAAACTCATTGAATAAATTGGCATCAAGTTTTGAAACAAGAAGCTCTTCAACGATAACCACACGGATGCATTTGCATCAACAAAAATGGATGCAACCTCAAAAAAACATAACATATCAACATACAATATCACTATGTATGTGATCTTGTCCAACGTGATGATGAATATCACTATGTACGTGATCTTGTCCAACATGGTGAATTGACCCTTCAATTCTTCCCAACAAGCACAATGTTAGCTGATGTATTCACAAATCCCTTTTCTAGGAGCTGCTTTGTATTTCTAGGACTGGCATTGTCATCACTCTCTCTCCTCAGATTTTGAATTGAGGGGGGGATTTTGAGTGTCCTACGAAGTCCTACACTCCAAAGGATCTAAGGACCCTACACTACCTAGTTATTAGCAATAGCCTTGCGATCCCTTCTTTGTATGTTTCTTAGTCTTGCAGCCCTTTTGCTATATATCTACATTAAGTGACCTAATCGGCACTCAAGGTTTCAATCTACAGCTTGCATTCTTTGTTTGATGTTTCCAACACTCATTTGCTCCTTCTCATGTCATTTTGCTTGCATTCTTTGTCTCACCCCTTGTTGTTTAGTTTTAGTGGGTTTGGACCATCTTTCCGTTTCACTTCCTTCTCTTTTCATAGGTAGAGATACTAGTTCCACTTGAAGACATAGAGAGTTCTTGGATCGGGCCAAGTTGATTCACTTCCAATAGAGCATGTAGAAAAGGAAGGATTCAGTGTTGATCAGACTTGCCAAAAACCTTTGCAAACTACAAATCCCTTAGATCTTGAGTAGAGTTATATTATGTCTCAAGAGATAGATAATCACATAAAGTTCCAATTACAACTGGTTCCACTAGTACATCTGAGAAACCAAAATAGAAAAGGGAGAGCAAATGAAGACCATACATCAATTATAGATTGAGGGACTATTGGTTTTCCTTTGAAGTCTTTGATCAATGCCTTGCCATCTCAGTAGATAGCCCATTTGCCTTCCTTTCTAGCCGCCTTCACCTTTGCAAGCTCTAAGGCTTTGCTCTTCAGCTGAGTTTTTGTGAGTTCCTCTGGAAGTCCTTTCAACTTGTTAGACTGGTCTAAGGATCTATGATCTTTCCTCTCTCGTTCCAAAACTTAAGTGAGAATTGTGTGAGCTCCTTCCTATCCAATGTCAAATTCTACATCTCCCCACCCATTTCTTGGTAGGGCTTTGCTGAGTTTTCCAAAGGTCTCACTCCCACTATCTTCTGCTACATTCCAGTTGTCTGGTAGTCCTCCGATCCTTATGTTCTTTGACTTGAGCTTCCTTTTAGCTTGCTCCTTTACTTCCTTCTAAACCTATGTACCTAAAGAGCTCTTTATCTCTCCTTTGAACTTCTCTTGAATCTCTCCCTTAAGCTTCTTGTGCAACTCTTCCATCTGAGTAGACAGAGTAGACACTATGTATTGTTTTACAACTGATTGCTCTTGGCCAACCAAGAAAACCATAAGGCTTGTGCCCTGACTTGAATTTAGGCTCCTATTTGACCCTTGACATTTGGTAATTCACATCTACATCACCTCAAATGAAAGCTTCATTAGGTATTCTAGAAGTGGCACTTTACCTTGCAAAGCCCATAACACAAATAAACTAAGTGCACGAATGAATGAATGAAACTACATGTTAATACTTTTGGTGATCTTGTTGGGGAATGGTCTGCTGTACATTAGCCAACGAAGTAAATTGATAACAAGCAATGCAAACCAACTCACAATGAATGCTAGGAAAGCACTTGTCAATGCCAAAGATATTAGCAAAGTAGAGAAGAATCAATAGCAGGATTGGATGACCTATAAAATAAACATGGTTAATCAAACAAATCTTTTCAAATTCTAATTCATGCATATATATTATAGTATTTCTAGGGCACATAAGATTGTACAAAGGTCTATGTAAACTAGAAGCATCTCCTTGATTTGGGCACAAGTTCCTTAATTTAATAATAATTAATAAAGTAACGAATTGTAGATTCAAGCTTGAAGCAACAATGAATAAAACACGATTCAACCAACAAAGTTTTTTCAAGACAAAGTGTGATATAATTTGCATAATTATGACCATAATGGTGTGCATTAAAAATATGCACCAAGTTGGTATGAGTTATATACTCCTCATCAATAAGGAGAGACTATCTATAGTTTTATTTATAAATTAGTGATATATAATTGTATTTATAAATTTGTCCTTTTTTATGTATCTATTCAATGGATTTTTTCAAGATAATATCATGAGCATATTACTGAATCTTTCTTCTAAAATAAAAACTCTATTCATATAATGCACAGATTGCCAATATTTTTTTCACTCCTCAATGGCCAGGCCACCAATTTCCAAAACAATACCTTTGTAAGAGAGATATACCAATGTATTAAAAGAAGAATGTTCTAAAATATATAATTAATAAATTATCTTCATATAATTAAAGCTTCAAGGAACTAAAATATGCTAGAGAAAAGCTAAGGGAAAAACATGCCATGTCATCATTTACAGAGTGTTCCTAATGTGCCATTTGGTCATTTACATACAATCAGATATTTCATTTAATCAAATTGTCATTTAATTACAAATAAAATCCATTCAAGAGATAAAAAAGATTTGACAAGTATGCAAGAAACTTTGCAAAATCAAACATACTACCTTTGCTCATTTGCATATAATCAAAGCTTCAATGAACATAGAATGCTAATTAATAGAAGTGAACAAGCATTCAAAAGTTAAAAAATATTAATCAAGTGTGAAAGATCCTTTTCGAGACCAAATTATATCACATGTGGTTAATTGCATACAATCCACATTTCATTCAACTTGAAACTTCACTAAAAGTGAAAAGCTTTCAAAAGTTGAGAGAACTTAGAAAAGAATGCAAGATCCATTTCATTACACATCACATTTTTCCAATTGCATATATTACATGCTCTCATGAGGAGTAAAAAGCATTCCAAAGTTGATAGAGTTTAGACAAGTATGCAAGAACCATTTTGTAACACATCTCATGTGGTCAATTGTCTCCATTTGACTTAAAATGCCAATCCACTAAGCATTAAAAAGTTAAGAGAGTTTAGAAAAGTATATAAGAACCATTTTGTAACACGTCACATTCAAATAATTGTATACAATCCATGCTTTATTCAACTTGAAGTTCCATGTCAATAAATGTGAAAAGCACTCTTAAATGCTAAGAGCTTAGATGCATATGCATGAATAATTTCTTCATACATATACTTGGTCAACAATGGTAGACCATACCTACTCTCTATTAAACTTGAAATGCCAATTCAGCTAAACGTAATATGCACTCAAAAGTTAGGATAGATTAAACAACTATGCAAGAACCATTTTATAACACATTACATTTGGATGATCTCCGTCTCCACCTTTCAAATCCCTTACATTCCACAAAAGATCCTAAAGATTTGGGATAATTCTTTGGGGGGAATGCAATTCAAACAACTCAATTTTTTTAAAAGGCCATTAGAAAAAAGAAAGAGCGAGAGGGAGGGAGTGGCATACCTTGCTTCTCAACAGTTTCTTAGAAAGTAAGAATATGCTTTTGGGCGAGGGATTGCAAGAGTGGGAGTTGTAATATATTGGTAAAAATGTATATTGTAACTTAGGCGATATGATAACCATAAGCTTGACTTGTCAAACATATAAGCCTCTATTTTGACTTAATAACACGACATAATTGTTGTTTTTCTCAACACATTCGATCATCTCGCAGGTAACTACAAGAGATGAATCATAAGAAGGAGCAAGATGCCCTAAATCAATACATTTGATTAAGAGTTTTTCTTTTCTCCAATGTGAATGAGGAAAGACTTAGGTTTTGAGAATTCCCTTGATGAGGATTTCAATGAATATAAGTTATAGGAACATTGAATTATGATCAAGTATTGTACATCTAAAAACTTCATCCATGTTAAGCCTTTGCTGCTTATAAGAATTTTTTTTGGGCATGTGAAGCATAAGCTACTATTAAACTTATTAATAGAGCCTTGCTAAACAATGCCATGCTTAAAGTCATGAAGCCTAGTTAAGTTCCTTAATAATTGAGATTAGATAAAATATCACAAGCAAAAGAAAATTGAAAGCAAATATATCACATGTAGAGTATGCAAAGGATGACCACCACACTACAATTGAGGTTGAAAGGGTCTTCTAGCTTCAAAGTCTTAGTCTTCACATGGTTGTGTCTATCATGATATCCATAAACTCACATCAACATCATTGCCAAAAACCATATTTGTTATCACATTTGTAATAACAAGAAATTAGATAAGTTGTTAGACCCATATGAAGAATAAACGCACATCAACATCATTGGCAAAAACCATATTTATTATTACATTTGTAATAACAAGAAATCAGATAAGCTCTTAGACCCTTATGAAGAATGTTCATGTTGGTGCAAAAAGTTACAAGCATAATTTCCAAAATTTCAACACTAAATAGGGTAAATTTTTATGAGATGTTCAGATGTGGGATGCCACTAGTGAACTTTTCCATGGATTCTCAAAAGCCTATGTCACAAGACTTTGTGGAAATCTTATATACTTGAAAGAATGGGAAAGGACCTTAGATGAGAGGAGTGTAAGGATACAATCGAGCATATCCTAGAGCACCTCTCTTGGGATTCTACATTTAGAATTAAACAAACAATTTAACAAATGAACAAACATGCTAGACCTTTAGGATATAGAGATGGCCTTTTGATCAAGTTGCACTAACTAAACTTTTGAGAAGTAGGTTGGAAAATTAAGATTGTTATTGGTAGTACAACATGCTAGTCCTTTAGGATAGGCTTGGTTCTCTTTGTTAGTGACCAAGAGATATGGGGATGGGGCCCACATACTTGGTCATGCTCCCCTTACAATCCTTATGTTCATGAATGGTACCAAAGCATGATATGGATACTTCTAGGAACATTACAAATTGTGATGCTAGGTACACTTGCTAAGGAGTTATAGAGCTTTTTCAATTCATTACTTTAATGTAATGGCATCTTCAATTGCTAAAGTAAGACATCAATAGACATTGCAGTGCTTGGGAGTGGATAGCATTTAAGAAAGTTCCTTGTTTATGACCTAATATGTGGATACTACTCTTGTCTTTTTAACTGTTGATAGCATAGACTAAGGTGTAGTGAGAGACTTCAATTTGACACAATAGGTTCTATTCAAAAGGAAAAAGTGGAAGGTTAAAGTAGCTACGTCCAAAGATTTTGCAATGGTTGAGGATCTAGTAGAAATATAATTCTTTTTCAAAAGAGTTTTATAAGACTTTGTTTTCTGTGCATTTAGGGTTGAGTGTTCCTAGTCATTATAGGCAAAAAGTAATAGAGGAGAATTATTTACACACAAATAGTCCATTTTGCGAGTAATAATTATTATGTTGGTCTTTTTTGACTATTGTAAATACAGTTGACTCTATATTAATATAAACCCACATTTTAAAAAATAATTATTATAAGATTATATTTATTTTGTTATTTAACATGCAAACAACATATCAATATCAACATTACATTGTAATCGTGTGTGTGCGAGCGCGTGCACATGTGTGTGCGTGGCATAACACGAGAAAACAAGGGATAACAACAGTTTTGCATATTAAGATAATCTTGACTCATGACTCATTATAACCAAGATAATCTTGACTCATGAGTCGTTATAACCAAGAAATAACAATGCATTAAATGCATGTAATATTCAAGATCACAGTGCTAAGGAGGAGCAATGCCAAAACAGAAGAATATCCAGCTCATATTAGGTAGTACAGTCCCTCGAGGGAATCCATTACAAGGAAAAATCAGAGCTGCTTGAATCTGCCCGCAAAACAATCCCCACTGATCAAAAGCCTGGTACATATCAATGACTAATCAGTTCTATAATGATCATAAGATATTGGACACAAAGTCACGGCAACTGAAATCAAGCATAGCATACAAAACTGGTTGTAGCAGCCATTGCCAAAAGTATGTTCATACATTCAAGGTAGAAATAGTTCGTAAGAAGGGCATCTTGATAGCCAACCTCTTGGAGAAATATATATATCTACATGAATCCAAGAACATGCCCAAGATCATCCCTGAAAACACAACACATACTTCAGTGTCAATCTCATGACAGCCACAAGGTTGAAAACCATAAACCTTATCATGTATAGGACTGACTACTATGACATCCCCACAGACATCATCAGGACCCAACGTTCGTTGTAGATCATAGTATAGACAAATGCCCTCACATGCATATCCACACACCCACACAATCCATTTATACAGAGGTCTTCGTACTAAGTTTTTGTGGCACAGGGTTGCCCTTTTCCGTCGAACATGATGTCCTATACAATGCGCACTGTCCCATCCCATCACGTCCAGGCATGGTTTTTTTTTGTTTTTTTTGGGGCGGGGGGGGGGGGGGGGGGGGGGGTTTCCCACACTGACTGTTATCTGACCGTCTTGGGCCTCCCAAATGGCAAAGTTCCTTCTACACCATCTCTCCCCTCACTATGATCTCACCCTAAGCATCTACCTCTTGTCTCCCCTCTCCACCTCCATCTCCATCAAGTGACAAGGCTCAAGCTATCTCCCCCTCCATCTCTCTCCATCCCCACAAACTATCAAGCATCTCCATCGCCATCTCCATCAAGCACCTATGTAACATGTTTGTGTTTCAAGAATCAAGTCTCAACAAGTTTTAAAAGCTTGTACAAGTATCTACTTTAAAGCTCTAAAATCTGTCTTTTTTTTTGGTATCGAATGTACTCTCAAGATTTTGTTGTTCTTTTAGTACCGGACTAATATCAAACGGCACGCATCGGACGCGATGGTACTGTCAACCATGGTGCTGCAGGCCAAATTGAGTTGTCTAGGAGGAGCCCTCCACTATCTGGGGCCCGAAGGCCAATACCCAACTTAACAGAAAGAATGAATGAAGAATTGGGGCCCCAGAGTTGACATAGGACTAGCAACAATCCATCAATCCATTCAAAGGGTAAGATGTAGGGACACCCACGGTTAAGCCATTCAGGACCCAGGTATGTTTATAACAAATGTATCGTGTGGACACCATATACTCAGCATCCGAAATAAAAAGAAACATCAGCAGTTACACACACACACACACACAGAGGAGAGAGAGAGAGACTAACATGTTATTCTAGGTATTCTTTGGGCCACAGTTGCATCCACTTTGAGATTTCCTCTTGGTTCTGTAGCTTTCTGATGCCTCCATAAAAACCCCTAGATTCATCTCCCTCTTCAAAGACCTTGTTCCTCTTTATTGCTGCCCGCCTCCATTGAGAATCTTGGGTGTACTGGTTGAATTGAAACCACACAACATCTTCAAAATGCCCAAAAGAAGAGATGATCAAATTTCACCTGTTAGCGTTAAGTGCTTGCTCCATATGAAAAATTCAGGTTCTATAATAATAAGAGAGATCTTGACATGTAATGCCTTCTCTACCAGGTTATTTATCATCCACATCATTGCAGTGACTTTCGGATTGAAAACGATCACAGAATTTATGATGTCCAAGGTGATAACTGTGCAAGCAAAACAATGCAAAGCCTGCACATCCACACACTAGCACACAAAGAAAGAGGGAGGGGGAGAAAGGCTTTTCATTAAGAAGTACATATTTCCTTTGTCATGCTCAGGTTGAGCTATATTTTGCATTCCAATTCATAAGAAACACAGACAAGATGATATGCAATATTTCCCATGTTTGTTTGATGCTACAGAGAAGTACACATGGTCTTTGATCTCACCTTCAACATGACAGGAGCAATATCCCCTCTCTCTATTATTACAGGTCTCAGCATGTCCAACCATCCCATACCACCATCCTGATTTCAAATAGATTGTTTTAGCATTGCAACTTAGATTATATGTTTAACCCCATGATTTGAGATGCATGAAGCATTGAGCACAACAATTAGTAGGAAAAACTTCTTTCACCAATGCAGAGCAAACCACTCGCAGGTTTTAGAATAAGTCAAAAAAGCAAGCAGGCAGATAAAGAAACCTCTCCCCAATAAAGGGACAATTTTTGCAACTAATCAATTAAGAGCTGTAAAATTTTGGCAAGGCCATATGGCTTCAAACACAATTCCTCTGTGCCACGGGCATAATAAAAACATGCAAAAAAATGGGAAAGGACAAAAAATACCATCAATATATGTTGTCAAACCACCAAGATAGTCGGGAAAAACTTATCTGAGATCATGGACCTACCAAAAGGGAACTCGATGCTCCTTTTCCATTGGACTTCCACATGGTCACCAGGAAGTAGGTCATCAAGGGTCCCTGTCATATGCAACTCATAAGCTGTGGTAATAACAGGATTTGCCCGCACTCGCTCCCATGAAATGTTCTCCTCTACAACAACAGTCTGGGCACCATGTGGGGGATACCTACACAAACAACAAATCAACAAACAAATATGTTCGTATCAACTGGAAAATTTTCAGTGTGTATAAAAGCCCAGGAAGAAATTCATGACCCAGCTGAGAGGCAACCAAAGCAATAGGCAATGCCCTTGTCAGAATATGTAAGTGACTTTGTAATCGAAAGGCCACCAGACATAAGACTTGAAACGAAACAGATACTAAATACAAAGTCAGACATATTGAAGAGAGAGAGAGAGATTATATCATAAATTTTCCAGTAGATACTTATAGAGCTGAAAATCCAAAAACTAGATTGCTCGATACATCTTGCATAAGGTGATAACAGAAAAGAGCAAGAAAGTTGGAGAATGTACAGAGACTCCCAAGTCAGCCAGACATGTAAGAGACACACACGCAGACACACACACACACACACACACACACAGAGAGAGAGAGAGAGAGAGAGAGAACCTTGCCCGGAAGGCATTGGTAGTGTGTTCATAACAGATCTCTGCATCATAGCATGATAACATGAAGCCTGCATGCCCATTCTGCAGAATTTCCAAGTGAATTGTATCGTAACATACTTCAAACATAAAGAATAAAGTCACATGAACTGACGGAAGCAACTGCTATCAGGCTCTATCAGGGTTTGGTCAGCCTGGCCTTACGGTACGAAAAAAAGGAATCATAGCATGAAAAAAGAGAAAAAAGAGACTAAGTTTTCATCAAGTGGGCCTTGAGAATGTGAAGGCTATTAAAACAAAACGAGCATCTCCAAATCAGAACAGTGCCAGATACGAGAGTAGTGTGTGTACTAACGACTTGTGTACAAAAAGAGCATGGCTTTCTTGGTCATTGTGAACATGATTTTACAGTATGTCGGATGAACATGTTGACAAGGTTTGTCCATCAAAATCCATCACCACAGTGAAATCGCAAAACCATAAGCTGACAGGTTTTTTGTATGTTACTCAAGTCACGTCAAGTCTGTAAGAACCTATAAAACGTAGTGGAAGATTGTGATTTAGTGCAAATTTAAGCCCCCTGTATGGTGTTACTAAATGGTAGAGATTGTTCACATGGCATTCCTTCTCTCGCATAGATTTCTCGCTCCTCAGCACGAAAAATCTGGGGATCGGGAGGCTCTGTTTGATCGAGTGATAAACAGAAAAATCTCTCTTAAGGTGTTTTTCGAAGCTTAAGAAGCAAGGTTTATGGTCCTTTCTGGTCTTCTAATGACCTGCGGGCATAGAGGAGAAGGCACAATCTTAAGCTTGCAGGTAATTGTAAGAATTGAGAACAAACCTCTCTATTGAAGACTTGTGCAGCGAACCAGAACTCGCCACATTCTAGTGCGGCGAAAAAATCCTTGAGAGTGCAACGAGGGAGACTTCTGCTTGCCTGGATACTTGGGAAGGGCCAAAAACCGCAATTGCACGCATCTGACCTTGAAGATCTCTCGGCAAGCGCGCCTGTGTTGGACGCCAAGCTACAGAGCCAGGCTCTGAAGACATTCTGTCCCACGAGATTGCCCCATTTCTCCATGAAGAGATTCTGCCATAGATGATCGCTACCGCATTTTCGTCTTAATTCTCTGCAGACACCCGCCATGCGACACAGGGAGACCGCTGGAAGAAGCCTGAGGATGCGCTCGATGACGAGCTCTGGCAGGTCGAGAAAGGAAAACGGGACAATCTCCTCGACGCTCTGCACTTGCTTCCTGCATCTCGTCTTGAGGAACATGGCTGCGAGTCTGAGAGATGCTAGTCGGTTAGCTTCTCAAGCTACAATCTTCGACAAAACTGTCTCCAGCAAGAACATGCGAAATGGAAAGGGATTATCGATCTGATGGAGAGCAAGGCAAGCTGGTCATGTAATGATTGTTGTTCTCAACGGAGGGGTATCCAATTGGAGAAAAGCTTCCACTTCGATTGTATCACTCCTGCCGTCGTCAAATCATGGCAGCTTTCCTTCAATGGCGGAACATCAGGAGCATCCTCATCATCAGCAGCAACAGATGATGCTCCAATGCAACAAGAAAAGCTTGCTCGATCAATCAATCACTGGTGCCGTCTCCAAATCAAAGCTTTTGCTGCTCCCGATCTTCATCATCGATTTCCACGCCTCAAACTTCCGATTCCATTCTCTAATTCCGAGTGCAATTTTCTCAACCGATTGTTTTTTTTGGCCTGCCCTGACCGGTTACATATACACATTTGCCCGTTTTTACACGAACATATCAAAATATCGGCCGGTATTCTAAAGGCACAACAAAATTTATTCGGGTTTTTTTCAAATTCAGCCGTACACTAACGGACGGTAATTCAGCAATTTTTAAATTCAAAAATTTGGCTTTTTTGTTATTGGCTTACATATTCTGCATTGAAGAGTTTTCATTGACTCTCCTTGTTGTGATTGTGATTGTGATTGTGATTGTGATTGGCTAATGTGTTGACTTTAGACCACCCCTTTCAAATTTAGGTCCTACACATGCTTTCATTCCAATTCTCCTCTTCCATTTCTCTCTCTCTCTCTCTCTCACTTTGGGTAGGCCGAGTGAATCCTATTCACCTTGGTTGGCCTGCCTCTGTCTAGGCCTTAGGGCCAGTGCACACGAGACTCAAATGCGCAATCGGTGGTAGAAGATGATTTTGTTCACATGTTGGTGTTTGCTCTTTCCTACTGCTTTCGTAGGAAGAGCTGGGTATTCTATGTTTGCAAGGTTCCGAGGCTTTTTGTCACCTACAGATATATTGGGGTTGTCAGTTGTAGTATATGTGTAGCTTAGGACCTCGAGTCGTGTTCCGGTGAGAGACGTAGGCTTAAGTGTGGTAAGCAAACAAAGTGCATGCATGTGTAAAAGGAACGTAAATCATCTTTGTTGAGGTAATGAAGGCTTTCGCCTTCATTGGGGGTTGTAGGGTTTAGGAGGAGTTTAAGGGTTAGAAGGAGGTTCCAGGGTTAGAAGGAGGTTCCAGGGTTCAGAAGGAGGTTCCAGGATTCAGAAAGAGTTCCAGGGTTTAGAAGGAGGTTCCAGGGTTAGAAGGAGGTTCCAGGGTTCAGAAGGAGGTTCCAGGATTCAGAAAGAGTTCCAGGGTTTAGAAGGAGGTTCCAGGGTTTAGGAGTCCAGGGTTAGAAGGAGGATCCAAGGTTCAGAAGGAGGTTCCAGGGTTTAGAAGGAGGTTCCAGGGTTTAGAAGGAGGTTCCAAGGTCAGGGTAGAGTACATGGTAGAGAATTCATCTCCCTTGTAGATCATGGAGTTTTAAGGGTTTAGGAACAAAGGGTTTAGGGGAGCATAGGAGTGGGAGAGGAAGAAGGTGTAAGAGCATGGGGGAAAGAAGAGAGAGGAGGGAGGAGGAGGAGGGAGGAGGAGAGGGAGAGGGTGGGTTGCAAGGTTGGAGGAGAAGGGAGGAGGAGTTACAAGGTTAGGACATGCTTTTGGACGTGGAGTGCAAGGAAGCATGGACACTTGAGACAAATGCTTGGAATACCAAAGTAGACTCAACACAATGTCCTAAAGAGTGCAGGCTTCATTCCATTATGGGGTATTTATACCAGTTGGAGAGCTTCTCTCTCTGCATGTAACACAAAGTTGTAACACAAAGTCGTATCACAAAGTTGTAACACAAAGTTGTAACACATTCTCTCTCTACATGTAGAAGTTGTAACACAAAGTTGTAACACAAAGTTGTTACACAAAGTTGTAACACAAAGTTGTATCACAAAGTTGTATCTAGAAGTTGTAGCACAAAGTTGTAACACAAAGTTGTATCACAAAGTTATATCTAGAAGTTGTAACACATTCCCTTTCTACATAAGTTCATGTTGGCACAGAGTCAACATACTCCCGAATCCATTTTATTACCTATCCTCGGGTTATGGCTTATTGCAATCATGTACTTGGGTTGCCATGTTTTAGTCCAATGGCTGTGGAACTTGTGTCGTGCCAGTCGATCCTGCTGTAAAGCCTTAGCACCATAGAATTTTTGTGCAGTTTCCAGGTAGCCTGTATCCACCATTTGCTCAAACAGAGATATGTGGCATGCCTCTAAGAAGATCACTCTTTGATAGAGCCGACTTGTAATCTGAGCATCAATCCTTTCATTGGGATTAAAGCTGAGTGAAGGCAAATGGGAATCAAGGTAACATGGGACCTCCAAAATGAATTCCAATGTTTTATAGAATATGGCACTTTGGCGAAGGAAGCGATCAATGTTGCCGCACATTATTTATTCATGCTGCTAAAGTACTCGGACCATGGTGTCTTGGATATTCCATTCTACACCAGAGTAGGGTTCGATCATTGGCCGATTAATGACGCGATCTTCAGCCAAAGTGTGTATGTTGGCTTCCCATTTTTTACGCCGTGGAACTGCATAGAACTTGGGATGGGTTCTGAGACATGGAGGTGCCCATAAGTAAGATTACATCAAAGAGCTTGGGACGGCGCCAATCAGGTTGTGGATCCAACTTGCTAATCCAACCTTCACTAATTTGACGCTGACGAATGTTGGTAGGAAAGTTGTCCAGGGTCTATCCACCTCGAGTTTTCATATCAGGATATTTGCTCCAAAATTCCTTGATGGGGTTACTGGGAAGTGGTATCTCATCAAAATCATACCCATCATTGGAACTTGGCATGGGCGTACGAATTGGATTATTTGGATCTTGATATTTAAAATCAAATACTGTGTCATTTTCTACTGATGGAAGCACCAAAAGTGTCGGAGGTGATGACGGCGCAGGGAGAGAATCGGGGGACATTGGGGAGAAATATGGCAGAGTGATAGTGGCAGAAGGGGGAGCAGAGGGGAGGGGGGGAAGAACTGGGCAAATGGTTTAAGCAGCTTGGTAATCCTCAAGGATAGGATTAGCAAGGGAGGGGAAAAAGCTAGGTGTGAGGGGCTTGTAAGTTTGTGACTGTTGGGTAAGTTGAAAATGGTGAGAGGCATGAGCAAAGAGATGATGGAGGGAAGATGTTAGGATGGAGCTTGAGGAAGGTCAAGAGGGTGGTAGCAGCAAGGGGAAGTGAGGTTATGATGTTAGCAAAAAGAGTGGTTAGATATGGGAAGTTGGATGTGAGATAGGCCTTGTCATCTTCCGACACTTCTTTTTGTTGGTGCGATGGGATGATCAGCTGCATGGGTGGGATGTTGGTTATGTCGTGCCATGCAAATAATAGGGATGGCTATTGTAGCAATGGCAACAAACCTGCAATAACCCTAAGGGGAGGACTACCCATGAGGCAGACATATGCAATGAAAGCATCCGTCCTGAGTGTTATAAACCCAGCATGTGTAGACAGGTAGAAGATATTTTTCTCATCTTCAGATAAGTCTTGGCAAATTATGCGCAGGATTTTAGCTCCGATGGAACATTCCCAGTTGATTGTTGGATGAGCATATACAATCCTGATTTGGAGTTGCTTCCATTGGATAAGCACGCGTGCGTTGAGGTGATCTTCCACTTGTAGAGTAGCCACAAGCTCTTGGTACACCACGGTTGTACATTGCAGTGGGGTGTCATTGATGTTGTCTTCCAATGCCTCATTGTTGTGCACTAGCAATTGGAGTTCAAGCTTGGAGATGATTATTTTTTGGGAGTGCATCTCATTCATTTTTTCTTTGTATTTGTATGCCTCCTTAAGCTTTCTCATTTGCAAGGTGACCTTTGCCTGTTGAGGAATGTCTTCGGTGGTATTGGACCATTGGTCCAAGACTTGGGCTTGTGAAGTGCTGGCCTCTTGAATGGTAGCAAGTTGATCTTTTAAGATGCAGCATTCCCTTGTAAGCTCATTAATGCTGAAGGCATGTACTGCCAAAGATTGTTTCATGTCTTCAAGCTTGTCTTTGCAATCCTGGAGCTCTTCTTCTTTGTGAATTAGAGTGAGTCGAGCTTGTGCCACTACCTCTATCTCTTGCGCATGTGCAGATGTCAAGGAGTTATAGTAGGTCTGTAGGATTGCCGTTGCTTCTACTACCGCAGTCAGCTGTGTTTGACTTTGGTGGAGGTTGGAGGTCACATCCCTTACTGCCTTCTCTTGAGCTTGGAGAGCCTGGTTCATGTGCACTTCTTCTACCTCCTTCTCATTTATCTGTGCCCAAAGTGCCTTGACCTCTATGGCGATTGCCTGGAATTGGTCTTCGATTTCTAATGCAGTCTGCCTTTCCAATTCTCTTGCATATTCTTCCTTGGCCAAGCTAGTGAATAGTTCTGACATTTGGATCATTTGGCTAGCTTGATGTTGGAGAATGACAGACGGTGATGAGGTCTGGTGATATTGTTGATACAAGTGGTGCCCATGGAGCAAACTCGATGATTCTATAGTACTTGGGGGAGGTTGTTCCAATGGCATTTTAGTCCCTTGTGTACAATAGTCATACTGCTGATCTAGCACTAGCTCCTCTTGTGGCTCATCGATTGGCATGGTGTCGATGGGCGGCTCGAGTGCTGATGTAGTCTCAAGCTCTAGTGCCGATCTTTCCTCCAGTTCAGGTGCCGACCTTGTTGCGAGCTCGGATTGATGCTATTGCGGGAGACTTATTGGTTGCAGTTGTGCACCGAGCTGTATCATCTTGTGGGGCAATTCCGCAATCCCGACCTCTAGAATAGGTACCTCTGCTAAGGCATCTACTAAGGTTCTACTACCTTGGTGAGGATAATGCATATTATTTTGTTTGTGGATTCTGCTAGTCCATTCCCTTGGGGGTAGTAGGGTGTGTTTTTTCTATGGATTACCATGAAGCCAGACAAGAGGTCTTGGATTACCTCATTGACAAAATGTGTGCCTCTATCCGACACAATTTCATTGGGGCATCCGAATCGTGATCAAATTTTCGTATAAGAATCTTGCTATGCTTCTGACATTTGCCTTTCTGACTGCTTTAGCTTCAACCCATTTTGTAAAGTAATCAGTGGCCACAATGATGTAGCGTGCCTGTGTTCCTTTTGCTGCTGGATGTATGGGACCCACATAGTCAATCCCCCATTTTTCAAATGGTTGTTGTGCAACAATTGGTGTTAGGGGATTGAAGTCTTTGTGTTGTGGTTTAATAGTCCGTTGGCATACATCACAGCCTTTTACATATTCATAGGCATCTGCCCACAATGTTGGCCACTAGTAGCCTGCGAGGAGAACTTTTCTTGTTGTGGCTTCCCCTTGGAAGTGTCCTCCTACAATGCCTTCATGGACTTCACTCAGGATTGCAAGATCTCATGAGGCATTACACATCTTCTTAATATCTGGTCCTTGCCTATCTTGTACAATTGTCCTGCAATGAGTTGATAGGGTGCATCCTTTAGAATCAATTTTCAGGCATTTACTGCTTTCATGTCAGGGGGTGGTCTTCCTGCCATCAAGTACCCAATGATATCTCCACACCACTCTGGAACAACATCTATTTGAAATAGTGTGGCATCTGGTAAGTCTTCTTCTACTCCAGTGGCTTCTTCTCTTGACTTGACTCGAGACATGTGATCAGCAATGTAGTGTTGGAAACATTTCCGGACCATGATTTTGAAGTTGAATTCTTGCAGCAAGAGGAGCCATATCTGGTTTTTCTTCCTGTGGTACACGGACGGTTCACAAGATAAAGCAATGCTTGATGGTCAGTGTAGAAGACAAAATCATTTGGAAGACAAAATCATTTGCCAGCAGATAGTGCCAAAATTTCTTTACACTATACATTATTGCTAGGGCTTCTCTTTCTGTGGTTGTATAGTTGATCTCTGCATCATTGAGTTGTTGACTGGCGAAGTAGACGGGGTAGTCTTTCTTATGTTCACCAGGTTGACAAAGCACACTCCCAATTGCATACTTGGATCCATCAGTATGAACATGAAAATCAATATCCCAATTGGGAGATATAAGGATGGGTGCTGTGATTACGCGCCACTTTAAAAGCTCAAAGGCTTGGTTGCACTCTTCGGTCCATAAGAACTCCACTAATAATTTGTAAAGTGGTCTAGCTATCATGGCATACTGCAATATAAATCTTCTATAATAGCTGGCATGTCCCATAAAGACCTGTACACCTTTGGATTTTGTAGGAGGAGGCAATTCCATGATGATTTTGATTTTGTCCATGTCAGTTGCAATCCCATGTTGAGAGATGATGTGTCCCAAAACAACTTTGTGGGTGACCATGAACTGGCATTTTGTTGGATTTAGGGAGATGCCATACTCCTTGCATTTGATTAGTACTTCTTCAAGACATTTGAAATGGTCCTGTTTGTTTGAATGGATGCACAAATCATCCAAGAACACCTGTAAAAACTTATTCAAAAATGACTTGAAAGCTATGAACATGACTCGCTGGAATGTGGCCAGGGCATTACAAAGGCCGAATGGCATGACTCTATATGCAAAAATACCCCATTCTGTAGCAAATGTTGTTTTTGATTGATCTTGAGGAGCAATGTGCACTTGGTTATAGCCATTGAAGCCATCCAAGAAGCTATATATTTCGGATCCCTTCACCTTTTCCAACACTGTTTCTGTTAAGGGTAGGGGATAGTGATCCCTAAGTGGCGGCATTCACATTTTTTAAGTTTACGCATATTCTGAGCTTCTTGTTGCATTTAGGTACAATGACAATGGGTGAAACCCAATCAGTGTGCTCTATTTCGTAGATGAATCTGGCATCTAGGAGTTTTTCCAGCTCGTCATAAACCATGGTGCCATATTTAGGATTTGTTGATAAGGTCCACATACCTTAGGGTGAGCACCTTCCCTTATAGGTGTCATGTGTACTGCCACTTTTGGTGAAATTCCTTTCATCTCTTTGTATGACCCTGCTAGGTAGTCACGGTATTCCATTAGGAGTTCTTTGAGTTTGGTTTCATCTTCTTGACGAAGCTGTTTCCCAATGAAAACCAAATTTTCTTCCTCCCCTTCAAGGGCGAGGTTTATTGTGCATGTTTTTGCTGGTCCCTCATAGATTGGAGTTTCTCCAATGCTATCAGTTTCTTGAACTTCAGATTCTCTGAGTGGTCTTGGCATTGCTATAGGCGCACTGCCACTTGTATAATTCTTGAAGTATTCTGGCACTTCTCGAAGATCGGCCTCTGATGGGGTTGAACTAGCCTGACATGTGTCATTTGTACTAGGTGGCATAGTTGCATTTATTAATTTGTTAGGCTCTTCTTTTCTTTATTTTTCTGAAGTCTCCTGATCGAGATTCATCCGCACATGTGGCTTATATTTTCGAAACTTCTTACGTTGGGAACTGTGGGGTAAGTTTTCCACTGGTAAGGTGTTTCCAAGTAAGGGTTCATTTGTTGTGCATATGCCTTCCAGTCCCTCAGGGGACCATTTAAGAGACAGTGGTTCTGATTTTGAGGGAGCTGACTTTGCAAGGTACAATTCGACAATCCTTGTTTGGACTCGTTCAAATTCATTGAAGTGCTCAGCCTTGGCTTTTTTGCGATTTTCTCCTTCAGCTTTCTTGCGGGATCTTCTACTATTATTCAACTCGGAGGTTCAACTTTTGGGAGCTCGGCTGCCATTAGGGCATGCAGAATGGCTAAGTCATTATCAAAGATTTGATCTTCAATTTCAGCATTTGCAGCCTTTGTTTCAAGGTCCCAAGGAAAATCTGAGTCATCATTGGTATGGGTACCTTCTTCAGGTTCATTATCCCACTCGAGGTCAGCCATAAAGAATGGCATCTCTAGATCGATTGGTTCTTCATGTGTCGGCAGTGGAGGATCGACCTGTAGTGCATTAGCATCTATCTGTGAGAAGATGGGCTATAATGAATGGCAATTGTCGATGGTTGCCAATGTTTGTATCTAGTTATTGACATTGCTTTGTGAGTCACCTGCTATGGCATGCTGTTGCAAGAGAGCTGATTTGCTCGAGATTGTCATGGAAGATGTGTCATCTAATGCTCTAGGCACAATTGGTTTAATAGCTCCTGTCACCACATTCACTTTGACTGCAGTGTCTCGATTCTGGATTGTTAGTCTATCAGTTCCCCAGTCATGGAGGACTGATGCTTCCCGTAACCAAGGACGTCCCAGCAAGATTTGATAGGATTTTTTGGGGAGATCCAAGATTGTGAATTGAAGGGAAATGCGGACTCCTGCGATCTTTGTGGACACGCCTTTCACTATTCCCAAGGGTTTAGCCCATGAATCATCGACAAGGCATATGTTGAAATTAGCCTTTTGCATTGGTGGGAGACCCCATTCTTCGTAGAGCTCCTTTGATAGGACATTGACACCTGCTCCACCATCCACTATGGCTTGGACTTCATTATATGCCTTGTGGATCAAAGGCACAGTAATGTTGCGTATGTCATCTCTCTCACCCATCTGCACAGGGATATCTTCAATGTCGTTCATAGGTCAAGGGGGATTTGCGAGTTCAATCCATCCTTTGAAACTCTCCCAGAGATTGGGACAATTCCGTAAGAGGATTCCGATGGGAATTGACACAGGGCAACTCAGGATGCTAGAGAGTGCGGCTCCTTCAAGTTGACGTGGCAGTATATTCTGTTGTGGAGTCTATTGTTGGAACAAAGGCTCGAGTACAGTCTCAATACTTTATGGGGCCAAGTCATGGATTGGGTCGTGAGCTTGTTTCTCAGCCTCAAATTGAGCTTGCTCATTTTGGACCCATTGTTGAAGTACCTGAAAACAAGCCTTCTCCACCTCTACATTCGGTTATGGAGCTCCTTTTATTTGAGGCTCAGGAGTTGATGTGGATGAGCTCGGCTGCTCATTGCTTGGCGGAGGTGGAGGCACTTGTGCTTTCTTTTTCAAAAGTCACTTTGGTTGGATTGGAACTTCGTGGCCTCTTTTTGTTGGCGTGTAATTACATTGACAAGTTGTGACTTTACACTTGCTGGATCCAGACTTTGATGGTCCACCCCAATGATGCCGATGGGGATGTCAGGCTTAACCTCTATTTGTTCTGGGATCTTATTTTTCATGGGACAATCCATACAGGCATGTCCTATGCCAGAATCTCTATAGAGTGGTTGGAAAGTAGCTGGGCTACCACGATGAGGGCACTCTACAATCTGATGATTTTCTCCACAATCGTAACACTTAATTGGTGCGCGAAATGTGTTGGGTCATACTTGATTGGCATAAATTGGTATTAGACCCTCTACACCTTCTACATAGTACACGGGGTACTTTGCTTCATACTCAAATAGCGAGTCTACTTCCTCGGCTTGTAATTGATGTATGGGAACTGCCCGAGGAGCTGGATTTGGTGCTCTTGGATACGGTCATGGATTCGGATTCCTGAGTAGTTGTGGGACTTGTGTCCAAACAGGAACATGATTTAGCCTCGGAGCTAGTGGCGCTTGTGCAAGTGCCGGTTGCCTGTATACTAGCATGGGTGTCGCTTGGTATTGTGGAGGTCGAGGTGGATTGTTGCACATGTTGAAGATGCAACTGTTCTCATCATGTCCGCTAACGACGCAGATATGGCACCGGTGGATTTGCTTGTGCAATGATCCTGGCTCTGAGGACCGAGCATTCATTTGCTGTATGATTTGCCAGGCATTGTGGACACCAGACATTTTCTCGCCGTGGATATGTTTGATTTGGTGGCTGAGACAAGTGGAGTTTTTGATTCATGGCCTACATCATATCTTCTTTCAGCTTCAAGGTCATGGCCTCTAGGCGATCTTCATTGGATGTTTCGGCAGTGTCCTTTGATTTACCCTTTTTCGAGCACTTATCTCATGTATTTGATCTGCCGTCATCACTACTAGTGTCTGAGTCTGTCATGCCATCTTCGATGTCAATGGCTACCGCATGAGCAACACTGAATGTTTCATAGCTACTTATATTTTTCATATCCTTTCGGATTTTCTTTCTTAGACCTGCTATGAACCATGCCGTGAGGTACTTTGCATCTGGGCGTGGGTCACATTTGGGTATCAATCTCTTCATCTTTCCCAGGTATGTGCGTACATCTTCTCTCCGGCCTTGTTCGATCTTGTTGAGTTGGAGAGCGGGATCATCTTGTAGCCTCTCTGTTTGAAAGCGTCGTTTGAATTTGGTTTGAAGTAGGTCCCATGTGGCACGTTCTTCCACGAGAAGGTCAAGGTACCATTCTGATGCTTCATCAGTTAAGGCCATTGGAAACAAGCCACCTTAATTTCATGGGATTGATTACCGCCTGCTCGACATCATGCGGCATCAAAATGCTAGAGGAAGTGGGCTGGGTCTCCCCTACCATTATATTTGGGAAGTTCCAGTTTTCCCAAGGGGCATCAGCCTTGATTGTTGTGATTTCTTCGATGGAAGAAGTTGTCAGCCTCTGCATCAAGCTCAATATCCCCATCATGGTCATGATGGCGTCCAACCACGTTGGGGCGTGGAGGAGCTAGAGGGAGTGGTTGAATCTCAAGGGGGGATTCAGGGTAGAGGATTGGTAGGGATGGTTGTTGCAGCAGAGATATATGTAGATGTGGTTAGCATTGGAGTCAAAGGCGTTGACCGAAACGTAACTGCATGCAGATTGGGCTAGATTTGCCAAGGGTGTTGCTGCCCCAAGTGCGGGTGTGGATGTAGCTTTGTTAGGAGAGTTAGAGTGGTGTTAGTTTGTGTAGGGACCATCGTGGTAATAATGTGCCTAAGATTGTTCTATGTGTGTAGGGAAATGTGCCAGTGTAGACGGATTGTTAATCGGAGGTCACGACGTGAAAATATGAGTGAATTAGTGTAAAATGAGGCCCACACGGGGGCACGAATGAACATGTGAGAGGGATGCTGAAATGGTGTGCAATGGGTTGGAAAAATACCCTGTAGCGAGATGTTTTCGTGTGTGAAATTTGGGTTCAATTTGGGGTTCAAACGGGGTTCAGTTTGGGTCCCAAACGGATGAGTTATGAGGGGTGAAAGTAGGGGTAAAATTGGCCTTGGGGGGGGGTCCTAAAGGTGGTGTGAATGGAATTGAATTCCAACTGAGGGGTTGGAACCAAGTTAATCCAGTTAGGTTAACTAACCTATTTGTCTAGTTAGAAGCCTAACAGTTAGTCTAACCTAATTTAGTGATGCTTAGACTGACCATAGTTAGTTCAACTAATCAATTAGTGTAACTAACTGACAGTTAAGCTAACCTAACTGAGGTTAAAACTAACTGAACTAAGGGCAAAACTAACCTAGCCCTAGCTTTCTGCTAACTAACCTAGCTTAGCCTAATCTAACTGAGCTAGACTAACTAGCCTAGGGTTAACCAACTAACCTAACCGCAGTTAGTAACTAACCTGAGGTTAGTTGTAGGTTAGGGTTTTTTTTCCTCCTGTGGGGGGGCTTCCCGACGGCGGCGACCAGGGGGGGGGTTGCGCAAGGGGGGGTGTTTGTGCAGGCGGAGGGGGGGGGGTTCTGTGCGGGGAGTGAGGGGAGAGGGAGGGCGGGGGGTGAGGGGCGAGGGGGGGCGGGGGGTGAGGGGCGAGGGGGAATGGGGGGTGAGGGGAGAGGGAGGGCGGGGGGTGAGGGGCGGAGAGCGAGGGGGTGAGCGGGGCATCACAAGACGGCACTGTGGGCGCCGTCGGGGGCGAGCGAGGGGTGAGCGGGGCGGGACGTTGCGGGGTGAAGCTGTGTGCACCGTCGGGGGGTAGGCGGGGACGGAGAGCGGGGGTGTGAGGGGGGCGGGGCGGGCGGCGAGGGGGCAATGAGCGAGGCAGTGAGGGGGCGGTGAGCGGGGGCACTTCGGTGGCACTGCGGGCGCCGAGCGTGGGCGAGTGGCACGCCGAGCACGCTTCGGTGGCACCACGGGGCAGCTCTGTGGGGCGCCACCACAGGCCAGCCCGGGGTAAAGAGAGGGGGGAGTGGGTAAGGTGGGAGAGAGAGAGGGGGTGGGGGAGAGAATGAGGGGGAGAGAGGAGAGAGTGAGAGAGAGAGGGGGGGGGAGGGGGAGAGAGGAGAGATAAAAGAGAGAGGGGGGGAAGTGGGAGAGAGGAGAGAGAAAAGAGAGAGAGGGGGGGAAGGGGGAGAGAGGAGAGAAAAAAGAGAGAGAGAATGAGAGAGAGAGAGAAAGAGAGAGAGGGAGAGACAGTAAGAGAGAGAAAGTAAGAGAGGGGGAGGGAAAGAGAGAGATAGAGAGAGAAAGGGGGAGGGATAGAGAGAGAAATAATGAGTAAGAGAGGGGAAGGGGGGAGAGAGAGAGAGAGAGAGAGAGAGAGAGAGAGTGAGTAAGGGAGAGAGAGAAAGGGGGAGGGATAGAGAGAGAAAGAGAGAGAGAGTGAAAGGGGGAGGTGGTGGGGGTGGTGGAAATGGGAGGGGGAGGGGGAAGGGGGAGGGGGAGATGGAGGGGGGAGGGGAAGGGGAGGGGGAGGTGGAAATGGAGGGGGGAGGGGGAGGTGGAGGTGGAGGGGGGAGGGGGAGGGGGAGGCGGAGGTGGAGATGGAGGGGAGGGGGAAGGGGGAGGTGGAGATGGAGGGGGGAGGGAAAGAGAGAGAGAGAGAGAAAGGGGGATGGAAAGAGGGAGGGGGGAGGGGGAGGTGGAGATGGAGGGGGAGGGGGAGGGGGTAGTGGAGATGGAGGGGGAGGGGGGAGGGGGAGGGGGAGGGGGTGGTGGAGATGGAGGGGGAGGGGGGAGGGGGAGGTGGAGATGGAGGGGGAGGGGGAAGGGGGAGGTGGAAATGGAGGGGGGAGGGGGAGGTGGAGATGGAGGGGGGAGGGGAGGTGGGGGAGGGGGAGGTGGAAATGGAGGGGGGGTGGGGAGGGGGGAGGTGGAAATGGAGGGGGGAGGGGGAGGTGGAGGTGGAGGGGGGAGGGGGAGGTGGAAATGGAGGGGGGAGGGGGAGGGGTGGTGGAGAGGGAGGGGGGAAAAAAGAAAGCAAAAAACTTGACGGATGGAAATCAAAAAGGAGGGAGAAGTGGTCACTTGAATGCACTCCAGTCTTTCTCGATGTATTGGGATTGTTGTGGAACAATGGACGGTGGGTGGATGGCTAGGTTATCGCTATGAGATGGGCTCAAAGTCACTTACAATGCGAGGATGGGAGTAAGGTGGTGGTCGATGGAGAGGGAGGAGTGTCTTGCGTGGGGCTTGGAATGAAGAAGAGAATGGAGGCAAAAAGTGAAAGATGAAGAATGAGGGGTGGAGTTGGTTTTTAAAGGTTTTGATTGTAGGTTTAGGGTTTACCCCTAAACTCTTCCCGAGCCATAACTCTTTATGGATAGCTAGGTTTGCTTTTTTGTAAAAAGGTAAAATGGTCGAAATTGCAAGCTCTACACATTTGTGTCCACTACCTAGCCTGATTGTATATCATATGGCTTGTATTTAAGAAATAAAGAAATATCCTTAAGGTAGTAACCCAAGGTTGATGCTTGGGGTTGATATCTTTGACTAGAAATGGAAAAAAATTTTACTCTCCTTGCCCTTGAGTGTTATGTTTGTGAAAGTTCGAAGTAGTTTGTTGTTTTACACATACCTACATATGTTTACTCACTACTTGAGATGCTAGTCTCCTCGACAGCGATGCCAAATGTTTGCTCTTTCCTACTGCTTTTGTAGGAAGAGCTGGGTATTCTATGTTTGCAGGGTTCTGAGGCTTTTTGTCACCTACAAATATATTGGGGTTGTCAGTTGTAGTATATGTGTAGCTTAGGATCTCGACTCGTGTTCCGGTGAGAGACATAGGCTTAAGTGTGGTAAGCAAACAAAGTGCATGCATGTGTAAAAGGGACATAAATTATCTTTGTTGAGGTAATGAAGGCTTTCGCCTTCATTGGGGGTTGTAGGGTTTAGGAGGAGTTTAAGGGTTAAAAGGAGGTTCCAGGGTTAGAAGGAGGTTCCAGGGTTCAGAAGGAGGTTCCAGGGTTCAAAAGGAGGTTCCAAGGTTCAGAAAGAGTTCCAGGGTTTAGAAAGAGGTTCCATGGTTTAGAAGGAGTCCAAGGTTAGAAGGAGGATCCAAGGTTCAGAAGGAGGTTCTAGGGTTTAGAAGGAGGTTCCAGGGTTTAGAAGGAGGTTCCAAGGTCAAGGTAGAGTACATGGTGGAGAACTCATCTCCCTCGTAGATCATGGAGTTTTAAGGGTTTATGAACAAAGGGTTTAGGGGAGCATAGGAGTGGGAGAGGAAGAAGGTGTAAGAGCATGGGGGAAAGAAGAGAGAGGAGGGAGGAGGAGGAGGGAGGAGGAGGAGAGAGGAGGAGGAGGGAGGAGGAGAGGGAGAGGGTGGGTTGCAAGGTTGGAGGAGTTGCAAGGTTAGGACATGCTTTGGGACGTGGAGTGCAAGGAAGCATGGATACTTGAGATAAATGCTTGGAATACCAAAGTAGACTCAACACAATGCCCCGAAGAGTGCAGGCTTCATTCCATTATGGGGTATTTATACAAGTTGGAGAGCTTCTCTCTCTGCATGTAACACAAAGTTGTAACACAAAGTCGTATCACAAAGTTGTAACACAAAGTTGTATCACAAAGTTGTAACACAAAGTTGTAACACATTCTCTCTCTACATGTAGAAGTTGTAACGCAAAGTTGTTACACAAAGTTGTAACACAAAGTTATATCACAAAGTTGTAACACAAAGTTGTAACACAAAGTTGTATCACAAAGTTGTAGCTAGAAGTTGTAACACAAAGTTGTAACACAAAGTTGTATCACAAAGTTGTATCACAAAGTTGTAACACATTCCCTTTCTACATAAGTTCATGTTGCCACAGAGTCAACAGTTGGAATACTCTATGAGTTTCTAGCATTTAATTGAGGCTTGAATAGGTTGAAATGGATGTTTGAGTATTTGCAAAGAGCTCTGCATGTGAGAGCTATGCTCTTTTGGTTGTCTTACACATCTGCATCTATACTAAGTCTAGAGCATTCAATCAAAATCATCAGCAATAGCCTCCTCCAGGAGTACTTATGGTCTTTCTAGAACCCATTCATCAGGAGTACAACTACAAAAATCAATGCAATCAAAGAAATGTTCAGGCTTTGGGCCTATGTAATATGCAAGCAGGATCTTAACCAAACATGAGAGAAACTATGTAGTTATAGAAAGAGAGGCACTTGGTATGATTTACATAATTTTAGACATTATTTACTAGGGCTAATAAGGTAAATTTCCATGTTAACCACGAGGCTTTGATTTATTTGGTCAATAAACATCAACTAACACGAAGGCTTGCAAGATGGATGCTTTTTTTATAAGAGTTTGATTACACTGTGGTGCATAGACCAGGAAAACAGCATGCCATAACAAATTATTTGAGAAGACTCCAGTGAGAAGCCCCAACTGGCATCCTAGATGAACTCCCTAATGTAGGTATATTTATGGTAAGGATAGAAGAACCACCAAACGGGTATGACAAGATGTTATTTTTCCTTACTGATGGACTAATCCCAGAAACATTGAATAAGGACCAAAGAAAAACGTTAGTATTGCAAAGTAGACCTTTCCTTATCATTTTGCTGGAGTGTTGTATAGAAGAGGTATTAACCGGGTCATCAGAAGGTGTGTCCAAGACCATGAGCAAAAAGCTTTGTTAGCAAAGGCACATGGAGGGCCAATTCTTAGGTGATATCACGGGCAAGAAAATCTTGCAAGCTAGATTATGGTGGACCATAGTATTAAAAGATGCACACAATTATGCCAAATCATGCTTGTCATGTCAAAGGGATGACAGACCAATGTATAGTGACAGAATGCCACATCAGCCCATTCTTCCATTGGGACCTTTTAAAAAATGGGGATTGGACTTTATTGGACCAATCAAACGTGCAACCAAATTCTGAGGTTATCAATATATTCTTGGTGCTACTGATTACTACAATAAATGGGTTGAGGCTGTAGCATTAAAGACATGCAAAGCTAGAACAGTTGCACAATTTTTGTATCACAATATTGTAACCAGATTTGGTGTTCCGATTGAGATTGTATCTGACATAGGGATCCATTTCATTAACAAAACCATAAAAAAAATGACCAAGATGCATATGATGCTGCACAAAAAATCCACAACATATTACCCACAAGCCAATGGATTGGCTGAAAGCTCCAACAAGCTCATGAAAAAGTTTTATAAAAGAACAATTGTTGATCCACCTAGAGGATTGGGATCAGCGTTTAGACTCATCACTTTGGGCACTTAGGACAGCACACAAGCTGGCCACAGGATTGACACCTTTCAAACTAGTGTATGGTTGTGAAGCAGTGGTACCCATGGAGTTTGTTGTAGGAAGTCTCAGAGTAGCAAGTGACAACAAACTTTCCCCAGAAGACTCGATCAATGCAAGGTTGGAGAAACTTTTACAATTGGATGAAGATAGATTGGCCAGCTCCCATATAGCTAACATTATCCAAAAAAGGAGGCAGCAGCAGGGATCAATAGAAATATTACATTCAAGCTGTCCAAAAAAGGAGACTTGGTGTTGATGTTCAACACGAAACTGGGCAAAATGCCATGTAAATTCAAATTAAGGTATGATGGTCCATCCAAGGTGATTGATACATATGAGCAAGGGACATTTCTCTTGGCAAACCTACATGGCAACTCCTTTAAGAAACTAGTCAATGGTTTTAGACTTAAGCCTTACATTGGGCATGATCCCACACATGTGAAGATCAACACAATCTCACTGTAGAACCCTTCTGAGGTACATAGTTATACAGTCTCTATTTCAACCTATCAACTCACTAATGGGGTATCATGTAGCATGTCAAAGCAGCCTTCAAAGACAAATTTAGAAAAGTTTAGTGATAGCTCTGCACAACATCATAGCAAGCAATTACATGAATAGCGGCTACAATTACAATCCGCCCCGATTCCGCCAACAATGCAGCAACACTTCCAATACAGTTCAGGTATACTTAACTTACCCTACAATAAACAAAGGTGATTTTGCAAGTAAGAAAAGGCAACAACAAGATGATGCCACAATGAGCTCCACTACAACAATGGTCTAATGTGTTTTCGACCGAAGTACAAAACCGACTGAGAATTCCGCCATGGTTCCGATGGGGACAAAACTAAGAAAATCCAATTATGATCCACTGCACATGCACCGCACTGCACGTGTCTTTTCTGACTTTTTGAATTTCGATTGAGGTCCGACGCCTTGTTCGCGTATTCATTTTTGCATCTGATCCGCCCACTCCAGTCTGACTTCCGTTCGACTCTAGTGTTCGACTGTCTGACCCTGCAACCCGACTCTAATTCTCCACATGAATCACAACAAATTCCGACTATGCTCCGCTTGTCTGACTTCATTCCGCCCTCAGTCCACCGACTCACAGAGGACACTGGATTAGCTGTACCAACCCATCACCACCCATATGTACACAAAATCAATGGTACAAAATTTGACAAGGCTGCTCACACAAGTGATGCCCTCACCACAAGGAAAAGCATCATCGTTGGCACACGTCTTATTGACTCCATGATGCAGACTCATATAAGCAAGGAGGGATGGGAGGTGGAATTCAGACTGCTTGAGACATATAAGATTTATTTCTTTGTTAGTAATGTGCAAGATACAAGCCGCCGCTGCCAATAACTGGTGTGGTATCTAGAAAGAACGCAACTTTTGGTCAAGCCAAACACAATGAGCCAGGATTCATATGCAGTACTCCATGCAGCCAAGGGCACATGCATAAGTTAGGCTCACCTATTGCACACACGTCTCATAGGGGAGATAGCAAAGAAAGATTTGACTACATCTAATGCACATTCCAAAATTGCACCCTTCATTACAGCATTGGTTGAATTTGCAGCACATAATAAGGAAGAGGTGCCAAACATCATTATACAATGCAGAGAGGATCGAAAAAAGCACATGTATGACAGAATAGAGCTCCAGGACAGCAAAGAATCCAACAAATTGAAGGATGCAATAGTGCAAGATTTGCAAGCAACTCACCATTCTCAAGATGAGGCATTACAAGCGGTATATGGTAAGTCCTTAGCAGATACACTCTAGGACAGGCCACTGGAGGAGATGCCCTCTCAGCAAGCAGAATAGCAATCCGCCAAAAAAATCAAGCTCAACCAATGAGATAAAGCACTGATGCCAAAGGAAACATGACTGAAGCCCGAGGACGACGTGGCCCGGTTGTTCCTCAACTCACCCTCCAAGACCCAATTTGAAAATTTATCTCCAATACGCAAGCTAGAGTTGTAGGAAACATGCAACTTGCAACTCCTACATGCAACTTCTATATGCAAGTTCTACATGTAGAGAGAGAATGTCTTACAATTCCTATATGCAGAGAGAGAAGCTCTCCAACTTGTATAAATATTTCCATAATGGAATGAAGCCCACACTCTTTGGGGCATTGTGTTGAGTTCTACTTTGGAATTTCAAGCAATTGTCTCCAAGTGTCCATGCTTCCTTGCACTCCACATCCAAAAGCATGTCCTAATCTTATAACAACTCCTTCCCTCTCCTTCAACCTTGCAATCCCTCCTCCCTGTCCTCCTCCCAACTCCTCCTCTCCCTCTCCTCGTCCCTTCTCCTCCCTCTCCTCCTCCCTCTGCCTCCCTTCTCCTCCCTCTCCTCCTCCCTCTTCCTCCTCCCTCCTCCTCCCTCTCCTTCTCCTCATGCTCTTACACCTTCTTCCTTGCCCACTCCTATGCTCCCCCTAAACCCTTAGTCCCTTAATTCTTAACCTCCATGATCTACAAGGGAGACGAGTTCTCCGCCATGTACTCTACCCTGAACCTTGGATCCTCCTTTTGAACCTGTGAATCTCTTTTGAACCTTGAACCTCTTCTAAACCCTGGACCCTCTTCTAGACCCTGAACCCCTTTTGAACCCTGAACCTCCCTCTAACCCTTAAACTCCTCCTAAAACTTTCAACCCCCAAGGGTGGCAAAAGCCTTCATTGCCCCAATCATGATGATGCACATTCCTTTCACACATGCATGCACTATGTTTGCTTACCAAACTTAAGCCTACGTCTCTCACTGGAATACAACCCGAGGTCCTAAGCTACACTTATAATAAAAACAACAACATCGATATATGTGTAGGTGACAAAAAGCCTCGTAACCCTGCATACTAAGAAAACCTTGCTCTTCCTGCAATAGCTACAGGAAAGAGCCAAAATTTGGCACTGTTGCCAAATAGACTAGCATCTCAAGTAACGAGTAAACAAATGCAAGTATGTCTAAAGAACAAACTACCATGAACTATCATGAATATATGACTCAAGGGCTAGGAGAGTTTTAAAAAAAACCAACTCTAGCCAAAAGTGTCATCCCCAAGCATCAACCTTTGATTATTACCTTAGAAATTCATAATTTATTAAAAAGAACTTGCCACTTGAAGAACAAATTAGGCTATCTAATGTACACCAATTGTAGAGCTCGCAATTTTGAACATTTCACCTTTTTACAGAAGAGCGATCCAAGCAAACCATCAAAAGTTATGGTACATGAAGGCTCTAGGGTTTAAACTAAACCCTAAACCCCTCCCCCCTCCATTCCTATAAAAACCCACTCCACCCCCTCATTATTCTTCTTCCACATCTAGCCTCCATCATCTTCCCCATTCCAAGCCCTATGCAAGACCCTCCTCCCTCTCCATCGACCACCACCCTACTCCTATTCTCATCGTCGAGTTGCTTCTTGGAGCCCTTCTCTCACAGCAATCACCTAGCTATCCACCCATCGTCCATTCGCCCTCAACAATCCTGTTACATTGAGAAGGAATTGGGAGAACGTTGAAGGTGATCATCTACTCCTCCGTTGGAATTTCCATCGAGATTTCTGCCTGTCAAGTTTCCACACCCCTCCTCCACCACCCTCCCACCTCCCCCTCCCCCCCCCCCTCCCCCTCCACCTTTACCCCCCCACCCCCCACCTCCACCACCCCCCTCTCCACCACCCCCTCTACCTCCACCCCTCCCTTCTCCACCCCCACCCCCCTCTCCATCATCCCCTCCCCCCCCCTCCACCACCCGCCCCCTCCACCACCCCGCCCCCCCTTCCACCCCCCAACCCCCCCTCCACCCCCCCCTTTCCACCATCTACCCCCTCCACCCCCCCTGTCCAACACCCACCTCCACCACCCACCCTCCCCCCTATCTCCACCACCCCCACCCCACCCCCCTCCAATGCCCCCCCCCCCTTCCACCCCCCATAACCCTCCCCCCCCACCCCCCCCAACACCTCCTTAGCCTCCTCTTAAGGGCCTGGCCCTAAGGCCTTGCAAGGCCTGGCGGGACCGAGTTGCTCACCAACTGGTGGTGTACATCTGCCCACATGGCGGCCCCTCTACTCTCTGCCTCCAACCCTCGCTTTGTAATGGCTACTCCAATGCCCGCCGCCCTCTAACCCTCCATACCTGCTCTCCGCCTCTGCCACTCTCTAGCTTAGCCTCCTCCTCTTCCCACATCCTTCACCCCCTCCTCTCCCCTTCACACCCACCCCCTCATCCCTCCCCCCCTTGACTCCCACCTCGCCTCATTTCCCCCCTCCACCAGCCCCTATCCTCCACCCCTCCCGACAGCGGCGGCTGCTGCCACCGCCCCCCTCTTTGAAATTTATTTTTAAAAATTTTACTTATTAAATTTAAAAAAAATTAAAAACCCAAAAACTAACCCTAGGGTTAGTTAGTTTAGTTGGTTAGGCTAGGCTAACCTAGTCTTAGCTAGTTTAATTGGGTTAGGTTAGGCTAACCTAGGATTAGTTAGTAAGGTTACACATAGGTTAGGTTAGTTTTACTTCCATTAGGTTAGTTTAACTATAGGTTAGTTAAAACTCAATTAGGTCAGGGTAATTGGATGAGTTTAGGCTAGGCTAGCCTAAGTTAGGTCAGAGTAACTAACAGTCAGTGTAACTAATAGTTACTTTAATTAACAATTAAAGTAACTGCCAGTTAGAGTAACTAGATAGGTAGAGTAATTGGCCCGTTAGATTAACCAACCCTAGTCTAGTTACCTTACATCCTAAGTTGATTCACACCACACTTTTGGCCAAAGGACCCCAACCCAGCCCCCAAAAAAGGCCTAATTTTGCCCTTATGGGAACTGCTGCAAACCGAGTTCAAGCCATATGGGAATTGCTGCAAACCGAGTTCAAGAGGTGGTTCCAAACGGAGAGACTACAAGATGATCGTGCTCTCCAACAACTAAACAAGCTCAAACAAGGTCAACAAGAAGATGTATGCACGTACCTGGGCAAGATGAAATGCTTAATTGCCAAATGTGACCCATGCCCCAATGGTAAGTAACTCACAGCCTGGTTCATCACAGGCCTAAGGAAGAAAATTTGCAAAGACATGAAAAAGATTAGCAGCAGTTACAAAACATTTAGTGATGCTCATGTGGCAGCCATTAACATTGAGGATGGCATGATAGACTCTGACACAAGTAGTGGTGATGGAAGAGCTGGTATGCATGATAAGCACTCTAAAAAGGGAAAAACCAAGTCAACTGCAGAAACGTTTAATGAAGCTTGACCCAGTGCCACATCATCATTGAGCACTTTGCACCCTTTTTTTCCCCCTCCACCTAGATCAAGTCTTATCTCTTGATCCATGAAGAATTTGAGGCACTACATGGTCGTCACATCATGTGCACATTTCGATGCAAGTATCACTCACTTTTGAGCCTCACCGACAATTCCAATTCCTACATCCACATCAGCCTCTATATCGACGCATTTGACCCAGCACATAAAAAGAAACAAAAGAAAATGTTCTTTCATCGATCGATGGTTGGTATAGATCTAGTTCAAAGTAGACTAGATTGTCGTAGAGGAGACTCTTTATATTTCTCCAAGTTGCCAATCTAAGCCATGCCCAGAATTCTCGACTAGTTCCTACTCGAAGTCAATCCCTATGCTCACATACAGTTTCACATCATCACATTACTTGAAACCTGACGTTCATTAGTTCAATGATGATGATGAGTAGACTTCAGAGTGTTCAGAGGAATTGCCGATTGATTAATGGGCAAATAGCACATGATTTGATTTCACACACACATGCCATCTTTGTAAAGCCTATTTGGATATTTCACAGCATTGTGCACTTTATTTCAGCCTTGTAAAGCCTCTTGGCTATTCCTGGCATCATTTGTCACATGCCTTGCAATTCAGATCGGATTATATATATTGCAGTTCTACCTTCACCGACAGTTCATATTTCACTTGCCACAGTCAGTGTTTGATAGTTGATTCAAACAGTGAATTTCACAGCACTTTGAGTACATTTCTTGCACAATGTCTATGTCTAGCAACCTCAATCTAGAGGCATCTGTTAAGCTAGACAACTCCAATTATAGCACATGGAAATACCAAATGGAGATCATTCTTATACTTCAAGACAAATGGGAGTATGTCAATGGATCTACACCTAGACCATTGGATGGTCCAGCCAGTAGTAGCTCTACTCCACCTTATGTCACAACACCATCAGTAGGATCTATAGTGGGATCTCCAGCTACACAAATAGTTTTCACAGCTATAGTAGCAAATCCTGCCCCATTGCCCGAGCACAGGTAGAATGGGACAAGAAAGATATCATCTGATCAAGCAAAATGTGCAAGATGTCATGCTAGGACAACTCAACACTATCAAGACATCAAAAGAAGCATTGGATATGTTTGCAGCTCTGTACAAGTCCAAGAGCATATACAAGATTCTCACACTAAGAAACCAAATCAACGAGAGCTTCCACAACAACAGTGAAACCAGTCATGCTTACGTACTTAGGATCAAAGGTTACAACAATCAACTCGCAGCAGTAGGAGAGACCATGAATCCAGCAGAAATGGTTCAAGTCATACTGAATGGACTAGGAGAGGGCTACAAGAATCTAGTCTAGAGTATTGCCATTCAACGGCAAATACTAACACTAGAAGAACTTTAGTCAGTCAGTCTTGGTGAAGAACTTAGGATGCAAGCCATTCATTCATGCAAACGTCATTCTAATGATCAAGCATTCATAGCTTCAAATAGAAGTAGAGGCAGAGGTAGAGGTAGAGGTAGATCATTCTAGTAAAGTGGTCATCATCAGCAAAGTCAGAATCAGCATCATCCTCAGCAACATCAGAATCAGCGATGAGGAAATCACTCCAACCAAGGAAGATTCCAAGGATGAGGGAATGCATCCACCAACATGTCAAACATCTAATGCAACTACTGTCATAAGTTTGGACACTATGAAAGAGATTGCTACTGCAAGAAGCATTACGACCAAGGCGGTCAATCCAGTAGCACTCAAGGGAATTTTTACGGTGGCAGAGGAAACCATCGTGGTGGACAATCTAGTCACAGTCATTACACAAATGAGCATGGGAATATATTTCTTGCAAATGAGGAAATGCAAAAGACTGATACAGTGTACTCAGACAGACATTGATTACAATTCAAACAAAGATTTCAGTTATCAAGTCGACCAAGCAAATCAAGATCCTTGGTACATCGATACAGTGCATCATCTCATGTGACAAATCATCAAGAATGGTTGACAGAGATGAAACCATTAGAAGGTCAAAAGAATGTCATCTACACAGTAGATAATACACCAAATCCACCAATTCAAGGGACATGCATTATCCCTATGAACAACTTCACTAGTACGAAAGGATTGGTGAAAGATATACTCTATGTTTTGAAGCTCAGCAAGAACCTCTTGTCAGTAGGTCAAATGATGGAACACAACTATTGAGTCATCTTTGACGGAGATGAATGTACTATCAGAGACAAATCCAAAATATTTCAGCTTGTAGGAAAAGGAGTCAAGGAAGGATGCTTGTACAAAATGCTAGGTACAGTACGAGATTTTCATGCCATGTCAGCTCAACCACAACAGATGCCACTATCCACAAAATGGCACAAGAGATATGGTCATGTCAATTTTAAGAGCTTGCTAGATCTCAAGAATCAAAATATGGCAATCGAGATTCCAAAGCTACACTTTCAACTTGGGCAGAAGCACCTCTCGAGCATGAGATATTCTTGATTTGATACATACAGATGTATGGGGTTATGCCCAAACCTGCAGCATCAATGGTTCACTTTACTGCTTGACTCTTATCGATGACTACAGTAGATATTGTTGGGTCTACTTTCTAAATCAGAAATCTGAAGTCTTTTCCAGATCTCAAGAATTCAAAGCCATGGCAGAAAACCAGACAGGCAGAAAGATCAAAGTCATGAGATCTGATAGAGGAGGTGAATACATGTCTTTAGCATTCATGAACTTTTGCAAAAGTCACGGCATTCGAAGATAATTCACTTGTGCAGATACTACTCAACAGAATGCAAGAGCTGAAAGGAAGAATGGTACTTGAGCAGATAATGCTAGAGCAATGCTTAGTGAGAAGCCTCTTTTGAATAAGTATTGGGCAGAAGCAATATCCACTACAAACTACTTGTAATAATCGGCTTCCTACCAAACCGATTTAGGGTATGATACATTGGGCATCTCCACATATTTGGTTGCATAGCATATGCCCACATACATGATGATCATTGCAGGAAATTGGGTGCGAAGTCATGCAAATGCATCATGGTTGGCTACAGTGAAGAAAGCAAAGCATACGAGTTTTATGATCCCATAAACCGCAAGGTCATTATCTCTAGAGATGTAATCTTTGATCAAATACACAGGAGATAGATGCACCAATTTCGCAGTCATCTATAGAAAAAGTTGGTGAAGAAGAGAAAGAATTGCTAGAAACACCCCAAGCAGAGCCATAGCAACTCAGACGGTCTACTAGGGAAAGTAGATCTCCAACCAGATTGATAGATGCTCAGAAAGGCAAAGCAATTTAGGTTGAAACCACCAACTATGCTCTTATGACTACCATCATGGCTACATATGAGCCAATTTACTTTGAAGATGTTGTAGATAAGCCAGAATGGCAAACTGCTATGAATGAAGAAATGGATGCTTTGTACAAGAATAATACTTGGGAATTATGTGACCTTCCACCAGGAAAGAAGGCCATAGCAAACAAATGGGTATACAAAGTGAAGTACAATCCAGATGGAAGTATTCAAAGATACAAAGCCAGACTAGTTGCAAAACGATTTACACAGCAATATGGTCAAGATTATGATGAGACACATGCTCCAGTCGCAAAGATGGATTCCATATGGTTCTTGATATCACTAGTGACATTCAGTAGAAGGAATGTGTACCAGCTCGATGTCAAGAATGCTTTTCTCAATGGTTACCTAGACAAGGAAGTCTACATGCAACAACTAGCAGGTTATGTTGCACCCATAAAGGAGAATAAGGTTTGCCATCTTAAGAAAAGTCTCTATGGATTAAAGCAAGCACACAAAAGTTGGTACATCACAATCGACAAGTATTTTATTGATCTAGGATACATGAAGTCTAATGTAGATCATACTCTCTTCTACAAAGTTAAAGGGTAAGACATTACTATTTCACTTTTGTACGTAGATGATCTGATTGTGACAGGAAGCAAGGAGAGAGCTTCATCAAGAAATTGAAACAAGAATTATCTACAGAGTTTGACATGAAAGATCTTGGACTTATGCTCTATCATCTTGGTATTGAGTTCTGGAGAGATTCAGACAGCACCTTCATGAGTCAGCTCAAATATGTTGATAGTCTCCTAAAGAAGTTTCATATAGTAGATTGCAAGATTGCAGCCACTCCCATGGAACATAGTTTGAAACTTACAAAAGATTCAGAAAAGCCTATAATGAATGACAGGTACTACCGGCATCTCATCGAATCTCTTATATATCTGACTATCACACGGCCAGTATTTGTTATGCAATAAGTTCACTAGCACAATTTATAGCAAATCCAAAGCAGTCTCACTAGAATGCAGCTAAAAGAGTCTTGAGATACATCAGAGGTACAAGATAGTTTGGAATAGAATACAGAGTAAGTCATCCATGGTTGCATGGATACTGTGATAGTGAGTATGTTGGAGATCATGAGACTAGGAGATCCAGATTGGGATATGCATTTTTCTTTAGTCAAGGTACTATATCATGGTTTTCAAACAAAGAGCCAACTATTTCTTTGTCTTCGACTGAAGCAGAATATGGAGCACTCACTACAAGTGCATGTGAGGCTATATGGCTCAGAAGACTATTGTCAGAAATAGATTACTTTGATGAATCAAAGCCAACAATAATATACTGTGATCTAATCAATTGGCTCAAGCATTAGCCAAGAATCTAGTATATCACTCCAAGACAAAGCACATTGATGTCAGAGAACACTTCATTAGAGAAAGAATGTTACTTGGTGGCATCACACTATAGCATTGTGATAGAGAATGTTGCAGACATCTTTACCAAACCACTCGGTAAATAACTTTTCAAGAAATACCGACAAGCTCTTGGTTTGATGCAAATAAAGGACATTCCCATTAAAGGGGTGTGATGGAATGTAATGTTCATTCCTTCTTTGATTCCTAGAATCATCATCTTGAGGGAAGGCCTACTTCATGATGTTGATCTTGAGGGAAGGTGTTGAGAGACCATGCTCAACATCATGTGATTACATGTGCATAGCACTAACACATATAGAGTGCTATAAAGGAAAGGGTTAGATGCCTGGTGTGCTCTCTAGTTGTGCCTTCTCTCCTCATCTCCACTCTCCTCCTCTCCCCTCTTCATATTTTGTCAGCAATGAGAAGCCAAAGCTCATCCACATCTGCTCCCGATCCCCAAATAAAAGAAGTGCCATACCCTAATGCAGAAGTGGAGAAGGTTTGATTTCAGGCACTTCAACAATGGGTGCAAAAGAACAAGCTCAATTTGAGGCTGGTGAGAAGCAAGCACAAGATCCAATCCTTGACTTGGCCCCCCTAAGTATTGACATTGTCTTTGAGCCTCCATTCTAGCAATAAGATCCATAACATAATGTACCACCATGCCAACTTGAAGGTGCCACACTCTCTAGCATTCTAAGTTTCCCAGTATCCATTCCCATCAGAATCCTCTTACAAAATTGTCCCAATCTTCTAGAGAGTTTCAAAGGATGGGTTGAACTAGCAAATCCCCCTCCCCCTATGGAAGATACCGATGCTATCTCCTATGCAGATGGGTGAGCGAGATGTTCTATGATACATCACCGTGCTTTTGATCCATAAATCATATGATGAAGTCCAAGCCATAGTGGATGGTGGAGCGGGTGTGAATGTCCTATCCAAAGAGCTCTATGATGAATGGGTCTTCCACCAATGCAAAAGGCTAATTTCAACATAGGCCTTGTAGATGATTCATGTGCAAATTCATGTGCAAAGCCCTTGGGAATAGTGAAAGGAGTGTCCACAAAAGTCATAGGAGTTTGCTTTACTCTTCAATTCACAATCTTGGATCTTCCCAAGAAATCTTATCAAATCTTGCTTGGATGTCCTAGTTGCATGAGGCGTTAGTCCTACATGACTGGGGAACTAATAGATTGACAATCCAAAATTGTGTCACTGCATTGAAATTCAATGTGGGGATAGGAGAAATAAAACCAATTGTTCCTAGAGCATTGGATGAAACCTCTTCAATGATGATCTCAAGCAAATCAGCCCCCCTGCAACAATAGGCCTTAGTGGGCAATACACAAAGAATGTCAACAATTGGATCCAAGCATTGGCAACCATTAACAACTGCCATACACTAGATCCCATCTTCTTTTAAATTGATGCTAAGGTCATGCAGTTAAAACCTGCACTCACACATGAGGAACCAATCGATCCAGAAGTGCCATTCTTTATGGTTGACCTTGAATGGAATGGTGAAGCTCAACAAGCTATCCATGATAATAAGGACTCGAATTTTCCTTGGGACCTTGAGACAGAGGCTGAAAATGCACAGTTAGAAGACCATGTCTTTGACAACGATTTAGCCTTTCTCCATGCCCTAATGGTGGTCGAGCTTCCCAAAGTGGAAACTCCAAAGCTGAATAATAGCAAAAGATCTTGCAAGAAAACCAAAGGAGGACTTCGCCGCCGCAAAGCAAAGGCCAACCACTTCAATCAGCTTGAACGAGTCCCAAACTAGGATTGTCGAGTTGTATCTTACCAAGCCAGATCCCCCAAAATCTGGGACACCTTCTCTTGAATGGTCCCTTGATGGACTTGAAGGAGTATGCACAACACTCAGGAATACTTTGCTAGTGGAAAAGTTACCCCATAGTTCCCAACGTAAGAAGTTTTGAAAGTTTAAGCCACATGTGTGGATGAAGCTTGATAATGAGACTTCAAAAAAATAAAGTCCACAAGACCCTCAAAAACTGGTTAATGATCCTATGCCACCCAATGCCCATAGCCCATGTACGGCTAGTTCAACACCATTAGAGACTGATCTTCTTGAAGTGCTAGAGTACTTCAAGAACTACACTAGTGGTAGTATCCCCATAGCAATGCCAAGACCAATAAGAGAATCTAAAGTGCAAGTAACTAATAACATTGGAGAGACTCAAATCTATGAGGGACTGACCAAAACTCTCACAATAAACCTCGCCCTTAAAGGGGAGGAAGAGAAATTGGTACTCATTGGGAAATAGCTCACACAAGGAAACAAAGCAAAAAGCACTCCTAATGAAATACTGAGACTGCCTAGCATGGTCATATAAGGAAATGAAGGGAATTTCACCAGAAGTGGCAGTACACATGATACCTATTAGGGAAGTTGCCCACCCTAAGGTATGTGGACCATATAGAACAAATCCAAAATATGGCACCATGGTCTATGACAAACTGTAAAAACTCTTAGATGCAGGATTCATCTATGAGATAGAGCACACTGATTGGGTTTCACCCATCATCATCATGCCTAAATGCAACCAGAAGCTAAGGATATGTGTTAACTTAATGAATGTGAATATCGCCACAATCAGGGATCACTATCCCCTACCCTTAATAGAAACAGTGTTGGAAAAGGTGGTTGGATCAAAGATATATAGCTTCTTGGATGGCTTTAGTGGCTATGACCAAGTGTAAATTGCTCCTCCTAACCAATCAAGAACAACATTTGCTATAGAATGGGGCATATTTGCCTATAGAGTCATGCCATTTGGCCTTTGTAATGCCCAAGACACATTCTAGAGAGCCATGTTCACCTCTTTCAAGTCATTTCTGAATAAGTTCCTATAGGTGTTCTTGGATGATTTGTGCATCCACTCGAACAAGAAACACACTTAAAATGTCTTGAAGCAGTTCTAATCAAATGCAAGGAGTATGGCATCTCCCTAAATCCAATAAAATTCCAGTTGATGGTCACCCACATAGTTGTTTTGGGACATGTCATTTCTTAACACGGGATTGACTGACATGGACAAAATCAAAATCATCATGGAATTGCCTCCTCCTACAAATTCCAAAGGTGTATAGGTCTCTAAGGGATATGATGGCTACTATAGAAGATTTATTTGTAGTATGCCATGATAGCCATACCACTTTACAAATTTTTGGTGGAATTCTTATGAACAGAAGGGTGTAACCAAGCCTTGAGCTTTTAAAGTGGCACCTAATCATAGCACCCATCCTTATATGTCCCAATTGGGATATTTATTTTCATGTACATAACGATGGCTCCAAGTATGCAATTGGGAGTGTGCTTTGCCAACTTGGTGAACATAAGAAAGACTATCCATTCTACTTTGCCAGTCGACAACTCAATGATGCAAAGATCATCTATACCACCACAAAAAGAGGAGCCTTGCCAATGGTGTATAGTGTTAAGAAATTTTGACACTATTTATTGGCAAATGATTTTGTCTTCTACACCGACCATCAATCATTGCTGTATCTTGTGAACCGTCCATGTACAACAGAAAGAATAACCAGATGGCTCCTCTTGCTTCAAGAATTCAATTTCAAAATAGTGGTCTACAAAGGTGCCCAACACTACATTGCCAATCACATGTCTTGTGTCAAGTAGGGAGAAGAAGCCACTAGAATAGAAGATGACTTGCCAGATGCCACACTATTTCAAATAGATGTTGTTCCAGATTGGTGTGCAGATATCATTGGGTACTTAATGGCAGGAAGACCACCCCCTGAAATGAAAGCAGTGGATGCCAAAAAACTAATTCTAAAAGTTACACCCTATCAACTCATAGCAGGACAACTATACAAGATGGGCAAGGACCAAGTTTTAAGGAGATGTGTAATGCCACATGACATCATGCCAATCCTCGATGAAGTCCATGAAGGCATTGCAGGAGGACACTTCCAAGGGGAAAAAACAGCAAGAAAAGTCCTCCTTGCAGGCTACCGATGGCCAACACTTTGGGCAGATGCCTATGAATATGTCAATAGCTATTATGTATGCCAACGAACTACTAAACCACAACACATGGATTTCAATCCCCTAACAATAATCATTGCACAAAAACCATTTGAAAAATGGGGGATTGATTCTGTGGGTCCCATCCATCCAATAACAAAGGGAACATAGGCACGCTACATCATTGTGGCCACTAATTACTTTACCAAATGGGCTGAAGCTAAAGCAGTTAGAAGGCAGATCCCAGAAGCACAACAAGGTTCTTATACAAGAATGTGATCACCCGATTTGGATGTCCCATTGAAATTGTGTCAAATAGAGGCACGCATTTTGTCAATGAGGTTATCCAGGAACTCTTGTCTGGATTCATGGTAATCCATAGAAAAAGCATACCCTACCATCCCCAAGGGAATGGACATGCCAAATCCACCAACAAAATATTATGCATTATCCTCACCAAGGTAGTAGAACCACAATGTTTTGATTGGGCTGAGAAACTAAGTGTAGCCTTATGGGCATACCGAACCACACTCAAGTTTAGTATAGGGAATACACCTTTTCAATTGGTGTATGGCCTTGAAGATGTGGTCCCATTGGAATTTGTAATACCAAGCCTATGTATAGCAGTATAGGAATGCATGGGAGATCCTGCATCCCTAAAAGAAATACTCTATCGATTGGAGAAGCATACAGAGACCAAGTTAGTCACCTACCATGCCATGACAACATAAAAACACAGAAGAAAGACATGGTTTGACAGAAACATTAAAGCCAAAGACGTCAAGGAAGGTGACCTGGTTTTGCTATACAATGCCAAAGTCCACAAGGAAAAACTCAAATATCTAGGTCAAGGATCTTATCGAGTTAAAAAAAAGAATCCCATCGGAGCTGTGGTGCTAGAAACATTGGATGGAATCCAATTCTACACAACCATAAATGAGAACTGACTAAAGCACTACTACATTAATATGCAAACCATCCCTGACAATCTGGAAGATTTGAGATCCCCAAGTCTTCCTTAGTTATTTAGTATCAAATTGTATCATGAGCACTCACTTGCATATGTATGTCTTCACACATATAGGTAGCATCAACCGATTTCAACCTAGGGCTTAGAAGTGATGCTGGAGTCTTAGCTACCCTATGAAATCCTAGCAAAAGAAAAGCATATAGTTAGTCCCTACCTAGTTATTAGGTGACATGCACTCACACGCTTTTGCTTAGACACAGTAGATTGCATGAATAATTGTGCCGCACACTTTCATTCCACACTCTCAAAGCATGTTCTAAAATAAGATCTCTCATACTACACACACACACCACTATCATACACCTGCATACCAACTAATCTAATGATCAATGGTACACCATATCAAAATGGATGCACATTTAGAAACAATGCCACCACTAAAGAGGATACGACAAAAGAGCCCACTGCCTCAGCCACCATGAGACCCCCTCTAGAGGTTGCATCCATCTACCTCCTCTCAACTAAGGTGACCACAGGCATGTGTCGTTTTGAGCGATAACTACGATGAGGATTTTGTGCATGAAATGGAGATACAAGTGTGAAGAGAGTGGGAGAGAAAGAAGGAGTCTCACTTGCAGCTTTCTCACATACACAATGGGGGAATATACACAAAGATGGAGGCTGAAAACAGTTTTCCTCTTCTTAGTTGTGAAATCCAAAAGAACTCTAAGTACAAAAGAATAGGTGAACCACCCTATATGTGGATCTCAAACCAAACTCAGCTAACTAAGGTGGCATACTAACTGAGCCACTAACTAGAGTACATAAAGATAGCTATCCTATTATTCATGGGCGGTGTACCAACCGTATGTGCAGCTAACAAGTCGGTGACATAAATGCACAATGGTCACCCTGGCATATCACGAGTGGAGCTCGATATCTCAACACTCCCCCTCGAGCTCAATCCCAACTCTTGCACACCAAGTAGGTCTCTGAACTTGCGCAGCTTCTCTACGCCCAATGCCTTCGTGAATATGTTAGCTACCTAATCCTCTGTGTTGACATAAACTAGATCAATAAAACCTACTAGAACCTTCTCCTGCACATAGTGATAATGCACCTCAATGTGATTTGTTCTAGCATGATAGATTGGGTTATTTGCCAAATGTATATTGCTCATGTTGTCACAATAAATGACAACTGGCCCATCTGTAGACTTATGCATATCATAAAGTAGCTTATGCAACCAAGCTACCTCACATGCAGCTATTGCTGATGCACCCTTGTAATCAGCCTCTGTGCTCGACAAGGCAATTGTAGGTTGTTTCTTACTACTCCAAGTGAATGCAGCACTCCGAAAAGAGAACACATATCCACTGGTAGATCATCTATCAGAAATACTACCAGCCCAATCAGCATTAGTCTATCCATGCAACTGTATCTAAACCCCAGTCTCATAAAATAGTCCATATTGCAATGTGGACTTCACATACCTCAATATGTGTCTAGCTGCATCCAAATGCGGTTTCCTTGGAGCCTTCATAAACTGACTTACCAACCCAATAGCATAGCTCAAAATCTAACCTGGTAATAGTCATATAAATCAAACTTCCTACTATGCGTATGTACATAGTAGGGTCTTCTAGAAGCTCACCTGCATCTGCGCTCAACTTCACATTCTGCTCCAAAGGAACTGAAATAGGCTTACAACCTGTCGTCCCATATTTGGATAGCATGTCCAATCCATACTGCCTCTGCAAGAGCCATATCCCACTTGTGGATCTAATCACCTCAATGCCCAAGAAGTAATGTAGCTCTCCCAAATCCTTCATCTCAAACTTTTGCTTTAATAATATTTTCACATGAAGGATATCTTCATCACTATCACCTGTGATGATCAAATCATCAAGATAAATGACAAGCAGCATAATGACTTTCTCTGTTTTTCTCACATAAAGTGAGAAATCTGCCATGGAAATCTAAAAGCCAATAATGACAAGATACTATCCTATCTTGTCAGACCATGCTTTGGGTGCTTGCTTCAAGCCATACAAGGCTTTCATCAACCTGCAAACAAACTCAGGATGAACAGCATGAACATAACCTAGTGGCTGCTCCATATAGACCTCTTCTTGCAAATCAGCATGTAATGAAAGACGCGTGGATAGCCTGCAATATAACTCACTACATGGTAAGGTTCTATCTTCTTCTTTTACTTAAGTGTGATCCTCTTTTTTTTTATTACTTACTATGCATTCTTATGTCTTATAGCATATCATCTACAACAACCTTCCCTATTTTGTCAAAAAGTATGGATGCCCAGCAATTCGGTCTACCCAAGGCATGGAGAAGTCTCACTACATGGCACGTAATGCATTTTTCAGACACACACAACACTATGGAGGGAGTCAAAAGGCAAATAGTTTGAAGGAAGTCTTCCAATGGTTTTATCGAGGAATACTACAGAGGCTGCATGCTAAAAGAAAAGTTGCTAGCTCTAAAGTCAAGCTTGCTTTTCTTCTAGCCCAAAAGCAAAGACGAAGACAAACTCTGGACAATTCAATGGCAGTAGAGAGACATAGACAATAGAGGGAATCAAAGATATTTAGAAACCATAAATGGACAAGTAAACATGAATAGCAGTTTGTAACTTATTGGTGTTATGTCCACATGTTTTCAAACTCAATCAATAGAATTTATTTTTGTGGAACAAGCGACTCTTGGTGTTATGCCTATATGATTTGAGACTCCATCAACAGTATTTCTTTTGTGAAACATGTGATCTAAACATAATACAATTTGTTCACAATTTCAATATATTGTTTGTTTAATATTTAATGACACCACTCTATCTATCCCAAGGACTTTGTACAAATCAATTCATCTTCAACTTATTTTTCATTTATACAAGATCATACCAAACATCAAAGACTTTGTACAAATTAGTTCAACTTCAATATAATGTTTGTGCTATATTTGATGACTAAATCCTATTTCTCCCAAGGCCTGCCAAGCAGAATTCTCTTTTTTATCTTGATTGGACTCTTTTTCTTCCTTATTGTCTTGATATCGACCCTCTGTTGCTTGTCTGGGAGGGGTATCCTTTTGTTTAGCTATCTCCACATGTTCTTCTTCTTGGATTGTGTTGCCTGATGCAATCATGGGTGGCTCTCGAAACGTTATGAGCTTGTGTTTTCCATAGCCCTCCAGACATTTGGGCTTCTTAACACCACATGCTAATGCATAAGAAGTGTAAGACAAAAAGTAAGAGGCCCTAGAGGCCTACTTATTCACATAATCCCCAAATATATCTATGGCAGACAACCTCTCTATCAAAATGATCTTTTCCTTTTGCCATGAAAGATCATGTCCACCTAAAACCCTGGACAAACATTTTAAGAAGTAAACAATGGCTTCTCCATTGTTACTCAAATGCCTATGGTAAATCAAGATCTTAGCACTGCCTAGATCATGAATATAATGAGCTAGGCTTGACAGTTTGCCAAACCCAGCCGGCCTGCTTCCACTTGTTCTCTGGAGGAATGTGTCATCCTCAATTTGTAGCTGCCACATATCAAAAGATTGGAGTGAGACAATACACAACCTAAAAACATCTAAGCAGAAGACAAAGTATTTGATTTGAAGTAACAAGATCGTACCTTCTCATTTTCATCAGCAACAAGAAGTTCATCTTTCCAAAGATTTATTCCTCTCCCCTCCAGTCCAGCCTCTTCTTTAAGCTTTTCTCTGTATAGTGCTGAGAGATTCATAGCTTCCTGTGTGAGCTAGAAGGCAGCTTCACCTGGCTCTTGGAACTTTTCAGCCTCTTAAAAATAAATAGTAAGGGCCTCTACAGGATCAAAAGTTGTTTCCAAAGCCAATAGTGAATGGTCATCCTCTATGCCAACCTCCTTGTCAAGCCTTGAAGCCTGGTGGGCAATAAGGGAAATGGCATAGTCCTCCCTCAAATTGAACATACACTCTATATCATGGAGGAAAACATAATCTTTTCCACCAATCAAGACACCTGGAAGCATGGACACTGCATAGTTGCTGCTCTGAACATGAAAATCTTCAACTGGCTATTCTACCCTAAGAGTTTTTGTCCTCAGTTGAACAAGGTCAAGAGCAGCCACTTTCAGCCCCTCATCCTGGAGGTTGATATCTTCTTCTTGCTCTACCATTTCTATTACCAAAGGAACATCCTCTTTTTCCTCTGCTTCAGATGTGTCTTCTTCTTCAGCCTCCGGCCCTTGTTCATCCAAAGAGTCCTGTCTGAAGACAATGTACATAAGGAATGCCATGGTTTCCTCAAGCACTCTACACTTTCTGGTGGTGCAAGTTACAGTTAAATTTATATTGATTAGGCAGGCGATCAAATCTTCTATTCACATGGTACCTCAGCCTATCAATGGAGACAATATGATTTATATGCACAAAAACCTTTTCACCTTGCACAATTCTTCTTGCCTCTGTCAGTTGTTTGAAGGTATTCCAATGGTCTGAAAGAAAATCTTTGTGATGCTCCAGTACAGAGTTCATAGTGAACTCCATGTTGCAAATACTGTGGTATGTGTGGAAGTTCCTCTGAGCCTTGCATTTGTGAAGAAACTCAAATAGGAGCAAATCTGGAGATTTATCCTCTTCTGGTTCCTTTTGTTTTGAGATGGAAGACTCAGCATTCTGCTCTAGTCTCTTCCTTTTGCCTATTCCAAAATTTATATACATTGAATTCTATATGCTGATATATGCAATCAGGGAATGCATAGGATATCACCAAATAATTCCCTTCATGAGCTCTCATGACTCACCTGGTGATTGCTGTGGTCTAATTGTAGCAGCAGAAAAGTCTAGCTTCCTCTTGAAAGGAGGGGCCTGAGAGTAAAACTGTTCCAAAGCAAAAACATTTCTCATCATCAAGGAAGAATTCCACAGGGCCAAAGATAGCAAAACAATGAGGAAGAAGTGAGAACCAAAAGAGACACAGGAATTTGTAGGAAAACGCGATGTAGGACCATTTGTAAAATGTCAAGCACTCTCCTCGCATTTTGTTGCAAATTTTCTAGTTCTGTTGATATCCATGTCAAATCAAATGCTAGGATCATCTCACAGATTCCTGGACAGTAGGAGTTGATATGCAAGAGAAAGGCTGGAGCTGAGTGAAGCTTTTCATGAGGAATGTGTCGACAACAGGAATTTGCAGCAAAATGCGATATGGGCTATCTAAAGATGGATAAAGCACTCTCCTCGCATTTTGTTGCAAACTTCTAGGTTCTATTCATATCCATCTCCAATCAAATTCTAGGGTGATCTACCAGATTCTTGGACAGTATAAATTGAATATGTAAGAAGAAGGGTGGAGCTGAGTGAAGATATTTGGACATCAAGAATTCTATGGATGGAAGAAATATATGTCAAAAAACATTGAAAAGAATCTAGAATTTTGACCTTTCTTTTCCTTTTCCATGCTGTTGGAGTTGCACTGGTGAATCTCCTGCTCTTTCCCAAACTTGAACTACAGCCTTGGTAACCTGGAGATCTGGCAGTGGTAGTAGTCTTCAGGCAGGTTGCAGTCTGGATGGAGTGTGCTGGGTAGGAAGGGATCAGAGAGGGAAGGAAAAGGACGATGGGAGGGTGCTAGCAGGGATGAAAGATTGGGAGGCAGGGGAGGGAATAGTGGTTGTGGAAGTGATTATGAAATCATGAATGGCACAAGTTCCAAGGCAAAAAGTGTCCCTTTCACATGTGCCAAGTTTGAAATTCCAAGAGATCTGGGTCCCACCCACACGTGTGAAAAAACGACTCCATTCCACACGTGTAGGATGTAGCAGCTGCCTTGTTTGTATTTTGCACTAATCTTTTCCCTCCTGTTTAATCTCTCCTGTGTCAGCCCTCCCATCTTAGCTCTCTTGCCTCCCTACCTTCGTACTCTGCACCATCAGCACCCTGACCAGCAGCACAGGTTCATCCCTAGCACAGGGTACTCATCAGTAGCACAGCACACCCACATATATCGTCCAGGTCTGTAGGACTCTTTATATCCTGATCTTCTTGTTTAATAGTATAACACACATGGCTGTAGGATGTGATGTACCTTGGATATTAGGATAAATATTATAGGCATTCCTAAGGTTTTTCCACTGCAACCACAAGCAAGAAGACTTTTGAATTGGGCTGGTTGAGTGAGAGATTGATCATCTCTATAGATTTAGCAATGTTTGCAGATCTTAATGTGTGACAATTGCATTTAAGGATAAAACTTTATCTATGGGTTCCTGTTTCAGTCTATGCACTTTTCTTGCCTTTCATAGACTCAATCCATCCTGCATGAACTTGCAAACACATTGAAACAACTGAAGACATGTTCCAGCATGCTACCTCATGAATTTGCAGGAAAATGTGAGGAGAAGGCTTTAGGAATTTCAAACAGCCGAAATCACGTTTTGTTGCAAATATTGAACTGTTGCTTCATCCACCCCTGTTATTCTGGTTTTGTGTCTTTCTAAGTTGTCCATGGCTAGACTCTCCTTGCATGGAGTGTGGTGGGTAGGAAGGGATCTGAGAGGGAAGGAAAAGGATGATGGGAGGGTACTGGCAGGGATGAAAGATTGGGAGGCAAGGGAGGGAAGAGTGGTTATGGAACTGATTATGAAATCATGAATGGCACAAGTTCCAAGGCAAAAAGTGTCCCTTTCACATGTGCCAAGTTTCAAATTCCAGTCCCATCCACACGTGTGAAAAACGGCTCCACTCCACACGTGTGGGATTTAGTAGCTGCCTTGTTTGTATTTTGCACTAATCTTTTTCCTCCTGTTTAATCTATCCTGTCTCAGCCCTCCAGTCTCAGCACTCTTGCCTCCCTACCTCCCTACTCTGCAACATCAGCATCCTGACCAGCAGCACAGGTTCATCCCCAGCACAGGGTACTCATCAGCAGCACAGCACACCCCATAGATAGCTTTCAGGTCAGTATTAATGGGTTCTTCCCTCAGTCTCTGCAATCTTCTTGCTTTCCATAGAAACAATCCATCCTGCATGGTAATGCAAAGTTCACATGAAATGACTGAAGGCATGTTCCAACATGTTGCCTCATGAATTTGCAAGAAAATGCGAGGAGAAGGCTTTAGGAATTTCAAACAGCCGAAATCGCGTTTTGTTGCAAATATTGAACTGTTGCTTCATCTACCCCTGTCATTGTGGTTTTGTGTCATGGCTGTACTCTCCTTGCATAGACTCAATCCATATTTTATTTAGTTGTAAAGATAGAGAGATCACTGTAGAAATGCAGATCTTCAAGTGTGATAATTGCATGTGAGGGTAAAACTGTACTTATGGGTTCTTCCTTCAGTCTATGCACACTTCTTGCCTTCCATAGACTCAATCCATCCTGCATAGACATGCAAACACCTTGAAATGACTGAAGGCATATTCCAGCATGCTGCCTCATGAATTTGTAGGAAAATGCGAGGAGAAATCTTTAGGAATTTCAAACAGCCGAAATCGCATTTTGTTGCGAATATTGAACTGTTGCTTCATCCACCCCTGTCATTCTAGTTTTGTGACTTTCATAGTTTTCCATGGTTGTATTCTCCTTGCATAGACTCAATTCATATTGTATTTAGTTGTAAAGATAGAGAAATCACTGTAGGAATGCACCAGCATATTACTTCAGGTATTTGCAAGAAAACGCGATTTCGAGCCGTTAGGAATTTCAAACTGTCCATATCGCGTTTTATTGCAAAATTGTCAATGTTGCTTCATCCACCCTTGTCATTATCTTTTTGTGTCATACCATGTTCTCCATGGCTCTAATCTCTTTCCATTGCTTTGTATGCAGTTTGTCAGAGTGATGGCAAGAACCAAGTCAACTGCAAGGAAAGCTGGCAAAGGGCCAGGGCTTGCAGCAACAACAACTAGGGCAGGTACCAAGAAATTTAGAGTGCCTCCAAAGGGAAGAGGTGCACATGGCACGAAGGGTAAGCCAATGAGCCTGCTCCAACAAAAGGCCAAGAGATTGAAACATGGTGCAGGTGTGCTAAAGGAGATCAGGAAGCAATAGAAAGCTATAGGCTTTGCGATCCCCAAGGCACCTTTTCAAAGACTGGTGAAAGACATATGTGATAGTTGGCACCTTGGGTTCAGGTGGAACAGGACTGCCATTCTTTCCTTACAGGAAATGGCAGAGGATTACTTGGAAAAATATTTTGAAGATGGAATGCTGGTAGCAGCCCATGCTCACAGGGTGACTCTGATGGCCAGACTTCAACACTTTGTCCAGAGTGAGATGGAGGTATGACAAGCTTGTTCATCCTGTGGAATGGCAGGACATAAAGATGAGAGACATATTATTAATTCCACCTACAGGAAGTCGAAGGTAGATGAGGTTAAGGTTGCTGAAGTAACCCACTCAAAGAACACCAAAGGGAAGGCTGCTTATGAGGAGTCACTGAAGTAGCAAATAAAAGAATCAAAATCTGTTATAGATGTGGAGACTAGAAAGAGGGAGCTGCAGATACAAAGAAGGTTGCAGGAGCTAGGCCCTAATATAGTTGTCCATATTGAGGATGAAACTTCAATGAATGATTTTGACTTGACAAAACCATGCTTGGCAGCATTGGCTCATAAGAATGAGTATTGCTTAGATACTATCATTCTTGCAATGCTCTAGTAAGTGTCTATTATTTTACATTTGTTTACAAAACAATCCTCCTTGTACCTCCTTTATACCCTACCCTAATTATTTTTTGGTCCCATGCAACATGATGAGAAGCTGGCTTCACCACTCTGTACAGCATACAGTTCATATTATTGATCTTGCCATTTCTTCCAAGTTAAGAGATGCAAAGGAAACTCCCATCGGTATTTCCAACGGGTTCAGATGTTGCAATTTTGAAGTTATCGATGTTTTGCTACTTCCATACCATAACAGGTATGTGGGTGACTGCTTCTTTTGGGATTCTTCTTTAAGATTGAGAACTCTTGTAGCCTTTGATTTCTTAATGCTTTTTTTCTTATGCAGTGACCAATGGAGTTTTGTTTCTATTGACATCTAGCAGAAGCAATGCTTTATATTCAACTCTCTTAAAAACACACACAGAGAGCTAAAATTGTAAGTGGTGTGTGTGCTTTTTTTAACTTCAAACTTCATTACTTTGATTTCATACTAACTAAATTATATGTATTGCAGTTGTATTAGAAGGCTTCTAGATGCATCGGATCACTATCCTCCTAATGTCTCTCTTTTGGATTCAATAGAGCCAATAAATCTAGAGGTAAAAAGTTGTTCCCTCTACTTGATGTCTATTTCATGCTATGCCTTTGATCTTATTGAATAATTTTGTTTTGTTCAGATGTTAACAGTTTCTAACATATCTTTCCAACTGTACAGACACCACAACAAGATGATTCAAGTAGCTATGGATGGAGAGTGCTGATCAGTGCCAAATATCTACTTTCAAGCTATTTTGAGATAGAACAACCAGACCTTATAAGAAAAAATAATTTTCATTTAGCTTCAAGATAATTGATAGTGGTACAAAGTGTTCTAAATCATCATATGCCATTACAGATGAGAGAAGATAGCTTTAGCTCAAACTATGTATATAATTTCAGAGCTGATACAATTTGGAAGTTTTTGAGCTATGCCTCCCCCAAACATATTGTACCAGCTACTGTCGAGTTGGGTGAGAGCTCTAAAGTCCGAGAAGGTGTCATACACCTTGATGACACATATGAAGCTGATGTGGTGCCACAGGAACAAGGACCTAGTGTTGATGAGGAGAAGCCATAGGAACAAGGACCTGCTACTGATGTTGTCGAGGAGAAGATGGAGTACCAGCAAACAGATGCTCCAAGGGCAGTAGAGGAGACAATGGAGTAGCACCAAGATATTGTATAGGACAGGATGGAGCAGTAGAAAACAGATTCTCCAAAAAATGATGATACGGAGAGCTTGGACCATGTAGAGTAGCCTCTGGATCAAGCTGTAGATAAATTGAAAATGGTTGTCAAGAATATGTTCTACATGCACAATTAAACACTTCTGTACAAAATTTTACTTTATTGAATACAATACCTTTGTTTATGGAGTCTATGTTATCTCAATTTTCAAATGTTCAATATCTTTACATTTTATTGAACTCTCTCTTCTTTTGAGCACCTGCAAAAAAGCAATATGAATCAATAGGGTAAAGTAAACTAATAGTAGTGCTTAATGAGACTAGGATAAATCAGATGGTGTACCTTTTTATTGTTGTAGATAAATAAAAAGTCCTTTGAAATAGAACCTTCTGTCTCAAACAGAATGTCATTATGCAATTGAGCTAGGGAGCAACATTCTCTTAATGAGATATTGACTAGCACATCACCATTCTCAACAACATCAATATTAAGAAGTTTATTTTTTGCACCAAAAGAATCTTCATCTTGATCCATTGGGACTAGTTTTGTGCCTAGCATTCAACTGTGCTTATAATAAAAAGAAAAAATAAGATTTTGTGATGCAACCATGTACTTCAGTTGCATAGAAGGTTGGACAACCTCACAAAACACTGAACTACATGTCTTCTTATCCCAACCTTTATCCAAAATTTGTGGCATGCATGCCGAACTTGTTGCTTTAACTGTGAACATTGTTTTTGAAACCTTCATTGGAAAGGTATTAAACAAGTCCACAAAAACTGTGAGAGGCATGCATAAAGAAATTTTTATTATCCTTGTGGCAATATTGGGCCTCAGAGCTTTCTGTGCTTCTTTGAAAAGCTTGGCCCTATATGCCTCTATAACACTAAAATGTGGGTGAGGCCAATCCATTGAATTCCATGCCGGAAGGTCTTGTTTCCTTAACATACCATGTGTGTTAGCATTGTCCAACAATTGATAAAAATGATCAGTAAAAAATATACCCGATTGAGCTAGCTCTGTTGCACATCGACCTTGGTATTGTTGTTCTCCTATCGATCCATGCAAAACATCTATAAATCCCAGAATACAATCGATGTTTTGCCATGTCTCATACGTTAAAGGGTATAAATCTGAAATAACAACACAAGAATGTCAATAAGCAAAGAAAGAAAGCTTCATCTTAAAAATCCATACATCTTGTAAAGAAAAAGACCACAATAGAAAATTCTGCCGGCTTACCCATTCAAATATTGCCACCGCTCTTTCTCTCACCTCCCGCCTCCCACCAATGCTATACTCACAAGACAAGTTCTTTATGCATGTACACATGTTAAATCAAAACTTCTTTTACCGATATCTTCCCTCTGGTGATTTTAAAATCTCGTACTCTTCCCTTTCATGACACCAAGAAAATGTTTTTTGTCTGGGGTCTTTTTCTTTTGCTAGGTTGCATGAGCACCCATTCTCCTTTCAAAACACTAAACCTTTCCCAAGTTCCTTCCGTTTTGATTGTACTTGAATTCTCTACCAAAGAAATAGAAGAAGCAGGTCGATGGGGTAAGGATGTGTGGTATAATTCTGCCTTCATAGCATTATCATCCACAGAGCATCTTCCACAAGACCGGCCATGGTTTTTATTCACCATGGAGACCTTGTGAATTTGTAACAATAGCAAAGTAATGTAAACAAGATAACAAATTGAAGTTTCAAGAAAGAGAAAGTGGGCATTCTGTGCTACTTAAGTCCATGTTCGCACAGAGACAAAAATCCTTATATAATATTGAAAAAACATTAAAATAGTAATTTTAAAATAAATTTTCAACTCAATACTTTAAAAAATTAAGCCATGAAACCACATAATAGAGACCTCATAGTAAAATATATCGAATTGTTTAGAACATTTCAATCCTAAGAAAATTTAAATTTCTTCATCCTTAATTTAGTGCCCCCTTAGTCTAATGTCCCTACCAATCAAACACAGCCGCTGATAGTAGTCAAACACATTGTTTACTATCCTAATTTAGTACGCTTCCTAGACAAACATATTCTTTACTATCTTCAATCCTACATGAGGGATGAAATTAACATTGTTTACTATCTTCAATCCTGCATGAGGGATGAAATTAACTTTGTGAAATTGACATAATCTGACTCCTATCATCCAAGTATACCTAACTTTTTTCCAACACTTGACAATCCATCACTTGAGGGCTATCAAGTTGCTAAATCCATTTGCCTTGCTCTCCCTCCACTTTCCACCAACATCCCTACTTCTACCCTCTCAAATTCACTACTTGCTTAGACCTCAATCTTTATGAAAGAGCACATGAGGGTCCTCTTGAAGCATCGTAGGTCAACCTTGCGTACTTCCATTGCAAAGGGGAAGGCTAAACCCAGTTGGGTAGAAAAAGCTAATTGGAAGTTTTTCAAGAAGCAGTACAGGGACCATCCCGAAATGTTCGAGGGTCAGAGGAGGGCTGTGAGGACACTGGACTCCATAGGTACTTCGCACTTTGGTGCAGGTGAACGGTTGGTGTTCAAGGGAACAGTGATAAGTCTAATTCTTCTCATTTAATGTATTGTTTTATTTGTTTTACTACATATTGCATGTGGGATGGCAATTTGCTGTCACTCTGAGAGACAGAATCTTGTCGGATTCTAATGTGAGTGCCTGACATGGGAAACTCCATGTCCCGTCAATTGATTCATTCTCAGGATCAATAAAGTTAAGATATTGATCCATTGGTACAAGTTGGTTCCTAATCAATCTATTGCATTTACAGTAAAAGTGATTATGAAAAATTGAGTCACAATCATGTATTTAAGATGAATTGAGTTGTGCACAACTCATAGAATACTGAGTTGGATGCTACCATACCCCAAACATCATCTAAGAAGTCTAGAATATATTCCTTGCCATTGGATTTATAAATGAGCATTGTTTTGCAAACCTTGATTGCAAAATGGTTGAATAACTCAATAATTATTGTGATTGGCATGCAAATGTCTATTTTGCAAATTCTAGTAGCAATCCGTGGCTGTAAAGAGTGTTGTTCTATAAATACTTTGCTCTGTATGACTATGTCACAAAACCTTGAGGAATTGGCTAATCAATGATATTTCATTCTGGAAGGTCTAATTTTTTCAACACACCATGTGTTGCCCTTGTCTAGTAGTTGGTAGATAATGATCATAGAAAAAAATACTTGATAGAGCTAACTATATAACAGATCTACCTTGATATTGTAGTTCTCCTAAGGACCCGTCCGGCAAATCCATGAATCCTAAAATGCATTCTGTAGGTTGCTACTACTCATAGGATGAAGTGTATATATCTGAAGCAAAAAAATAAACATAGTTGATCAATAATATTTCAAAAAAATTTGGTCATGAAATATAAAGGCTAAAAGAAATCACTTACAATTTGGTCTATCTTGTGGAAGATGGTTTGGATGATCCAACAACACAAGCTCTTTATGCATGTACACATGCTAAATTAATATTTCTTTTTTTTTGGTCCTTTGTTCTAAAATCTTTCACCCTACCCTTCCAAAATGTCAAAACTTTATTGCTTTATCGTATCTTCATTCAATCAGGTTGCATAAGCACCCAGCTTCCTTATGATACAATCAATGTTTTCTAGCAATCTTCAGCAAGATTGTTTGATAATTTCTATAGAAGATACGGAAGACACGGGACGATGAGGTAGAGAGCTCATGTTTATGTCTTCATCCTTGATGTTTTGATTAACATAGCACTTTGCACAATTGTGGTAATGGTTTCTCACTGCCATTGGAGATTTAAAGAAGATAATGTATACATAAAACTTGAACACCTGAAAACTCAAAGAAACAAATCAACAAGACAACAAGCACACGTTATATACTAGTCTCCAGTATTTTGATGGACATGCCAACCTTGTACTCTCTTTTACCTCTCTCACTCTTGTTTTACAAGAACTTGGGCCCATACGGCTCCAAGGAGGATATCATATAGCCTTCCTCACATCCTCTCCTACTTCTATGCTTTATCTTTATAATCACTTGGTGTGCTGTTCACCATAGTGGTTAACATAATCAAGCACCACTCATAGTTTGAGGTGCAGGTGATTACAGGCAGTCTAACCAATGGCGAGCAATGATGTGGCACATCAAGTGCACTATCTTTTAAAAGGAAGTTTGCTTAGTCTATAGTAAAAAGGCTTTGTGACATGGAGAAGGGTAGAGTAGTGTTGTCAGGAGCACTCTGCATCTCACCTAGGCTTGCTAGGCTAGGAAGAGGATACTGAGTGTTCACTGCACGACAAGGCAGGTTGGTTGTACAAAGTTTATATCCATACAAATGATTTTCTTGCCTATTCATATAATGTTGTCCACTCAATGTTGTTAATGACTTAGTTCTCCCATCATCATACGGTTTTGCCTTCAACAACTATCCCCAAACTCTGAGTGTGTAATGTTGGCATGTTTCGTCACCCCAAGAACACTGCACTATGGATTGTAAGATTAAGCATCTTCACTGAGCACTACACATGGTTTGGTTAGCACTGAACATTGAGCACTCTGAAGTTGGATGTGGATGAGTAAACTGAATTGTCACCATTTTGGCGATCCTACTAGGGAAGGGTTAATTGAGTTGTGAGTTGATGAGTTCTTAGTCTGGGAATCTAGAGAATTGAGATAGTAAGCCTTGAATTGAGAGGTCATTGAAAGGTTCATGTTGACCAATGAGACAAAACAAAATAGTTGTTGGGAAGTGTGGGCTATTACAAGAAATTGCTCCAAGTAACCCCAAACGAGTGGCATAGTCTATGGTGTGCTTAAAGACCGACATGTGGGATATACAATCACCAATGACCAATGAAGTTTAAGGTTGTAGAAATGCATAAGGTATGTGAAGCCTTTCAATTTGGAAAACAGGCAAGGAAACCATTTCCTAGAAATGTTCAAGGGAGTAAGAGGCCATTGGAATTAATCCACTCTGATGTGTGGACTACTAAAGCTGCATCTATTGGAGGTTGTCATTATTTTGTCACTTTCATTGATGACTACAACAAAAAAGTTTGGGTGTATTTTATGAAAAAGAAAAGTGAAGTATTTGGGCATTTCAAAGCTTTTAAAGCTATGGTTGAAAAAGAAATAGGCCTGCAAATAAAATGCCTAAGCTCAGATGGAGGGGGAGAGTACCTCTCAAATGAGTTTGCAAGTTTCCTGCAGGAGCATGGCATAAAGCAGCAATATTCATGCATTCATACCCCACAGCAAAATGGACTTGCAGAAAGGAAAAACAGGCATATTGGAGAGGTATCTCGTGCCATGCTTAATGAAAAAGACCTGCCATATTATTATTGGGTTGAAGCAGTTGCTACAACAGCATTAGGAAAAAAGGGAGCTCATTTTGAGGCCTTTTACGGTTTGGAAAAATAAGCTCTCAACGAATCAATAGAGGGCCAACATAATGTTGGAAATTCACGAAAATAGAAAAAAGAAACAAAACTTAATGTAGGTACAAGCGTGCTACATTAATGTGGAGATTGGTTTTTTATTCTCACAAGATCTTTGGACATGAAGATAGAATCTAGTATGACATTTTATCTGACAAGGGCCTTCTCGCTTCCACCTTCCTTTGAACTTTGAAATGTTGTGCTGCCTTCCTTCGAAAAATCTACCATTCTACACCACTGCCTCATTGTGCAGCAGCCTCTTCTTTTCCAAAATTGCTCCCTTGATCCTGTTTAGCGTAGAGTAAGATGTTTCTTGTCAACTGTGTAGAGTAGCGATGGCAAAGCTCCGCTTGTACTTGCAAAAGGCTAGGAATAATTCCTCTTATTGTCTCTATGCCAACATGGACTTAAGTAGCATAGAATCTGGGTGTAGAGTGTGTGTAGAATAGTGGCAAAGCTCTACTTGTACTTGCATAAGGCTAGGAATAATGCCTAAAGCATTGGTTGAAACTTCTTAAACGCTAATCTCAAGAAAATCAGCTCCTTGAGAATGGCACCAAATGTTGGCTCGTTCCCTCGACTTTCGCAAGAAGAGTAGGGTATTCTCACTATACAGGGTTCTGAGGCTTTTTGTCACCTACAGATATATGGATGTTTTTGTTTGTAGTATAAGTGTAGCTTAGGACCTTGGGTCATATTCCAATGAGAGATGTAGGCTTAAGTTTGGTAAGAAAACATAGTGCATGCATGTATGAAAGGAACGTGCATCACCATGATTGGGGCAATGAAGGATTTTGCCACCATTGGGGGTTGAAAGGTTTAGGAGGAGTTTACGGGTTAGAGGGAGGTTCACGGTTTAGAAGGGGTTCAAGGTCTAGAAGAGGGTCTAGGGTTTAGAAGAGGTTTAGGGTTAAGAAGGAGGATCCAAGGTTCAAGGTAGAGTACATGGCAGAGAACTTGTCTCCCTCGTAGATCATGGAGGTCAAGGGTTGAGGGACTAAGGGTTTTAGGGGGAGCATAGGAGTGGGCAAGGAAGAAGGTGTAAGAGCATGAGGGAGAAGGAGAGGGACGAGAAGGGAGGAGGGAGGAGAAAGAGGGAGAAGGAGAGGGATGAGAAGGGAGGAGGAGAGGGAGGAGGAGAGGGAGGAGAAGGGAGGAGGAGAGGAAGATGAGGAGTTGGGAGGAGGAGAGGGAGAGGAGGGGTTGAAAGGTTAGAGGAGAGGGGAAAAGGAGTTGTAAGGTTGGGACATGCTTTTGGACATGGAGGGCAAGGAAGCATGGATACTTGGAGACAATTGGTTGGAATACCAAAGTAGAACATTTTGTGCATGTAGGAATTGTAAGACATTCTCTCTACATGTAGAACTTGCATATAGAAGTTGCATGTAGGAGTTGCAAGTTGCATGTAGGAGTTGCATGTTGCATGTAGGAACTGCATGTAGAACATGCATGTAGAAGTTGCATGTAGCACTTGCATGTAGAACATGCATGTAGGAGCTGCATGTAGGACTTGCATGTAGGACTTGCATGTAGAACATGCATGTAGGAGTTGTATGTAGAAACTTCACGTAGGAATTGTATGTAGAATTTGCATGCAAGTTGGATTATTGCTAGCCTTATGCAAGTATAAGCAGAGCTTTTCCGCTACTCTACATCAATCTACACACACATTCTATGCTACTTAAGTATATGTTGGCATAGAGACAACATACCCCGAGATCCATTTTATTACCCTTTCTCAGGTTATGGCTCATTGTGATCACAGAATTGGGACACCATGCGTGTAACCCAATGGATATGGAACTTGTGGCATGCCAGTCGATCCTGTTGTAAATCCTTGGCACCATATAATTTTTTTTCTTTTTTCAGGAAGCCTGTATCCACAATTTGTTCTTTTAGATAGCTACTAGGATACTTTCTACCTTAGTCTATGGTTGACACATGTTTAGAAAGAAGACGAAGATACTCGACTAGGTGTGAAGAGTTCTTGAGTCAAAGGAATTGGCTACATCCTACCATGAGAATTGGTGCAGTCTTAGAGAACCAAAGTTCGATGCTTGAAGGAGATTGGAGGAAGAATCAACTATACAACAGGAGCGGAGAGCATGAGGGGACAGACTCGGCCATGCTACCCCAAGGGTGGAAGTTGATTTACTATGTAGAGTTAGAAGGATGGAATGCTGGTCTTAGGCTAAGGCATCCCAGATGATTGGTAGATGAAGGCCCATCATGGCAGGTGGAGTTTGAGCATTCTTCCATAGAAAGCTTGGATTTTGAGCAGTTGGCCATTTCCTCCTTGGAACCCAAAATAAGTGTGAGTACCGTGCTAGGGAACGCAAAAATGACATTGATAATACTCAATTGGTATTCTAGAGAAATTATGTCAAGAAAGATACGAATGAAGAAGGCCAGCTACAACAGATGGCCAAAGAATCAATTGATAGGAAGAGCAGCGTGCTTTTGATGGAGAAAGGAACCAGCAAATACCTCAAGAGGTGAACATGGAGTAGCTTAGGCAATTTGCTTAAGTTTCCATCACTATGGACAAAAGTTGCACTCGGCCTATAGACGTACAACGATGTACGCCCTTAAGGCTTGAAGATAGTGTAATGGATCGATTGTGGGTTGGTAGGCAGTGACCTGGATATGATACCTAGGTGGAGAACCACTGACTCGATTCTTCCAAGTGGGAGACCTATCTACCCTAGGTATGAAACTTCAAAGGTACTGATGACAGAGACCCGGGTCTCGTATAATCATTTGTAGAGTTTCTTGCGAGTTTGTCACATCAATAGTGCCACAAAGGATGAGGAATATATAAATTATTTTGTGTGTACTCTAATGAAAATTGCTGAGAGATGGTTCAAACAATTTCCAATTTGGTATTTTCTTGATTGGTATATGATGTTTATGCGGAGGTTTACACACAAAATTAATGAAGAAGATGTTCAAACAAAGCTAAGTGAGTTGAATCAAAGTAAAGGAGAATCCTTCCAAGAATTTGCTCTTAGGATGCAGGATCTTATCAATTAGTCAAGTACTATGCCAGATGATAAGTCTATGCAAGCCTGGCTGATCACAAGGTGTACTCGAGTAGGACTCTGTAAACCCGAGATAGTCAATCCAACTAAGACTTATGTGGAGTTACAAGACCGAGTTGTTGCTTTGGAAAAGAGTGAGGGCTCAAAGAGCAAAACAAAGAAGAAAGATGCTAACATCGACACTAAGGAGACATCAACAAAGAAAGATAAGCTCAAGATCTAGCTAACAAAGGCCTTAAAGGAGTTGGGCATTTGAGGAAAACTGAGTAATAATGAGAAATGGTGTAATAATTGTTATAGGAGTGGAGACTTGGAAGAAGAATACAAAACCAAGTATTGTAATGCTTGTACCAAGTTTGAGCATGATGACTCGGACTGTTGGTTCAATGGTAAAAGTCACCAATTGTCAATGAATTAGGTGACAACTGATGCTAGGCCACAAAGCAATAAGCTACCACATCCCAGGCAGAATGACAAAGGCAAGAATGGTAAAGAGAAAAGAGATCCATCCAAGGTCAAATGTTTTTATTGTGGAGAAAATCATCTATGTCCTGATTGCCTAATTTGGGCTAAACATTTAAGATTTCTCAAAACTAACATGGAAAGGAAAGAAATGCTTCTACAAACACAGGTTCCTTAGGTAAAGATATTAATTGGAAATCTCAAAAGGAGTTTGTAGCTAAAATTGCAAGGGATATAAAGGGAAAAGCATCGACAGTGGAGATGCCTAGCAAACAGTCTCAGCCGTCCATTACCAAGCAAAGAGAATCCTCAAAATCTAAGGCCAGTGCATCAAAGAGCAACTTCACTAGAATCTAGCACAGAGCTAGTCTGAGCATGGAAAATATTCAAGAACTTCTAAATCAATTTAACATTCAGCTAAGTTGATGCAAATAGCTCTGTATTGTTGGGACTTCTTTGCATAGAAGATTAAAGAATCATCCAAGAAACCAAAAGAGGTGGATTATTTAGCCACTATACTTGTCATTGATACTCCAATAGGCGATGAAGAAGTACTAGTGATTACCATCAAAGTCAATAAACAGACTATATAAGGTGTGATAGTAGGTGGTGGTTCTGGAGTAAACATTATATATGAAAAATTTGCTAAGAGGTTGAAGCTCAAGTCCTTCAAACCATCTCCCTTTCAAGTATGTATGGCATATCAACGGCCAGTTGACCCAAAAGATATGCTATAGGATGTTGTTATCTCTATAGGAGGTATTTATTATACAATTAGATTTATTGTAATTGACATGCCTATCCAATACAGTTGGGATGACGTTGGCTTTAAAGTGCAAAAGTATTCCATGATTGGGGTTCAAAGAAATGATTATTAAAACAAACAATCAAGATGTATGCAGTCCTACAAATCCTCGAAAGATTCCAATCAGTTGTCGACCTAAGGATTTGGAAATCACAGGTCCAATTCCCCAGGTTGTCGAGTCACGACTGATGGAATTACAAATACTGCCCATGGGTGAAGTTGATATTTTCCAAGTGGCTGCAGACATCAAGCATATATTTTCATAGTGGCTATAGACATCAAGCAGAAATTTAAAGTCGAAAAGATTGCCAAGCAAAAAGATCTGAGTAACTTCATTGAAGACATTGAAGGGGAACGAGAGCTAGCTGAAACAGCAGTAACCATTATGCGACTTGGTACTGAACAATTTGTATGCAATACCAACACAAGAAGTCACAGAAGACAAACTTGCAATGGCGGTGGTAAAAGCCAATCTTTCTTCCGAGCAACTAAAAGTCATCAACGAGCTATTCATTAGGTACAAGGATGTTTTTTCTTGGAATTACACTGATCTATGTGGAGTTCCTCTCGAGTTGTGTCAACATAGAATACCTTTGGTGCCGAATGCTAAACCAATTCGACAACAAAGGTATAGAATGAATCCAAACTATGCTAAACAGGTGAAAGTTGAGCTGGATCAACTTTTATGTGCTGGCTTTATTTATACTATTGATTGCAGTGATTGGTTGTTTCCCATTGTGAGTGTACCTAAGAAGAATGGTAAACTATGAATATGCATGGATCATCGGAAGTTAAATGCACAAATTGTCCCTATTCCTTTTCCAATACCTTTTATTGATGGAATCTTGGATTAAGTTGCACATTTATGGATGGTGACATCATATTACTATAGCTCTAGAGGATCGACCTAAAACTACCTTTGACAAAGTGCGGATCATACTAGCCTAATCTATCACTTAATGAGCATAAAGATCATGGAGGATCAAACCAAATACGAAAAGCCATGGGGAGAGAGACAAGAAGAATGAAAAACTCAATCTATTCCAATGTGCTATATTCTCAACAATACATGATAGGCCTCTTATATAGAGAGTGCCCTTTGAATAGTCAACACATGTGGGATCCTCTGATCCACATCTCTCCTTGTGGATATCCTCAATCCACATCTCCACATCAATTAGTCCACATCCTAGGGTGGCTACTTTAATACATTCCTTATCACATACCTCAGCCTTTAATCTATGTGCTCATGGCACCATATCTCAACACCTCCCCTTGGTGCCATGATCCATTGGATACTGCATGGTTGTCAGATATGAGTTACTAGATCAAATCCTCCCCTGGATGCTTACATGGCTCTTCTCAGGTGGCCAGGTTTGATTTACAAACATATGGACTGAAGGTGGCAAGGTTTTTGCTTCTCAATGCTTGATGTCAATGTCATTGTCTTCTTTGCTTGACGTAGCTTGATCCATGATGCTTTGTTCTACCATGTGTCTTAATGCTTTATGTGTGGATGCCATGTTTTGTGCTATGGTCATCTCATGCATTTGTGCTTTTGGCATGCTTATGGACAACGATGTGTGCATTCATGCTTTGATTTGTTATTTGTTGCAAAGGTCTTACTAATTGATTTCTTTCAATATTGGCAGTGTCTAATTGCTAACAATGATTTAGATCGGACAGAGCGTAGAGCTCAAAAAGACGATCGCTTTTTCTTTTTGGAGCGTGTGCAAATTCTTCCTGGATTGGAAGTTACGGCTTGTCGAAGTTTCTGTGAAGAAGAGGGCCTCTGATGATGTGGCACAGGGATTCACATGCTGAATTCCAAACTGTGCTTGGCAGGAGCTATGTGGTTAGGTGGCACTCTGGTGATGTGGCATTTAACTAACCCTAACCTTAGTTGTTGTAGGTTCACTTAACCATTGACCAAGGTAAGGTCTAAACTTAGCCTTTAGTCTGACTAACTTAACCATAGCTAAATCTTATCCTGCCACGTGTCCAATGCTGACCGTTAATTATGGCTAACCAAACATTTACTAACCATGGTTATGTTAGCCACGTGGCCTTATCTACCACGTGGCATCATCTTCCTCAGATGGCTCTCAGAAGGCCATGAGTGATGACGCCTCTGAACTCGTCGAGCTGGAGCACCTCTGAAGGCCATGCATGTTTGCAGTAGCTGATTGAGCTGGAGCGCTTTCTTCCGTGGGCGTTTGCAGTGGAGTCGTGGCGCTGTGACTTGGTGAAGCTTTGCGAGAAGGAGGCTGTGGAGCCTAGGCGCTGTTGTTGTGTGGAGGCGGAGCTGCAAGGGCTGGTCTGTTGGAGCGCTGCTATGCGTCACGAGCTTCAGAGCTTCGGTAACTGGGTGCTTTACAACAGCAAGAATCAAACCTTATGGCGGAGTTTCCGGCATCCCACTGATACGCTCTTGGCCCACCAGCTCTTCCTTCCCATCATGCGCTAAAGGCACTGTGGTCTTGGATGCGGAGGCGTACGAGCTTACAAACTGCCTCCCCTGTCTCCAGCCCAATGGTTGGTGGTGATTGAGAGCGACCCCTGCCAGGGAAATGCTCTAGCTTCTCTCCATCACTTGCTTTGAAGTCTCCAACATGAGAGTCTCCTTCTAAATTCCGTAACGAATTACCACAGCATCGCTGCTGTCCAAATGCCACCGTCAAATTGTTGCTGCTTACCGATGCAGGATTTGGTTTCGCCGAACATAGAGCTTAGAAGCATTTGTTTCAGACCCTCCCTCGCTGTGGCCTTTGTTGGATGGAGCCGCCTATGCTTGCTTTGCTATCAGCTTTCGTAGTTCATGTTGTTGAAGAGCCGTTTGGGACATAGAGGAGCTGCCTGTGAGCCCGAAGTTGTTGCAGGTCATAATTGAGGCTCTGCTTGCTACTGCTGAGGCGGGTTTGCTGAGGTCGTTAGGCACTGCTGTGTGTAGGCAGAGAAGGTACAAAAGGTCGTTGATCAGTCGGCAATCGCTTGGAGCCGCGTTGGACAAAGCTTTTGGCTGAAGGCATTGGTGTTCATGGCCTTTGGGTCATGGTAGGAGCCGCAGGTCGTTGGGAAGCTGCAGGTTGGGCCAGACGTCTTGATCGGGACGGTCCTGTTGTGCTTATGGCTTATACAATGGAGGCGAGCTGCTACTCAAACTTACAATGCCTGCTCAACCTGGAGTGCCATAGCTTCTACCCACCCCTCCCTCTGCATATCGGGCTAGGTCACTGCAAAGGCGTAGATAGGCTAGGTACACATTTATCTTTCTTCTCTCTCAAAGGATAGGTCAAGGTATCTCTTTCTCAATGAACGGAAATGCATGATGGAAATTTGTTTAGGTAGAAGAGAACTCTCAATCTCAAACTAAAACTAATCTTGGAGAAAACTTGATCTCCTAAGGTATTTCTACAACTAATCTAGGAGACTATACCTAAGCTCTGATACCATGACAAAGTGCGGATCGTACTAGCCTAATCTATCACTTAATGAGCATAAAGATCACAGAGGATCAAACCAAATATGGAAAGCCATGGTGAGAGAGACAGAAAGTATGAAACACTCAATCTATTCCAATGTGCTATATTCTCAACAATACATGATAGGCCTCTTAGATAGAGAGTGCCCTTTGAAAAGTCAACACATGTGGGATCCTCTGATCAACATCTCTCCTTGTGGATATCCTCAATCCACATCTCCACATCATGTAATCTATGTGCTCGTAGCTAGACATTTATGGTAGAAACTTTTCATGATTATCTCACTAAATTCATAGCCATTTACTTGAATGATTTCTGTGTTTACTCCTCTGATAAGGATCATCTGGCTTAAAGGTATTTCAGAGATGCAGGCAAGCATGTATTTCACTCAACCCGGCTAAAAGTGTATTATTTATTCGAGTGGGAATATTTCTAGGTCATGTTATTTCTCAAGCATCGAGCTTGGTAAAATTTGTGCTATACAACAAATGCCTGAGAATCGAACTCAATTGTGTTCTTTTGTGGGCTTTATTGACTTCTATAGACTCTTTATTTAAGATTTTGCCAAGATTGCAACTCCATTATATGAGTTGACAAAGAAAGATGCTAAGTTTGAATGGACCACCGAGCTGTCTGTGGTTTTCCATGATTTAAAAAGCCAAGCAATGGTTACACCCTGGGATTTTATTTTTATGTGCATGTGGATGCTTCTAGTTATGCACTAGCCATTATCTTCGCTCAATAGGATGATTGGTTAGATTACTAGGTCAACCGTCAACATCATATTAACACCGAAGTTTTGTGATATGTGCAACACATTAACATCTACAAAGGGCACTAAGAGTGCGGCCACATGGATCTCCATTTGGGAGGTTTGGGAAGGTAAAGTCGCAAATATTCAGGCCACATGCTAACGAAGGGGGGCACCTGAATCCGCTGTGAATGGAGGCCGGATTGGACGGCTAAGATATACAATACATTTTTGCATTTCGAAATCTGTAGTTATATTTTGGCTTTAAAACTGAGAGGAGGAGTTCTACAAAAATAAAACTTTTCTATGAACAATGAGCCAAATCACAAGATTTGTTACCATCATGCGCAGATTAAGATGGAGCTTGACCCGGTTAAGGTACGAATGGTGAAGCGCTACCTACCTTAAAATAATAGCGATACGACCCACCTCCGAACATGTCCGTTTCAAGTACTCTCGCAATTGGGTTTTCAAGGTCAGATCCTTTGGGGCCAGTGATGAAGGCAACAATGCTGATCGTGTTGAAGTACTCTGTAATATTGGTGCACCTCACTTGTCTTTTGTGAGGTTTAACAAAGAGCGCATGTAGCATAAAATTACCATTGAGTCGCTCTGGATAAGACATGAAGGAGTCCGCCAGCAAGGGATTTTTTTTTTTGGGGGGGGGGCGGCTGTCAAACTCTGAAGATGGAACAGTTTTCGCAAGGCCAGTTTTAGCTGTGGACTGGAAGTGGAATGGGTCTAAAGCACAAAAACAAGTGGCTCGGAGATGCTGAGCATAGAGGAGGAACTCACGTCTTTGGAACGGATGCCCCGGCTGCCTAATGTTGAGAATATAATATGCATCTTGCAGAATTGCAGAAAAAAGAAAAATTTAGCGTATGCCAAGCGTTTGCATGCTTACCTTTGCAAAAGTGGGCTGGAAGCTCATAAATGTCTTGGAAACTATCTTGTCCCAATGTTGGTGGAATGTGGAGGCATGTGCCATAGTCAGCAAGCTTTTCACAAGCTGGTTGATCGCAACGAGTGTTCTTGGACTTCCCTCATTATGGGCCATATGGCATGTGGGGAATCACAGCATGCCCTCAACCTGTACCTGAAAATGCACGAGGATTCTGTACATCCTAGCAAGTATACATTTGTGGCCCTAGTGAAGGCTTGTGCCAGGCTGAAAGATGCAGAAAAAGGCCAAGAAATACATGCTGATATTGCACGGTGGGAATTGCAAAGGGATCCTTTTATTTGCAACACATTGGTCGGCATGTATGCCAAATGTGGATTGCTTGCAAGGGCACGGGAAGTGTTTGACAACATGCTAGCTCGAGATGTTGTGTCATGGAATGTACTGATTGCAGGATATGCTGAACATGGTCTTGGTGAGGAAGCAATGACCTGTTTGGAGCAGATGCAACTGCAGGGCCTCCGTTCAAATGCTATCACGTATGTTTGCAGCTTGAAAGCTTGTGGCAGCATAGGAGCCATATATAAGGGCCGAGAAATACACGCTGAGATTGCCAGACAGGAATTGGATAGAAGCCCTTTTGTTGGCAACGCCTTGGTGGACATGTATGCCAAATCTGGTTCTCTTGCAAAAGCACGAGAAGTGTTTGACAAGCTTCTACTTCGAGATGTTGTGTCGTGGAATATACTAATTGCAGGATATGTGGAACGTGATCTTGGTGAGGAAGCACTGAAGTGTTTTGAACAGATGCAATGGGAGGGTGTTTCTCCAAATGATGTCACTTTTATTTGCAGCTTGAAAGCTTGTGGCTGCATAAGAGCCATAGAGAAGGGGCGAGAAATACATGCTGAGATTTCCAGACAGGAATTGGAAAGATTTCATTTTGTTGGCAACACCTTGGTCGACATGTACATTAAATGTTGCTCACTTGCACAAGCACGGGAAGTATTTAACCAGCTGTTAGTTCGAGATGTAACCTCATGGACTGCATTAATTGCAGGATATGCTGAATGCGGGCTTGGTGAGGAAGCACTGAACTGTTTTGAACAGATGCAAGTAGATGGTGTTTGTCCGAATGATGTCACATTTGTTTGCATCTTGAGAGCTTGTGGCATGATAGGAGCCATATACAAGGGCCAAGAAATACACTCAGAGATTGCCAGACAAGAATTGGACAGAGCTCCTCTTGTGGGTAACACCTTAGTTGACATGTATGTCAAATGTGACTCACTTGCAAACGCACGAAATGAGTTTGACAAGCTGCTAGTTCAAAATGTAGTGTCGTGGAACATATTAATTGCAGGATATGCTGAACATGGCCTTGGTGAGGAAGCACTGAATTGCTTTCAACAGATGAAACTGGAGGGTGTCTGTCCGAACACTGACACATTTGTTTGCAGCTTGAAAGCTTGTAGTAGCTTAGGAGCCATAGGTAAGGGCCAAGAAATACATGCTGCAATTGCCAAACAGGGATTAGAAAGAGATCCCTGTGTTGGCAACACCTTGGTTGACATGTATGCCAAATGGGGCTTGCTTACAAAAGCACAGGAAGTGTTTGACAAGCTGCTACTGCGAGATGTAGTCTCATGGACTGCCCTAATTGCAGGATATGCTGAACATGGACTTGGTGAGGAAGCACTGCACTGTTTTGAACAGATGCAAGTGGAGGATGTCTCCCCCAATGCTGTCACATTTGTTTGCAGCCTACAAGCTTGTGGCAGCATACAATCCATAGACAAGGGAAAAGAAATACATGCTGAGATTTCCAGACAGGATTTGGAAAGAGATCCTTTTGTTGGCAACACCTTAGTTGATATGTATGTCAAATGTGGCTCGCTGGCAAAAGCACGTGAAGTATTTAACAAGCTACCAGGTCGAGATGTAGTCTCGTGGAATGCAATAATTGCAGGGTATGCTGAACATGGTCTTGGTGAGAAAGCACTGAACTGTTTCAAACAGATGCAACTGGAGGGCTTCTCTCCGGATGCTTTCACATTTGTTTGCAGCTTGAAAGCTTGTGGCAGCATAGGAGCCATAGACAACGCTCGAAAAATACATGCTGAGATTGCCAGACGGGGATTAGAAAGGGATCCTTATGTTGGCAACACCTTGGTCGACATGTATGCCAAATGTGGCTTGCTTGCAAATGCCCAGGAAGTTTTTGATAAGCTGCCAGTTCAAGATTTAGTCTCATGGACTGCACTAATGGCAGGAATTGCCCAGCTAGGAGAATGTGAAATTGTTTTCCACATGCTTGAGACAATGACTGGAGGTGGTCTAAACCCAGACAGGGTCACGTTCCTTAGTGTTCTTACTGTATGCAGTCACACGGGTCGAGTGAAGGAAGGCCACATATACTTTGAAGCCATGAGCAAAATACATGGCATCGTTCCAACTATTGAGCACCACACTTGCATGGTTGATCTCCTTGGCCGTACAGGCCGTTTAGATGAGGCAGTAGCAATGGCAGAGAAGATGCCTTTCCAACCTAATCTTGTGGTGTGGCTCTGTGTTTTGGGTGCTTGTCAAAATTGGGGTGATATGGAGCTTGGAAGTCATGCCTTTGAATATGCAGTGCAATTGGATGACAAGGATGCCACAGCCTACATTTTGATGTCTAATATCTATGCAGGTACTCACAGGTATGAGGTTGAGAAACAGGTCAAATTTCAATGCATTGATTGAAAGAAACTGCATGGAAGAAGCCAGGGCAGGACTTGGTCTAAGCTTGGCAGAATTAGGCATACGTTTGTGGTAGGGGATTTAAGACATTCCCTGATCAAAGGTTGCGAAGGTAGAGGGACATTCCCCAAAATGGGGGAGATAGGATTTATTTGGCCAATTGGGAATCATGTATACACACGGCAAGGCATTACTTATGATGGTGTTGAAAATCACAATAGAGGGTATACGAAACGGAAGCTTCTCATAGATGGAGACAGATAGATCTAGCAAAGGCACTCACATAGTGGTGTAGTTAATTTCAATCCAATTTCTCTCCTTCATGGTACTTAACATATTTGTGCAAGCAAGTAAATAGACAATACTCATGAGAGAGATGTAGAACCACACTATATATTTCCGTCCTAGACATGGACACAATACAAAAAACAAGTCTAATGTACCACCAAAAATGGGGACCCCTGTACTACCAAAATAACAGTCAGCCTGCGAGCTGCGGTAGAGCTTGAGTTGGCCTCGTTATCGCACCCGCAATCACACCTTCAAGCTGTCCATCCCGGACAGCCAAAACTAAGGTAGTGTATGCTAGAAGACTTGATCTCCTTGCTGACCTGATGTGCAGCCAATGATAAGGCACAATCTCCCCCTATGATCCACCTTCCTTTCTGCCCTGATAGACAGCTAAGAGTGAAGATTTTGTTGAACTCTTTGTCTACTCCAAATAGCCACCGTCCTTGTCCTTAAAATGGTCCTTGAGGCAGGCTCTCTATAGCTCCAATCTGCTCTTCAAAGGGATGATACGAGCGAGCCCAAGGGCTCTTTTTTATGGTGCCCAAGGGCCCCCAAAATGGACCAACCAGACAAGTCGACCCCCAATTTATGTTGCAGCCTTCCATACAGCTACTTGACAGAGGCGCCTGTTGTCTGTACAGTCTCTGCAGGCTCCCGGGATGCTGACATCACCTGTCCTGCTGTCCTGCCTGCACAGATCTGTTCCAACGAGTCCCGGAAGGACACGTGGCCTCTCTCTACAGTTCCTCTCCACGGGAGGCTCCTTCTTGCCAGATGCACATCTAAATGTACTGCCCACATGGCAGTCTATGTGCTGCTCTTGTGGCAGTCCCGTGTCCATGCTTTTCTTTGCCAGTATGCTGTCGACATGACAGCCAATGTGGTGTCCATGTGGCAGCTCTTTGATCCATGCTAGATCTGACCATGTGTCATCCTAGATTAGTGCCCACATGTCTTCCAACGCACACAGGTCCACCTTTCCTTTGCTCTCCTCATTTGGGGGCTCACAAATGGGAGGTGACCACACAAACTCCAACACCTATGTGTCACAGCATCCTTCCTCTACTAATAGCAAACAGGTCTCTTTGCTTTCAACCACTTTTGCGTGCACAATGTGTTGAAATATCCAATTGCCACAACTGAAGTAGTGGTAGGGAGGCATGTATTGAAATGAAAGGACTCCACGTGTGTGAGGGAATAGAGCTCGGACACAGTCACATACACGCATGTGAAGGAGGGAGAGGTTACGGTGCGAGGAGTCCACATATGACTATGTACTAGCTATTGCTTGGTACATTAGAACTATATATATAAACTCTATTAGAATTAGGGTTTAATGGTCCCTTCTTGCCTTTTTGGCACTTGAATATGCATGCCAGTATACACATAATAATGTGGAGATTACCATCTCCAATAAATTCCTTCTCATTGTTGTGGATCATGGAATCACTTTGGCATATGCTTCTATTTAGCACCGTTGTTCTTGTTCTGTCCTTTGAGGTCTAACATGTATCTGATTTTCTTTCACTGGTATTCATATGAAAACTAGTTTTTTTTCTATCTTTGATGCTTGTTTTCCTTTGTGGTACTCTACATGTTCATGCTAACAATTGCATCACCAAAATAATATGTGTTGCATGTGGAATCTAGATGTCTCATTATTATTGTACTTATGTTGGTAAGCCAACTTTGATTTGATGTTGATTATTTGAATTGAAGGTTATGAGTATGGGATAACAAGGATACGTGAGATGTTGGAATTGCATCACGAGATATGGACTAACTTTCAAGGCACCCTCATATTGCACATTGTGCACAAGTACACTTGATAAAGCAAAGACAAGGGTCATATTAAGTGTAGTGTAATGAGAAAGCTCAACATAATCAAGCAATAGCTAGAGAATTAGTGTATGACCTTACAGTCTGGATGAGGAGCTCACCAATCAACTAGCTATCGCCAAAGACGAAATGGTGCTTCATTCATGGTTGTTGTGGCCTCACCAACAATGTAGAATTGAGAAATATGAAAATCCCAAATCTGATGAGTATTTATAATGAATTACTTCACAAAGAAATTGGAGAAGGCAGCCACATCAATAAGTCCAAAAGGAAGAAAAAGATAGTCTTCATGGACATGGACAGCAAAGAAGAAGACGAAGATGAGCTTGTTGTCAAAATAGAGTCAGCGAAGAAGAAGGAGGCAAGCTGGTTATCAAAAAGACTCAACAAACATAGAAAAAAGAAGTTGGAAAAGCTTCTCAGAGAGATGGAATAGAGGAACCCAAAAATAGTAGAAATTTGATGCACCAAGTGCAAAGTGGATAGACATACCAACAAACGAATGTTGAGCAAAATGATATTGCAACATATGCAATCATTTGCACAACATGATCAAAGTTGGTTCAACACAAGCAAACAAACCATAGAGGTGAGTAGGTAGATAGGAGTGTTAAGAATGCTGTAAACTGCACCATAGATATAGGGCATTAGGTCAAGGCTAATCCTAACCCTAAGGAATTCACATAATATTCATCTTTATCTTGAATACAACATAGTGTAAAGCTAGCTATCTTATGCACTCCACCCTCTCACCTCAATTCTCCCCTCAAAGCCACTCATGCTTTGTGAGACTGCAAGCCCTTAGTTCGTCAAGGCAGAATCCCTTGCTCTTGTCAAGGAATAACCCCTTTTTTTCATCAAGGCATAAGCCCTCCTTAAGGCATTGTCGTCTTTCTTTAGATCACCTTGTAGAGTTCCTTCTCATCTTCGATTTGAGGCAAAAGTATTCCGATCCACTCTATGGAGCATCGATTATATTTATTTTAGCCTTGAGGTGTTTAATCTTTCTTTCTTAAGTGCTTTGTGAGGTTTTTCCTTTGTAAGGTGAGATAAGGATTCTTACGAGAGGTTTTTGAGTAACATCCTCTCTAGTTTTTGAGGGAACAAGGCTCTGATTTAATTGTGAGAGTGGATAAAAACTAGAGTAAGTCCTCAAAAGATTGGCAAAGAGTATTGAAGAAGCATATACATTCAAAGGCAAGACAAGTCAAAGGCAGTAAAAGAGACTGTGGTTTGACTCTCGAGTGTTTACAAAAGTGACATGGATCACGTAGCATACACACAAAAGAGAGAGGGAGATGGAGGAAGCCCTTTGTGTTCTTCTAGTAAGCATCTCAAAATACAACATAGACTAAGTATGCCATACAGATGTGGGCACTAAGAACAACAAGATAACTACGTCTAAATGTGGGATAGGATAAAATGTGTGTGCTACTTATTGACCACTGTATCAATGATGAGCAGGCAGATAGAGATGTGTCTTGATAAATCTCAACACTCCCCCTCAAGCTCAAGTCGCAAGGAGGATGAGTGCTTGAGCTTGCACTACTCAAGCAATGTACTCCCATAAACTTGGCAAAAGTTGTCACACATCTCACGGAGCAACATCTTAATGCAATTGTCTGCAATCTGATGCTTGGTAGACACATGCTGCAAATCTACCTCTGAGGATCTTCTCTCACATGAAATGTTAGTGGACCTCTATGTGTTTCATATGAGTGTGAAACACATGATTATTAGCTAGCGTGATGCTACTAGTACTATATAACCATATAGTAGACTATATAACCATATAGCCTCATATAGCAACTGTCGCCTCTCTATGATTCAAGCTCTACAGAAGACAATGCAACACTCAGCTGCTTCTTCGAAGACCACAACACTACAGCCCCTACAAAATTGAATACATATCTTGATGTGGATCTCCTATCAATAAACTACCTACACAATCAGTATCTCTGTGTGCATAAACCTTAGGCTCTACATCAGCCTTGTAGTGCAGTCCATCATTTGTATGCAATATCTCATAATTCGCCTCACAGTGTCAAAGTGTAGCTTCCTAGGTGCATGCATAAAATAGCTAAGTACTCCGATTGCATAGCTGAGATCTAGTCATTAGGGGAGAATTGGGGTCTCCAAAGGCCCCCCGATTAGCGTTTCCTAATTTCAAGGGATTAGTGAGATATCTAAGGTGTACCAATGGGAGTGCTCCTTTTTGTGGGGCAATGCCATGTTGAGGTGGAGGGTGGGCAAACCTGCAAATAGCCCCTATTGGCTACTCCTCTTACACTGGGGACCACTCAAACCATCCCCCCCCCCCACCGCCCCCTTCAACCCATGCTTGACCCTCCTCCCATATGCACCTCCCCCAAACAATCCTACAAGTCATTCAAGAGGCGATGGGCCCTTCTGGGTGAATTTTCCCCCCCTCTCAGCTTGTTACAAGCCTGCCCTCTGCTCTTCTCTGGTCCAGCTCCATTCTCCCTCCATTTTTCAAATGTGGGAACTCATTTGGCAGCTTCTCTTCCCCTCCTGCTCTGGTCCACTATCTTTCTCCCTCTCTAGCACCTCCTATAGCAGCTGCTCATTCTCTCTCCATTCCTAGCTATAGCACCTCCTACAGCAGCACCTGCTCATCCCCCTCTGCTCTTTCTCCCTCCATTCCTAGCTACAGCACCTCCTGTAGTGGCTGCTCATCCCCCGAGTCTGCTCTTTCTCCCTCCATTCCTAGCTACAACACCTCCTGGAGCAGCTACTCATCCCCTTCTGCTCTTTCTTCATCCATTCCTAGCTACAACACCTCTTGGAGCTTCTCTCCACCTTCAATTGCACCCTCTATACCTTCCCCCCCTCTCCCTCTCTCTCCCTCTATTGGAGCTGCTCTCTCCCTCCAAGCTGCACTTTCTAGTCCACTATTGCTATTGTGACATTTGTACAAGCATGGTGAGGAGACCTTGTACCTACAGCTTGAATGGTTGGATAGTCATGAGAGGATCTACCAAGGGTCCACATAAGCTTCCCAAGAGCAAAAGAGGTGGTCTTTTGCATGAATGGAAGGGCTGCATCATGAAGTTCAAGCTTGGGAAGAAAGGATGGCTTGCAAAGGTGCAACACATCTACATGGGGAAGGACATGTGCCTTCCTTCGTCAAGCAATCAATCGACAATACTATCGCATTGTAAGTCTGCATTTTGTGTAAGATTTCTAAGTGTAATGAGTCAGTTTGAACTTGTATTTTAATATAGCACTTGTGCATAGCAGATGTATTTCCTTCAGACTTTGAGGAGTGGGAACCAGTCGAGTGCTTCTTAGGTAAGTTTACTGCCATTCATGAGGATTTAGGAAGGAAAATGCATTCTGGAGAGAGGTCCTCTGCTTTGAAACAGAGAAATATCTATTGGTATAATGCCAAGTACATTACTCCAAGGACGGCATCAAGCTATGGCCATCTTCAATGCATTGCAACACCACAACTTGAAGACATGGATTTGTAGCATGGTGGACACAAGAACAGTGCAATCATACAAGGAAAAGATTGCAAAGGATGTGGGCATGGCCATGAAGTTTATATTTGGCTTTAAATGGGTAAGGTTGTCTTGGTTTATGCCTCTGCACATTTTTGCTTCTTGTTTTCAGAATATCCAAATGCACAGAACAAAAGCCATGTGGCCATGCAAGTGCCTACATGAGAATGCCCTTGAGGAATTGCTTGGGGTGAATTGGGGAAGCAGGTTAGGTGAACGAAAGGGTGATCTATTTCAATGCCATGTATGTAAGGACAACGTGGTTGTCAAGTACCACATCTCCCACCAAATGTTATATTTTTCTTTTCAATATAGGCGCTGGAAGAAAATAGGTGCAATTGGCTCCCCCTTGACTCTAACGACGATGATAATACAAGGGTAAGTTTATGTATTGATTCTCATTTAGGAGATGTCAAGAATGTGACCGTCATGTCACAGTGGACTCTCAGGGACTTGCGGGAATACCTATTGGTCATGGAGGATGGCATGCTTGAGTCCTTTCACTTTACCTTAAATGGTGAAAAGGTAGGAAAGCGTACAGAGAAGCGCATTCATAGTGCCACTTTTATCCCTCCTGCAATATTGAAGATGGTAAACTATGTGGGGTAGAACAATTGTGGATTTTGACATTTTCCAATTCATAATGGTGCAATTAATTTTGATGTTTTAAATGGTTTTGTTTCATGTCAATGTCAAGTTTTGCCCAAAAAAAATATAAATCATTTTATTATTTATATTTAGAGCATTTGGGTACATATAGGTTATAAGGTTACTTTAGTTTCAAAGTTTCACTATCATAGCCATAGTTCTCCTAGCTACCAAACTACCATGGATTCTACTATGGCTGCCTTTCATGATTTCATCTCCCGTACTCCATTAGTTGATAGAGAGGAGGAGCTATTTTCAATCTTTGATAAGAGCATTGATGTTCTATGCACCTACTTGGGAGCCCGAGATGATTTTGAAGACCTCATCAAGTAATGCAAGACCATATCACGAGTTTTGCATATCAACTTGATGAGTCTACAAAAAGATGGGTCCCAATTGATTATTTGAAGTACTTGTTCAATCAAGAACCCATGTTTGTGAAGCGTTTAGATCGCTTTTGAGCCCAGCTCACACCCCCAGGGCTTAGGGAGGTGGACACTGATGACCTCCTAACATGTGGAGTCATCGGAAACACAAGAAATAGGTTCCTATCCTAGGAAATGACCTTTATTTTCCTTCTCTAGGAGGAACAAATGGAAGAGGAGGCCTCAACCTCAAGCCCTTGACCCTGTCCCTGCCCTTTCCGATCCTCTTATTTTTGTAGATGAGCCCAACATCTACAATGAAGAGCCCATTGATAAAGAAGCTGAGGAGCAGGAAGTGCATTGGCCCTGGAAGTGCTCTAGAGACCTCCTGAACCCTATTCTACTTCTCAAATTCCATCCACCTTGGGCACCACCTTTGTTGACCCCGCAACAGTGATATGGCTGCTTGCTCCCCTTCTTGTCAATGGAGAACAATACCTCTTTCTCCATGACATCGAGGCTATGTTGGGTCTCCGAGAGGACAAAGCTCTTGGTGTCCTGTGTGGATACGAGGTGGACACGACTATGCAAGAACCTAGGTTTTTAGAAGCAGATGATTCAATAGAAGAGGTTCTTGCTTTAACACTGGCCAAAATCAAAGATGCAGACAAATTGATCTACTCTGACCTACCTGATGTTCTAGAATAAGCCTCCACATCTCACTCTGAACAGCAGGAGGCCTCTGGATCCATCCTCATTGATAAAGAGGAAGGGATTGAGCACGATGACTCCATAGTGGTAAGAAACTATGAGCTTTGAATTTCTTCTCTCTTGTTATAATTTTTCATTATCTACATTCTAATATAATGTTGGACTGTTGCAGGAGGCATTTAAGGTCGACCTCTTCTTATCTCGGCAACACCTTGTTCGTAGTAGCTTTGGTCGAGATCACTCACTGGCACATTACCTTGGCCAAGAAAAACGGCGCTTTGTGGTTATCCACAAAAAGTTTTTGCCACACGGCACTGATGACCTCTTGAAGTGCAAGGCCTTATCACGAGTGATTGGTCATGCTGACATCAATCAAAATGCTGACAAGGTCATTTTGGTGAACCGCATGGCTGTCCTCAATGCTTTTTGGAACCAATTTTCAAGGTATGGCATTGACGGCAACAACCATGTCCCTGGCCAACAATGACAATAGTGTTGATGCTCTATCGACTAGGTTTAGAGCTAGGAGTGTATTTGGGAATCCAAAGCCCAATGTTCTTAGTGTTTTAGAGAAGAGAGAAAGGCTATGAAACCTTATTGTACAAAACTTTTATTTTATATGAATACATATATAATTTTTATACAGTGTCCCATTTTGTGTTCTTTTACAAAATTTATTTTATATTGTCATTGTATTTTGTAACTTTAATTGTTGTTGGCATTAATATTTTCATTCACTATTCTGTTCAAAAGCATTCTATGAGATAAATTTTTGTGCTATAATGGTCATTTCTAAGCAATCCAGCAAGAATCTCACCCTGGTGCAAAAGGGAAAAGTATTTAGCATCGCACAGGGAGCCCAAAAAGGTCAAAACCCTCTATGGTGCATATGGAGCCCGTTTGACCAACAAGCCCCGTGTGATACTGAACACTTTTCCCTTCTGCGCCACATTAAAAAAACATCATTTGACCACTCAAATTCACACTGAACTTGCATAAATTGATGGAAAGCATCACATAACATGTATAATAACATGGGAACATTAATAGAACATAAAAATATCTTTATTCATTGGCCTCAAAGGGTAGAAATTTACAAAATGATTCAGATTACACCAAATGAACCTAAACAACATCTAGGGCCTAAGGGAGCGATCGGAGCAGATGCGCTTGGCGAGTGCAAGGTCCTTGTCCATCATTGTTACTCTTTTGGCATGGATAGCACATAAGTTTGTGTCTTCAAAAAGACCTACTGTCATTTGCTCCATCGCCTCTCGAAATGCTCCCATAGCACCTAAAGTGAAATGCACATCATCCTTATAATGCTGTGCTATTTCACGTACAACACGTTGGAAGGGTGCACGGGAATGAGATTGTCAATAGTGGTTTGGAACTTGTGGATCTCTTGAAGTGCCTTCACGCTTGATTTCTTGTGCCTCTTAATCTTTGGGAGACCTTGCACCAACCTCTAGACATGGCTCCATGGCCGCTTGGCCACTTTGAACTTCTCTCGCCTCTCTTCCCTTGCAACCTCCTCTTCAGACTCCTCTTCTTGTGTCTGGTGGGTCCTTTGAGGTGGCCTGTCGTGCCTAGGGGTCTGCTTTGTCCTTGTTCCCTTTCCCTTTTGGTGAGGCTATGAGATAGTAGGCCAAGGCTCTTGCTCAGCTCGTACTAGAGGCTCCTCATATGTGACAATCTTGAGGCACAGAGGGTTGATGGTGCTCTTCCGTGCGGTCTGCTTGGTTGGAGGATTGGGGCCAAGGTTCGTGATATCTGCGAGCCTGCCAAAATCTTCCTCTTGTTGTGGCCCCTTCAATCTCTCCATGTCCTCGCTTTGCCTTTCTTACTCCCCTTGTTGGTCTGGATGCTCCATGCCAGCTGGCCCACGGAGGAGGGAGGGGCAGTTGATCACGATTGATTGGACTATTTTGTCCCTCTTGGGAGACCTCTCTACTTCCACGGTTAGTTGTGTGGAAGGACTGAGAGGACCCCTGATCGTGCTTAGATCCTTCATCGTGCTGGGATTCCTCATCATGCTGAGATTCCTAGGATCCCCTATGAAAGTCGGATGGTGGGGACTCGTCTTGCTGGTACTCTTGATGATGAGAACCGCCTTCAGATCCCTGCTGACCATTGCCGTCTTGGCCACTGGGACCCGCAGTGTGTTCGGAGGCCATGGAGTTGTGAGGAGAGTGAGTAGCGTCTAAACGACATCCAGTGGGTCTAGCAGTTTGTTTAACTCGTGCCATAAAAGTGAGGGATTTTAAGGTTTTGAAGTGCTTTATATAGTCTTTTTTAAAGCACTTTAGGGTTTTTATTTATAGGCCCTTTTAAATTAGGGTTTTTTGAGCACACCCCCTCCCCCCGGTCTTTTGTTGCTAGTTCGGTAATGCTTGATCTTCACCACCCTCCCTCCCAACCCACCCACCCCTTCGCCCTGCCATGTCGCACAAGCAACCTTGCAATTGTCAAACAAATTTGTGAATTTGGAATCTATAATTTACTCAAAATAATGTTAACTTTATTCATCAAACATTTTACATTTGGGGATCTCTTAGGACCCAACGCCTCCTCTGTCTGACTCTACGTTGCAACCAAAGCGCAACCCCTTGACTCCCTATTGAGGACTTCCAAGCAGCACATCTCCTTGTCTTCTTGATATGTTGAACCGCTTTTGCAAGACTTGAGACCTCTACCTTATCACGCTTGAGAGTCCTAGCCTCTAAACATTTATAAAACCAATCGAACATTTCGTGTAGTGCATTGCTTCATGCAATACCACCCCCATGCCTTGTATTCTTGAAGTATGCCTTTGCTCTGTAGTGCAATTTCTCCATTCCTTGAGTATTCCAAATGGACAGAGGGCCCCATTGCTCCACAAACCATGGTGCATGTGCATAAAGAATATGGCGTAAAGAAAGACATCATATTAGAAACATAACTGACTCAAGTTTAAAGCACAAAAGTTCAACCTAATGAGGATTACCATGTAATGTGTAATATGTAACTCCCCCCATGCTTCTACCATCAATGATATGAATTCTCCCAATGATGTCCTGAATCTCTCATAATAAAGCTCATCTATTTGACCTTGTCTAAGCAACTTTATAAATGCATCAAGCTTTGTCCAGAGTTTTTCTCTCAAAGTAGCAATTCGTGGATGTGAAGCTTGATTCGTCATGCACTCACACAAAGCTTTCCGGTACTCCCAACCTAGGGTGCTTTGAGCCAATGTATGTTTTTCTTTATCAGCATTGTGGTTGGACAAGAACCTCCTTTAGCAGGAAGATTTTGTGTCTGTCTTGATTGTTTCTTGTCCTGCTTAAGCTTCACATGGCCTCTGTGAAGTCCCATTAGTGAGAGTAGTTTTTCAGCTTTTGCAATGCATTGTGCAGATACTTGTTGTGGCCTCAAATTCCAAGCATAAACTAGATGGAGATAGAGTAACTTATCAACTATGCAGCTCAGCATGCAAAGTACACATGTGTACCCGCTCCAATTGAATTGGTAGAATGGGATCCCACTTAGGATCTTTTTGTGATGATCAGGGGATGCACTTTGGTTGCAAGAAAGGATGCCATTTTCCCATTGTAGGCTTCCCTTTTGCATCTTCTGAGAGTGAGTGCAATACAAGCATGTCCATTTTGCATTTGCACCTGTATCACAACCATACAAGCACTTGAGGGTCTTCAAATCACCAGCTAAATGCCATTAAACTTGAAACATTCCATGCCCATCCACTATTAATGTTTTCCTTGCTTCTTGTCTTCGAATAATCGATGGGATGCTAGTTCTCTCCAAAACCCACTTCAATGTCTCATGGCACTCCTTTGGGTCTCAAAGGCTGCAAGCCACCATATGTCCTTCTCCAATTGGACTGAGAAACCCTGCTCAACTTTCTCATCCCCTTGAGCAAAATGCAAGGCGTCACTCATAATACAAATGCTCACCCTCTCTAGCTTGTGCTCCTTTACCAATTGAGCCTTATACATTTTTATAACAAATACTAGCTTACCATCTGTACAATGAAAGAGAAATACAGTAAGGATATAGAAATGAGAAGAAGTAAAGTTGAATGCGAAGAGAGAATTTCTCTTACCTTCTTTTCTCATCCCATAGAATTTGACCATGACTCTCTGCAAATTCTCTACATCTACGTAAACATTATTAAAAGCATTCATCTGCAACGTTTGGATGCTAGATTTTTTTTTACTCTTCCAAGTCATTGTGCCACTTACAATGGTATCCTCCAAGCTTTTCTCTAGCACATTGGTTTGTTTCTTGACGTGCAAGCCTTACAGACCACGGTGTTGGAGGCATTGTAGATATCTTATACTTTTCCTCTATAGTAGACTTGAAAATTTTAAAAACAGAGTTGTAAGCTTCACGACTTACACCAGCAACATCACAAGCTCCAAGCACCTCCTTTGCTTGCACGAGGCCCTTGTCCTTCATTACCTCTCTAGCAACTTGTTCACATAGCCCTTTTTGTCTAGGGTCCTTCAACACTTCAATGACATCACTTGGCTTTATTAAACTTCTTAGAACATATGAAGGATCATTATCATCCATTTCCATTGTTCCCATCACATCCTCCATGAAATTCCTAAAGTAGAGTACAAATGAGTCTTAGTGGAAACAATGCAACACCATGAATATTTTGGAGTAAGAAATTTCATTGAAAATTTGGTGAACTAACCTTGTAGACCGTACTCTTCTCTTTCGGGCACCACTATTGGTTGACAACGCATCCATAGATTGCAATTGTCTTTTCCTCTCCTTCAGTCCCAAAGGTGTTCCCTTCAACTTTTGTACTCATTCTATCGACTTCTCTCGTTTCTTCTCCACAGCATGTTGAACTTGGCCATAGATAGACCTTTCCAAATCTTGTTTTCTTTCAGCGAGCTTATGGATTGATTCTTCCAATTCCTATCGCTCCAAGTCCAACGCACATGCTTTGTCACTGAGTTCTTTGTTTGCAATTGGAGATTCTGCATACTATCATGCATTGCCACAATAGTAATATTTCCCAAATGTGCAAGTTCTTCTACTTAGGCTCTCTGCACCTCGCTTGCTTGCATAGACAATGTCTGAGAATGGTTCAATTGATTGCAATAACCGAGCAATCCAGCATGTCCATTGCCAACACACCGAACAACATCATGCACTATATGGAAAGGAGGACTCTTTTGGGTGGCAAGGTCTAAAGGATACAAGTTTCCATCCACCCAAAGGTCAAGATGCTTCTTCTCTTGCAATCGAAGACTGTGGAGCACACTTTGAGGAGTTGCACTAAATTTCAAATGGCATGTTCTTGCATATTCTACCTCCTATTGTAAGTTCACATGGTACTTGTTGGATATGTCCTCGAATGGTGCCATGAGTACTCAAAGAGAGGTATCAGTGATGCAGGGTGAAATGTAGGGGAGAGATGGCAAAGAAGGAGCAGTGAGAGGGAGAGAGTAGAAGAAAGAGAGAGGAGGAGAAGCAAGTCAGGCCAAGAGGAAGAGGAGAAGGAGAGTAGGGCGGTTGGTGTAGAAGGGAAGGAAGGAGCTGCTATAGAAGGGAGGAGGAGGGGAGAGATGCTACAGGAGGGAGGAGGAGGGGACAACTTCTGCAAGAGGGAGGAGTAGAGGAGAGGGAGTAGGGTGGCTAGAGAAGGAGGGGAGAGAAGGATGGAGGAGGAGCCAGAAGGAGGAGGAGGAGGGGAGAGGGAGGAGGGAGGAGGAGGAGCAAGACAAAGGAGGGAGGGAGAGGGAGGAGGATTACCAAAAAGTGAGCCATAGGAAGCGAGCCAAGGAGTAAAAGCGAGCCACAAAAAACCTGAGGTAGTCAATTTCAATTTGAAATAGAGAACACGAAGTATTAAACTAGTCTTAAATAATCCAATTACTATAAGCTGATGAAGATGCCAAATTATCGTGCTCTGTTTGCTGTCACTGTTATATATTCAGGACAATGACTATACACATCATGCTTCCAATAGGAAATCCTAGACCTCTCTTTCTTCTTACACTCACAGGCTCTGTCATTGGTCTGTTCATCTCAGGAGAGTTTATGCCATTCTCCTCAAGGACAACATCTATTAAATCCACAAGCTTATTTCTTTGTGCTTTACTTGAACCACCTTGCAAAATCCTTTTCCTCAACACATCTAGATCGGGTCTAGTCCCCAAGTGTTGTCCTAACATGTAGGCATAGTGATGGGCACTCTGCAAAGCACTCATTTTGCTAGATCAGATGCTGAAGCTTCATACAATGAAATATATTTTCCCAATCCATGGGCCGCTCTAATGCTAGAATGCTTATTCTCATATAGATTCACTGTAGGAACAAAGCTTGCATTTTCATATTGTGTCAAGAACATCCCTCCCCATTGACTAACATGGATATCCCAAAATGCCATCCAAAGTTTTAGCTCTGGTAGTTCATCATCCTTAACGTGAGCAAGGGACCAAAACTTGATTATCTTGTTTTTACATTCATCTGAAGCTATTTTTGATGTTGCATTCCACCATTTTCTACATAATAGTTTGTGCTCCTTTTGAAACTGAGGTCGGATGCATTGTCTTGTGTGTTCCACCATGCTCATCTCCCAATGGAAAATGCATGTTCTCTCCTTCCCTTCCATTTTATTATAGGGCCCACAATTGTACACTCTCCTCACAGCCATCCAAATTGCACCAGCACTATCTGCCATGAACCCTCGAAAGTCTAGTTTCTCAAAACGATTATTCTGCATTTGCCCATTCAACATCATCGAGATTTATACCTGTGCATGTGTATTCTGCACTTTGAACTCGAATGTCGCAATAGTCAGAAGCTCGTGCACAAAAGGATCATACACATGAGCTACCATAGTAACCCAGTCTCTAACCCAATGTATGTGGTCAAAATGCACCCACATATTATCAAGACTCCCTCCTGGCCTCATTTTGTTGACAAGGTCCACACCCGAGGCAGGACCAATAGTAGACATCTTAAAAATGTGAGGCTAGTTTTCATCTTGCAACTGTCCAGGAAAAAGTATGCTTTGAATGAAAGGATATCTACATCTATTCTTGAAAGCCAAAATTGCATCCAGACCCCCATCAAGCAAGATAGATTCTTTTCTTGCACATTGAACATACCTTTGAAGGCACATTCGGTGACACAACAATGGAGTGAGTGTTTCAAGAACCTCATGTAGCTTTGTCTCATCCAATCCTTCATTTTGAACACCCTCCGCAACAAGCAACATATCCATCAACAAATCTCGAGTCACTCGCATCTCTATGTTTTTGCATGAGGCATATGGGGCTAGCTTTGCATGCATCATGACCATCTCTTCTACTTTCTTGGTTTGTAGTCTTGATGCTCCAAGCTCCACTGGATGATTATGTGTACCCATATGAATTGCACATCTGCTTGTTTTTTCATGATCATGGGGAAGGCAGTAGTAAATAAATGCACTGCATGTCGCAACACACTCAGGATTCTCTCCACTGTGCTTACAAAAAAGAGACCCACTCTCTCTAGTTATGGGCCACATAGGGGGAGCTCTCTTCAACTTTCCTTTTTATTGTGTTTCATTGACCATTTCTGTGTGCTCATTGTATGCACAGTCAACATTGTAGCACCTCAAATAACCTCCACATCTACTAGTCCTTACAATACCATGGAAAAACTCTTGCCTACAAGTAGAGTATTCTATCCAAACATGTCCATCAAACTTTTGATCCATTCCTTGCATGGGAGAGCTAGAAGATATTGGGGGCAACTAAAAAAGAACATACCCATCATACCTATTAGAGAGCTCATTAACCACTTTGATTCTCTGTGCACTTGAAAATGCCACATGCAAACAGATTAACAATGGAAGGTGTCGCAACATAGTAAGAACGCTCACATCCGGCATGGAGTTAGCTTTACTGGAGGATGTTTTCTTCTTGCTAGTCACTATGAACATTGGATTCTTCCATCCGTCAAGCTTGAATCATTTCTCTCCCTCTTCCAACTCGATCAACTGAAGTGCCACTGAAACATCTTCAACTTCAGTTGCTTAATGCAACTCAATCTCTTCCTCTTCAATGGAGAAGTGGTCTCTAATATCTGACAAAGAAACCTCACAATACTCTGTATCATACTGAATTGCAAGAGTCTTATTCTATGAATATTGCATGAAGGTAGTAGCAGGTGGCATTATGGTGGGGGAGAAAGAATCCTAAGAGTTCAATAGAACAAAGTGGTTTAAAGAAAAGGTAAGTGATTCAAACAAGTGCGACCATCTCTGAGGACAAAAAACACTTTACATGAAAGGTGGCAGGCCTGAGCTACCTTATGTCATGGAAACCACTTGTACAGCTAATCCCTAACATTTTTCCTTATGTCTAATTCAAGAGAGAGCAAGATTGTCAATTGATGGAGTTTCTATCAAGTATTCCTAGTTGAAACTATGTGACACCCAGTTGGATAGAGAGAATCCAAGCATTTAATGGATGCAGACACATGGCAATCATTTTTTCGTGCCATCTCACATTTGATGGTGTGAGTCAGTAACTCCTCCACTCTCTCTACTATCAATAACTAAAGTGGATCTCTCATGTAAATTTGGAAACTTGAACACTCCTTGGGACTCGCGAGGCCTATAGACATGTCGCATATGGGTAAGAATATGAGTTATGCCCCATGAGTTGCATGTATAGGGGTGTGAGAGATACGTGTGGGAGGGGTGAATCTTGCCATATGTTGGCATGATTTTGATCTTGTTTGTTGGAACGATCATGCTCTCTACCATTAATATATACCAAGATAACATTGGAAGCAAAGACACATTTGAGGGCCACATTAGCAACATTTGAGGCCCAGAATTTGAACGTCTTTATCTACACATTATGTATATAGGCTTTGCGATTATGATTTACATGCGTAGATGTAAGGTAGACGTGGGTTTTCATCTTTTGGTAATGCATACGCTTGTTATAATAAACACAAAAGAATGCAATGTCTTAATCTTTCCTCGGTTACGAAAGCCTCCAATGGGGAGTAGGAAATTGAGTTCTCTTCACAACAAGTTATGCTTGATGGCTATCCATCAAAGTAGGAGCCCTCTTCATCATTTAGCCCATTACATCCATCTTCTGCTCGACATCGCGAGTTCCGGTGCTCAAGCTTCACCAATACCCAAAAACCCAGAATCCATGAGAGTCCAAAGTGGTTGTGTGATGCGCGAACCGACCAACGACCTTCAAAAGATTAGGAGGATGAAACACAATCATACAAAAATTTTGTAGAGCCAAACACAGACAATGGAGTTTGATGCTTCATGCTTCTCCAGAAAAACCCAGACGAATTCATGCAAGGCGACTCATTATGGCAAGGTAGCTACGCCTGAATTCATGCAAGGCGAAGGACCAAAGTCAAGATAGAGCTATTTCCCTTCGGAATCCTACAGATGAGCCCTACTAGTAAACTTATCCTCCCTGCCTTGAATGAATTGAGCAACCTTGAATGAATTGAGCGGCGCAACGAGCGACTCCTCCCCTTCCTCACACCCCTCCCCTTCCTCACACTGACGACTCCACACACCCTTCTTTGCCATAGCGAGAACACAGAGAGCTCCTTCATTCATGTTGAGTGGTTCTTTCAAAGCTCATGCAAAGGTAGATGTTTGTTTGAGGACACAAAGGTAGAAGAAGGTCTTCTACACAGGTCTCCTTTTTACTTTTTGGATTGTTGCAGATGATTACAGCTTAGAAGTTGTTATTTTGTTATTATGCCTTAATCTTGTTGTTCCTCCAATGCAGAATCTTGTTGTTCTTTCAATGCCCAACACCTCAGAGTGAAGAACACGAAAACAAAAACCAAGGCAAAGCCTTATCATTATGTTTTACAAGAAGATTTCATCTCTTTGTTGTCTTAAGCTACAACTTGCACCTGTACGGTTAATGCTCCTTGTAAGGAAGATAGACATTACCCTCTGAGTCGAAGAGTAGTCATGGGAATTCTTTTGTCCATCTTGGCTACAAAGATGGACCAGTTCAAGTCCCTCCACATGCCATTGGACGCATCTCTCATGATATGCGTAACATTGCCCCAGGTGTACTGGTTGCCGTTTTCAAAGGTTTAGAAACCTTGAGGTAACGTAGCTCTGCATATGTGCTCTCCCCTTCAGAACAGATGTCACGGAGTCTCTTTTCCTCGCACACACCCTGTCGTTGTGATTAGCTATCCCTCTACTCACTCCATCTGAGATATTAATCACTCGCGCTGAATTCAAGCTATACGTTTCGTGGAGATCCAATTGCAGCAAGTCGTAATAGCTTCCTTTAAAATGTAAAACACTCGGGATGAATTCAAGCTATACGTTTCGTGGAGATCCAGTCACAGCTTTAAAATGGAAAACACTCGGGCTGAATTCAAGCTATACGTTTCGTGGAGATCCAGTTGCAGCAAGTCGTAATAGCTTCCTTTCCAGAATATTGTACAGTATGCACCATAACTCTATTGCCAAGCATCTGTGCCAATAGCTAAAACCAAAATCGTCGATCAGTCAGGTGTCATGTTCAGGAGAGATTTGTAGCTTGGAAGTTTGTGGTGAAAAAGAAATCTGGCCACACAATTCTTGTTTGTTTGGTGGGGCTGCTTTGACGATGTCACCTGCATACGTTCAACACTTTCCTGTAAGAGGGCAACTAGTTACTCCGACCTTGTGTATTCCTGGTTAATGAGTTGAAGCATCTCTTGCTTGTGGCCAAAGCAGGTCCGATTGTAGCGATCACTTTTGTTGAGATCGCATCTGAATCTTCTAGAGTTTGAAGCTTTTAGAGATGGCAACAATTCATTTTCACCCATCTTCCCCCTCCCTCCCTCCTTGCATTCTTCTGGATCTCTCCTGGATCGAATCCTTTGCCTATCCCTGTTTTCCTAACTATCCTTCCCCATTGATGCTGCCTTGGCTTTCAAGATCATGGTTCTTTCAGTTTCGCAATCGTTCGCCTCTTGGAATTTGCTTCCAATAGACGGGTATCTGAGTTGCACCCGCTGGCAACGTTACCTTGACACGCCCCCCCTTCTGTGCTTGTGCGAACTAATTCTCGAGCGAGAATCGAAATACATAGTTCTGCGTCTGGGGAAAGCTGCCACGATGCCCCTCTGGGAAACAACTTTGCTATGCAGAGATGTAATTAAATGGGGGTTGACCGCCACTAACCTCCGCCTTTTCCAAAACGAAAAGCATGCACTTTGAGTGCATTTGGACTGCGTGTTAAAATGTTCTAGTTGCACTTGCGTTGAGCATCTGGTTGGAGAAAAAAGACACCGAACTATTCTGGGATAATGTGGTGTGGGGCAAAAGGCTTACTGCAAATCATTTGGGCAAGCAGTAAGACTTGGAGCAGCTCTACTTAATCCCAATCGGCATTTGGTAGGTCAGGCCCTCAGCAGGGACCACCAATACTAATTGGGTGGACCAAAGAGTCGAGAAGAAGAGGCTTGGTTGTAAGGTGCATGAAAGCACTAACACTCGAGTCTGGCAAGTGCGGCATACCCCTTTGCTAAATCTAGCCTACATCACCGGTCTTAACATGAAGATGGACCAGAGAAGAGTACTCCTTACTATTTGTAAGATGCAACAATCTGTATTCGCAACCCTTTGAAGGTGAATTGCTCTCTCTGTGTGATTGCTCTGGATATGTTGAAGATCATAACCTTTTTTTACCACGGTTGAAGAGAGGAGGAGATAGGAAATAAGAGAGGAGAAGAGAGGAGAGGAGAGGAGAGGAAAGGAGAGGAGAAGAGAGGGGAGAAGAGAGGAAATAAGAGATCATGTGTCTCACAAAAAGTCTAGAGTACATCTAGATCTCTCCCTTGTGTGGAAAACAATCGAGTCCACCTGAGGAGGGCCATTGGTCCATATCATTATTAATGTATCCTGCCCATGTGAAACAAAAAGGGTGCCCATATGAAGTGATAAGGGCTCGCATGTCTGCAAATACTAGGGATACCCCTACCTCGTGCAGCCAATTGGTAGAGAATAATAATGTAATTGCTTCATCGCAAGAGGATTCAGGAAATGCCAATCTCCAAAGCCCATTAACACGCAGTCCAAATGCACTCAAAGTGCATGCTTTTGGGTGGCTCAAGCTCCCCCTCCATAGCCTCCTATGCCAATCTCCATGGGCCCTTCCTTCTACTCCACAAAGCTCCCTTGTCCATGACCTCGATGTCCTCTACCAGTGACCCCACGGCCATCCATATTTAGTTCTCAAGTGTAGCTGCTCCCAACAATTTGATCTAGATTATGACAATGTATGTGACACTGTCTTGAACCGAAAGAGCATCCTCTAAAAGCATGGAAAGGGCATCCTTTTGGAAAGAGCATGGAAATAATCAAAAGGATGCTCCCAACAATTTGATCTAGATTAGGACAATGTATGCTTCACTGTGTAGTCCAAAAGCATGCAAAGAGCATTTAACATGCAGTCCAAAAGCATGCTTTTGGCATGACACAGTGAAGCATACATTGTCACCTACACCTTTAGTGGATGATGACAGCATACTAACATGCGGACCAAACATGAGGCCATATTTCTCTATAAAGAACTACTCACATATACTTTTAGGCTATAGGCCATTGACCTGATGGTGGCTATTCCCTATGATTTGCTCGTGAGCATGACCATTTATGTTACAATGTCTCAAGCCAAAAGCATGCTGTTTGCATGCTTTTGGATTGCGTGTTAACACGCTATCCAAAAGAGCATCCTTTTAGCTAGTTAGTGCCCAAGCCACGTAGTAGTTTTTATGTAGACAATTTATCCATTTTCGTGCCTTTTAATGTGACATTTTTCTAGACTATGCTTTGGGAATGCTAATATTTGTGAAAAAGAGCATGCAATGAGTACATGTGCCTCCACACTAGTTCCATTTTGTTGTTTTTACCATTGGAATAATGTTTTTAAAACATTCATGTTATTCCCATAACTTTGTATGCATCTAGTCTTAAATGGTGGCTTGTCATATTAGGCATCCTATTCATGCTAGCCTATGACGTTTTGTAGCATAAACGTTAGTCGTCGAGAGAATATTCTACATTCTTGGTAGGGATGTAGCTGAATGAAGTGCACCAAACTTCTAAATATGAAATGACGCCCTACTAACAAATGAACCCCCCAGGATGAAAATACATACCCCAAAAAGGTAATGTTGAGGCCAAAAGCTTGCAAAGTAGTGTTGAGGTCTCTACATTACCCCAACACATATTTGGTTCATGGTGGTTTTCTTTTCTTTTCTTTTTCTTGCATTGGTCTAACTATACTTAGATTAATCATTTGCTGATAGATTTGTAATCATTGTTTCTACACGTGTTGCAACAATGCCGTCAAAAGGTTCAAGAAACAGGCTTCTAAAACTAGGACATGATCCTCTGGAGCCAAATGTTCATCCTCATGCTGAGGAAAAGGGGAAACAAGTTCTAGTGGGCTCAAGTATCCAACCTCCTAATATCCTTGTAAATGAGGAGAAAGAAGTGCCTGAGGAACGTTTAGTCACAAAGGTTAGTCATTCAGGTGAAGCAAAAGAAGATGAGGTTGATTCCTTATGCTCGGGTTAGGGGTTTGAGAAGTGACGTATCTGCATTAAAGAGTGCTTTTCAGTATGAGGGTTACTTGCCTAAGAAGGGGGCATTTATTGTATCCTTGTGCAAGTGTGATGGAGAGGAGAGTCCTGTTACAAGTGCAATTGTGAATACATGGTCACAAGTATGGAAGGAGTTGGATATTGAATTTGAGAAGGAGGTTGCAAGCAAGAGCAAGTGGAAGTTTATGTCCAAGAAGATGTTCTATGTATGGGCTCAAGGAAATCATTGAACAACTGCATAGATGGACCTGATTGTAGAGGCTTACATGGAGACAAGGTCTAGATACATAAGAGTGATATGCACATTGATAGACTCCCGAAGGACATTTGAAATTGCATTATTGGCTAGATTGCAATGGATGAATTCGTAAGTGATCCTTCAACTTTCTAGAGTAGTATTTCAATTTTTTAGGATTCATGTTCCATTGAAATGTATTCCTTTCTTATGTGGAGTTTTAGATTAGATGAACATGCATTTCATTTTTGGGGATTCATGTTTGAGTGAAGTATCTTTCTTCCTTCTTGAATTTTAGATTGAATGAACATGCAATCATTAAGCCAAGCCTTCAAGATACCCTTATCAACATAAATACCATCTGCTAGTGTGATCCAACATTCTTCATGAATAGTTTGTTAAGGAGCAACAACAAATGATTGAAAAGTCTAGATCAAGGGATGCATTGGAGAAGAAGTAGTGGTTTTCTTTGTCACGAGGAATTCTATCTCATCTTGTTTTTTAGGTACATCAAATTCATTTGATTCAAAACCATCATGATTACTTTGATTTATCTTCATGTGTATTCTCCACACTTTTTCCTTCTACTGAAGGTGGAGTACACCTCTGAGTTGAAGAAAGCATTGGATACTGTAGCAAAAACAATACCACAGGAAGTAGAACGCAAGGAAAGAGGGAGAATTCATAAGAAGCTTGCTGACAAGATGGGAATGCTATGTGAACTTGTGATTTTAATTTTTTGGTAAGTCCAGTGCTTTGTAAAATTTCTTACATTCTATTTTTTGTAGGTGTTTAATTGTCTAGATCCCAAACTAGGAGATGTGTCGAAGACAAGAGTCTTCAATATGAGATATGAGAGTCATGACTCCATTGTAACTTTCGCAAAGCTTAAGAGTATAGCAAATGTAGATATGAGAATGGAGAAGAGACTAATGATATTGTCTCTCCTTGAAGAAAACAAGAGGATGAGGGATACATATTTCATGCCCTCAAGAGACAATGACTTTATGGGATAAAGTGTTTCTTTTTGCTCAATTTCTTGTCTTGTTTTGTAATTAAAGATGGTGACTCTATTGATTTGTGCATCATTTTTAGGTGGCTTGCAAGGGAGATCTTCCTTGAGAAGATAGAGACACATTCTATCATGGCACTTGAGGGCTTGTGTGCCCTTAGTGCCATGACTCATCCACTTGTATTGCCTACAGATTATACACTCCAGCTGTACATGGAGGACATCAAGCTAGAGCGCAGGAAGCATATGTTCTCCTCTCTGAAGGCACGTGATAGCAAATCCCCAGTCAAAGGTTCAAAGAGAGGAGATGGACATGCACCAAGGAAGACTACAGAGATTTGATCATGAACGCTGCGCAAAGAGTTTTGTTCAAGTACTTGTGCATGATCCATAAGTCATTTCTTTGAGAGATAACTAGATTTGTCCATTTGGTAAGTAATAAAATTCTGCCACTTTGAAGCTACTTGAAGCACCTTGTTAAGGAGAATAAGTTAATTGAGATGCCTACTCAGTGCAAAGGTTGGCTTGAGATAGGAAACCCAAGCACTTGCATGTACCCTAGTTCGATGCATGGATTGTCCCAGTGGGAGCTTAGTAACTGCCCATGGTGGAGTGACTTTCTAGCCAGGCAAGTACTTACACATGACAGAGACATGTGTTTGATGAGCACTCAACAACTAAGAAGATTGGCAAAGAAGTTACTCCAAAGAGAATATCCTCTAGGCAAACAAAACAAACAAGAACAACAAAAGAGAAAGGTATGCCATCAGTTATTTTGTAGCCCAGTTGGTGGAAAAGTTCTATAGAATTTACACTTTTGAAGTATTGGAATCTTTGTTTTGTAGATGTAGAGGATGTGGATACTCCACCTCATGAGACCAGGGATGAGGAACCAGTTGTTGAGGCTTCTCTTCTAGGTAGAAAACTCAACTTTGTTATATTTTAAAAGTATGAAGATTATATTCTTGTTTATCACTAAAGCATTTGAACTAAGTGGCACGAAAAAAGAAAATGGTGAAAGATTTCATCACATTTTCATATCACCCCCCATCGCCTTTGGATGGCCATGGAGACAACATGTCTATGTTTGGTTCAGCACTAGGTGATTATATTACCATGGGATTAGATTTTGCAACTGCCAAGAAGAATGATGCCTACACAAGGGTACATGAGTTCTTGCTTGGAGTTGCTAGCAAGGGGAGGGATTATACTAGGATGGGCAGGAAAGTAAAATGGGCTGCAGACTTTATCTTGCTAGACTTCCTTATGACAGGAGGGGATCCGGGTGGGCAGCCGGGTGGGCATCCGGACGGGGAGGCGGGAGGGGATCCAGGCGGGCAAGCGAGAGGGGATCCGAGCGGGGAGGCACGAGGAGGCGGGAGGAGAGGCAGGAGGAGAGGGGAGAGAGGAGGGGCAGGGAGGGGAGGGGAGACGGGAGGGGAGGGGAGGGGAGAGGCGGGGAGGCACGAGGAGAGGGGAGGGGCGGGGAGGGACGGGTAGACGGGAGAGACGGGGAGGGGAGGGGAGGGGACGGCGGGGGGGGGCAGGGAGGCAGGGGGATTAACCCCCCCTAACCTATTGTATGCGCAACAGGTTAGCGGGGGTTAATCCCCTCCTCTCCTTAAGTGGGGGCCTCCCAAAAAAAAAAGAAAATAATAAATTTAATTTAAAAAATAAATAAATAAATAAAATGTAAAAAAAATTAAATTAAATTTTAAATATATAAATAAATAATTAAAATAAAATAAAATAATTTTAAAAAATAAAAAAATTTAATTAATAAATTTAATTTAATTTAAAAATTAAAAATAAATAAATAAATAAAATTTTAAAATTTTTAACATTTTTTTAAGAAAATTTAAATTAAATTTTAAATATATAGATATATAAATAAATAAATTTAAATAAATAAAATTAAAAATTAAAAAAATCAAATAAAATCAAATTAAATTATTTTATCTATGTTTATAAAATATTTTCAATTAAATTATTTATGTAGAAAAATATTAGATTAAAAAATAGTATCTAAAAATATGAAAATATATTTAAACTTTGAAAAATTTATTTAATTTTTAATTCTTAATATTTAAATATTTAATTAGCAATTTTTTTAATATTTTGAGTTTGAAAATCATTGTAATTCTCATTTTTTGTTTTTGATTGCTTTGCAAAAAACTATGGCTTCGAGTTTTGGTTCCAATGTCAATGTATTTTTATAGTTATGGGTGTTTTTTAATACCAAGTGAGGTGTATATGTACACCACTTACACATAAAAGGATCTATGTACACTACCTTTGTAAGGGGTTTATGTACACCACCTTTCTAAAAGAAATGGTCATAAAGGTGTGTGCACACCACTTATACATAAAGGTGTTTATTTACACCACCTTTCTAAGAGAATTGGTCATCTATTGATGTTCTTAGGTGATAGTATCTCAATTCATAAGAAGTTATGAAGATGTTTATGTAGACCACCTCTATAAGAGATTTGGTTATGCATTGATGTTCTTAGTACTTAATCACCAAATCTTTTGTTTGGAGTTGTCAAATCTAGTTCAAAAAACAACATTACTAGTATATTCAAAAATTTTGGACTGTTTTTTAGTCCATTTCTCAAATTGGACTTTACACAAGTCCAAAATTTTTGAATAGTGTGTTCCATGCTATGTGGAAGACATGGCAAAGAAAATGGAGGCAGGCGGGAAGTATCATAGAAGGATAAAAGACAAGAAAGTTGCTCAATGGTTGTTTGTTGATGATGAATGCTCTGAGGTTTAGCACATGCCTCACCATCTAGAAAATATCTCATTTTGGCTTCTTCAAAACAACTCCATATAACACCATATTAGAGAATTTGGGAAAATCCTGATAATTTGGGATTTTTTGAGGGGTTGTAATTATGTAACATTCAATGTTTTTCATTGATTTTTCCCATAGATTTGGCAGTCCATCCAAATCTCACAAATGTGCATGGTTTGCATCAACATAAATAAAATGTCAAATGTTGAGGTTTCGACCAATGCATGGTATTTTTTTAGGGGTTGCAATTACAATGCATTGAGTGCACTCCATTGACTTTCTCACTGGATTTGGCCGTGTATATGAAACTCACAGTTTGGAGTGTGAATGTTCTGCATTAGCTGGGAAAAAAACATCATACGTTTGAGTTCGACGAAGAATTTTTTGTCTCTTCTCAAAAAAAGGTGGTGTTCAAAAACACCATTTTAGTTTAGTTGGAGAGAAAGTAAGAATGCAACACTTGTCCTTGATATTTTGTCAAGTGTGCAGAACTTGCAACCACAAAGCAATGGTCTGCAAAAAAAAAGATAAAGAAAAAAGATCAATGTCATACCTTCTAAATATTTGTCAGTAGTCAATTAAATTATCGTTGTGCAAGGAAAAAAAAGTCATGCTTTTCAAGTACCTTCACTCCATTGTGGAGTTAGCATCAAAGTTAGAATCTATTCTATGAGACAAACTGGATAAAGCTCGCTTGCGTGCAATGGTTGGTATCTTCACCTTGATGGGGAGGTTACTGCTCTTCGAGGAAATCTTCTTTGAGAGGTTACCTTTTGGAACCCATGACCATACAATAGCATCAACATATTCCCAATGTGGAGGATCACCTTTATTGCACATCCAAATCTTGTTCCAACAATCTGCATACACCTCCTCAATTTGTGCATTGCATCTTTTGCATATAGGTGCCCAATATTGTATGAAAACCTTCTTGAAATTTTTAGATTTATTATCCTTCTGTACATCAGTTTGAGCAATGCCTAGCCAAATTGGGTAAATTTTTTTGCTAGTTGGACCAAAAGAAAGTGTCCTTTTTGTACATCAACCATTGGATCAAACAATTGTTTTGGCTTTTTCCTTTGAGGTCCACAGTAGTGATCATTCAACTTTTCAATTCCTTGAAACTCATCATTTTCATTATCAACTACTTGCACACAATCAATATGTTGAGTCTTTGGCCAAAATCTCTCATACATGCCCTCTACACTATTGTTTGGTTTATCAAGCTCATCAATCATATTCTTCTAGTACTTCACTACCGGCTTGTAAAACTTTGTGAAAGATGCTTCTGGACCTTGCAGGCATGCCCATTTTTCCCAAAAGTGTATACTCCTTGATACCAACTATCACATCTGAGTGATCCTTCACATACTCGAACATGGGTACACAAGGTGGCTCTCCACTTGGTAGCATTGGATGACCATCTGGATGTCTCTTCCACAACTCAATGCCACCTTCACTCGGTTGCCAATCTAATGATCATGGATGCACTTTATATTGCATGATAGGAACTTCATTTTGCATAAAGAGCCGAAATTGGAGAGGCTTTGAGTGTCCCACTAAAGCATCTTGCCCATCGCATAGGCATCCATCAACATAGCTCTTGAAATCAGGGACTTCTATTACCAAAAATGGTGTTGGAGAAGACTCCTCACATTGTCTAAAAGTATCCATGAGATGTGCAAATGTCAATGTTTGGCTAGTTCTTAACCTCTCTCAAAGCATGCTGAACATTGCATCAATATCCTCATGTGTATGCCCAACCATCAAGAATCCCAATTGAATTGACTTGACTTGAAAATCCCTCGAGCAACAAGTAATGATAGGTATGCAAACAAGTACCTATTCTTGTTTTCAAAACCACAATTATCCAACTACAACAATAAGTGTTCGGGTAGTTTCTTATAAGGATTTTCTTGATGGGAAGTTCCAAGTACAAGGTCGTTGAATGTTCCACCCACTGCTCCAAGATGAAGTTGTTGCTTGTCATTAGAAACATAGTGAGAATCCAATGCTTCTCTTGAGGTTAGTGCGTTTAGCAAAGCATTGTCAGACCTTGGCATCCCATCATGTACCAAATCTCCAACTGCATGGTTATCAAATCTTTCAAGATTTCTCAAACACAAAGCCAATGAACCGATTGTGAAGTTAGGATCCGACGGCCACAAGGATAAAGAAAAGTGACCATAATGTCCTTGACCATGTCCATGTGTTATCATGCCAGTCAAAGCCACTGGGAGCTGAAAGGATTTGTCTGTGTCCTTTGAACGATTGTGTAATCTAGGGATGGCTGTCTTCTTTTAGTCCATCTTATCATGGATAATGCACAAGTACGTCTGAGGATACATTTCAGAAAATTTGTGCCAAGTGTAGTACACATTTCTACTACTTTTTTGTTGTAACATGTGCTTTCTTCTATCTTCCATCAACTTATTATGTTCATTTTGGCATTTTGTCTCTGCAAGCTGAGCCTTGATTGCACTACATAAACCACACTTAGAGAATTAACTTGTTTTTGACAAAGTTACATGCTTGAATTCAAAGTTCCATATACGGTTGAACGTGGAAGTTGACATCTAAACTATGCTTTAACTGCATGTTAACCTCATAGAGAATATCAACCTGCTTGTATACATTCGGTATCACCAATTGTGTTTCCCTTGATCCATCCTAAAGTATTCTACTTTTGTATGGCATATGCTCAGAATTGTTATCCACAAAATCTTGGATTATGGCTCTACCCAGTTCTGTGTGGTCCCAACCTCTCCGCACGATTCTTTATTACCATGCATGCACCTTCGTATACCAATTTCAAATTGCTCCCTATATCGATAAAATGTTGTTTTTAGAATACCATGCATTTCATACCATGCTCTACAACAAACTTGAATACCATTCAATGAAAAGACATATTTGAACTGCCCATTGTCATCTTTTTGACAAGCAACCCCAAGAGTGTCATATACATAATTGGTGCGAGCCTCCAAACTTTGGCCCCAATACTCTATGCATAATTTGGATATCCTTTGACGATCGGCAAATTGACAACAATTTTGTTTACAACAATCAATCATAGATACTTTTGTGACTGCATCCCTTGTGAGTCTAGATGATGCTAATGGCATGCCATGCTTTTTAGCTTTCCTCTTTATCATGCAGTAACGCCTCCTTTTTGTGGATTTTTCATTTGGGTCCTCATCTTCTATGTTCTTTTGCCTAGAACCACTTGGAAAATTCATGGTGTCATCGATTCTTAATAAACTTCCATCTAAAAAGGTTATTTGTGCAATGGGCCATTTTGTTAAGAATTCAAATCTTGAGATCCTACTTTCAAAAACATCGTACATGCTTTTCATGATTCACGCTATTACGCTTTAAAATCATACTTTTACTTTAAAAGCAAACCTAAAAATCTAAAACTATTAAAAAACCAAAACTTTAAAAGGAAAAGCTAAACAAGCCTTTTAAACCAAGCATAAGATGGGGTAGTTCTTGGAAAACACTCCATCCTTGGTTAGCTAATTGCAAGCAAAAAAGTTCAAAACTATGTCAAAATGAGAGGTCCCGGGAGGCTCCCGATCCCAGATTTGTCCTAACAATGTGCACTTAACTATGTAGATTTTAAACTTCCATTACCAATTAAACATTCCATAGGTTCCACACTCAATAGTTGGATTAGAAAGAGGTCCTTTTTTTTTTTTTTGGCTCTACGTCCTTTTTTGGGGGATTGGAGGGAGCATGTTTTTTTGTGGCCATTGCTCCTTGCCTCCGTCCTTCTCTTTTCCTCCCACCCTACCCCGCATGCCTTGTTCTCTTGCTTGTGCTCTCCTTCCTGTTCTGCCGCTGATGGCCTCTCCTCCCTGTCCTCGTCTCCTCACACTGAAGGCGTCCCCCTCCCTCACACTGAATGTGCCTCCTCCGCCTGCTCTTTTCCTTGTGCTGTGTTCCGCTGCTGAAGGTCTCTCCTCCGTTCCCTCCCTCGCACTGAAGGTCCCTCATCCCCTCCCTCGTGCTGAAGGTGTCTCCTCCATCCTGTTCTTCTCCTCTTGCCCTCATCTCCTCGCTCTCCCCGCTTGATGTCCCTCTCCTCCCTCGGTGTCCCTCCTCGAATCAAATCCTCCACCCCTTTCTTCTTCCGCTCGGAATCTCCTCCGCCCTATTCTACCGCTGAAGGTCTCTCCTCCACCCCTGTTCTGCCGCTGAAGGTCTCTCCTCCACCCCTTCCTACGAATCAAATCCTCTACCCCTTCCTTCTTCTGCTCGGAATCTCCTCTGCCCTATTCTGCTCTTGCCTCCTGTAGCCTCTTCTGTCCTATCTTGCTCCTGCCTTCCTACGAACCAAATCCTCGTAGCCTCTTCTATCCTACCTTGCTCCTACCTACCTGTGACGCTCCATGGCACAGAACTCCGGCCCTAAAACTCCTCCGCATGCAACAAGAGAATTGGTTTTTGGAGGAAATGGATAGATTTGCTTGCCTGCTTGAAATCCAAAGAGCACAAGCTCACGAACAATAATGGCTATTCAATCATCCAAGTAAGAAAACAAAAGAAATCAAAAGTGTACCTGATTCTTCCATGTTTTCCATCTTTTCCATTTCGAAACACCACGATTTGAAAGCAAGAGTCTTGTAAAAGTACGAATCTTGAAGTGTGATTTGAAAGTAAGGTCTTTAGTATATAATTCGACTTTCGGATCTTGAAATTTGAAATTTGAATTTTGTATCTAAGATTCAAAATTTCAATTTTGAATCTAAGATTTTGAATTTTGAATTTTGAATTTTGAATTTTCAAATTTGAAATTTGAATCTTAGGATTTGAATTTTGAATTTCAAATGGGGAGATTTGGCTATGCGGCCAAATCTTCCTAGCTTCTTTCAAAACATACAAGATTTGGCTGCACGGCCAAATCTCCCTAGACCTTGGTGATTTGTGCGGCCAAATCTCCCTAGACCTTGGTGATTTGAAAGAAGCTAGGAAGATTTGGCACCACAGCTAAATCTCCCTAAACCTTACTGCTTTAAAAGATTTGTCCACATGGCCAAATCTCCCTAGACACGTGATTAGAAAGAAGCTAGCAAGATTTGGCCGCACAGCCAAAACTCCCCAAACCTTGCTGCTTTGAAAAGATTTGGCCGCATGGCCAAATCTCCCTAACCCTCCTGATTAGAAAGAAGCTAGCAAGATTTGGCCACACAGCCAAAACTCCCCAAACCTTGCTGCTTTGAAAAGATTTGGCCGCATGGCCAAATCTCCCTAGACCCTCCTGATTAGAAAGAAGCTAGCAAGATTTGGCCGCACAGCCAAATCTCCCTAAAACCTCACGATTTATAAAAAGCTAGAAAGATTTTGCATCGTAGCCAAATCTCCCCAAACCTTAGTGCTTTGAAAAGATTTGACTGCACGGCCAAATCTCCCCAAACCCTGCTGCTTTGAAAAGATTTGGCCACACGGCCAAATCTCCATAGACCTCATGATTAGAAAGAAGCTAGCAAGATTTGGCCACACGGCCAAATCTCCTTAGACCCAAGTGATCTAAAAGAAGCTAGAAAGATTTGACCGATTTGAAAGAAGCTAGCAAGATTTGGCTGCACGGCCAAATCTCTCCAGACCCTAGTGCTTTGAAAGAAGCCCATAAGATCTAGCCACAAGGCCAAATCTCCCCAACTTTGGTGCTTTGAAAGAAGCCCATAAGATTTGGCCACACATCTAAACCTCTCCTTCCGGTGCTTTAAAAGAAGCCCATAAGATTTGGTCACACAACCAAATCTCCCTAGACCCTAGTGCTTTCTCAAATCTACCATTATGTCTGCTGTTAATTCTTGATTCTATTTCAGATATGTTTATTGAGAATGTGTTTTGTCTAACATTAAAGATTATAAAGATGATAGTTTGTATATTGCTTGGATTTTTTACAGGAAAGACACAAATGTGAAGAAGGTTGTGAAAGTTGTAAGTGGATTTGGAGAAAAAAGCATACCTTGGTACTTTGACATATATAGTATTGAGGGAGCATAGTTGACACGAGTTCACTTATTTGTTTTGTTACCTAACAAAAGTGCATACACTTATGTTGGATCGGTACATCAAATCACAGAAGATGTGGTTGGAAAAGAGGGAGATATTGGATTGTTAATCATTATAAATCAAAATAAGAAATTTCTCTTGGATCCTAGCAATTATGAAGCATCTTGTATGAAGTCTGATGTAGATGACAACATGCACTCAAGAGGCTAGATAAGTGTTGAATCAATTGATGGAAATGAAATTGACACAGTGACAACAATCATTGAATCATATCGCAAAGTTTCAGCAGCATTAAAGAAGTGCAAGAGTGGGGAAGATAGTGGGGAAGGAACAAAGAAAGGAAAGTCGACTATGGTTCAAGCACCAGGTGGTAGTGGAGAAGGGGCAAAGAAAGGAAAGCTAACTATAATTGATGTACCAGAGGAAGGAACACCTCCAGAGGGTATGCTAGCAGTTGTGGAAAGAAGCAGTGGTAGTGAATTGGAGCCAAGTGGAAAGGTCATAGGAAAAAAAGGGCAAAAGAAACTATCAAGCTTGGTGGAATATGAAAAATACTACCCATTCGGGTTGCATGCAACATTTCCAATTCCAATTGCAAGATGTCAAAAAGCTCCTCCAAGCTATGTATATAGAGGGTTGAACAAAGAGCATGTGGAGAAGCTTGCTGCAGACTTCGATTATAGCTCTAGGCCTCCTGCTGCTGTAGCGGATTTAATGCCTTTCAATCCTAAAACAAAGCAGGCCCTAGAAAGGGTAGATAAAAAGGATATAACCAAATGCCACGACTGGATACTATCTAGACAACATTCAATATATGCTGCTAAAATATTCACATCTAATGATGATAATAGCACGGCCCAAAGAAAGAACTACTACCGCACCTGTCAGGCGAGGATTGTAGTGAGTTATCCTACACAGTTTTGTGTGGAGATATCAAAGATGGCAAACCTGGAGTCTCAAAATATCTTGAGACAATCTCCATACATTGATATACTTAAGCAGGTGAGGGGACAATGGATTCTCTTTAACAAACCCAAGAAAGCACAACAAGGGCTTGCAAAAGGACATCCAGATCGTGAGAATTGGGATGTAAGTACATATTTTAATTATGAATCATTTTTTACAAGAATGTTTTCTTAATTATTGCATTCTAATGGATTCATATATTTTGTAGGCTTTCATTGACACTGGCAAGGTAACATTGGGCAATAGCTTTGCCACGAAGGATGTACATATGATAATCACAAGTGATGCCATTTATGATGGTTGGATCTACATTCTTGAGGATTACATTGTAGGCAAATATTCACAAGATGGAAAATGCCGTAGGCAACCCACAGTCTTAATGATTAGATGCTTGCATCGATTGAGTGATGATCAAATTGGTCAAATTCAAAATGACATTAAGGAAGGTAGAGTAGTCATAGCTAAAACAAAGACTGATGCCATGATTCTTGATATTGAAGGACAAGCTATGCAGATCAAGAGAGATGTTGCACTATAAGAAGAACTTTATATGTTTATATCGGCAGAACAGCCTTCTTTAATGTTAAAAAATTGGGATGAGTGCAAATTACATCTTAAAATTACTCCAGAATTGTATCATTGGATTCGTGGTTGCTCTGATTCATGGTTAAAACTGAAGCTTCAACAGGGCAAGGAAACTCCACCATTGCCTGATGCTGCAAAGGGGTATCTGAGGTGGATTATGGGACAAAGTGAAGGTTCAAGTCATGGACCGAATTCCACCCAGCCTTGGAGGTTCTACACAGTCAGTTCAAACATCGAGGGAATGGAATTTATACATAATGTGTACCAAGAGCCAATGGCAATAGGGGTTTCTTTTTTGGTTGTAATGTATGGACCAAGCAGAAGTAGAAATTGGAATGAGGATCGCGTTGAGTGTTTGTTGAAAAGCTTGATGACAATCGCTTCTCCCCTAGTGCAATTCCTTCTTGTGGTGTTCTTGATCATGGATCATGTATCATGTTTGAAGAATGCATTGAATAAGACATGCGGACAATATAAAATACACTTTGGTTGCCTTAATTTTGAAACTACAGATATTTGTCACTGGATCTATGGATGGCTTAATTGCCTGTGTACCGGTAAGCAAGGAAAAAACATTTCAACGATATTGAGCACTATACCAATGCACAATGTAAGCCATCAATATATGTGGCAGATGAAAAATATGAAAAATCAAGTGGTGCAGAAGAATCAGGTGACAAGGATGATGATGATGAATTTGACATTGAATTGTCCTTAAAAAAGTATCATGAAAGACATGATGGGTTTCTGTCAAGAAGATGAGTATGTATTGGACTTGTTCTCTGAGGGGCTTGCTGCAATAGAGTCTCTTTCTTGTAAGATGCATGTTGTTTCAGTTGTTAAGACTTATGAGGAGTTGGCAAAGGTGGAAAGTATCTGTTGCACGTATGCTTACAGTAATCATGAAATTCGACAATGGGCTGGCTTGCAAGAACCAATATTGGCAATAGAGGGGGTACCAAAAGAAGATGATACAACTAAAGGTGGAGGGGATAAAGAAATTGATACCATACCAAGACAACAAGAGCTTCAACCCTTCAATGAAGAGCAGTGTGAGCATTTACAAAAACACGCTTCAAAGTTTTGGGAAACAAAAGAGGAAGCAACAGGTCCTTGAAATTGTCCTTTTATATGGTGTTCATGTTTTCCATATGTTATCTTGCTATATTCTCCATATGATGTATTAATTTCGTTCCAAGGATCTTTTAATATTATTTGGAAATTTCTTCTATCTCATTGCCATAATTCAAACATGAACATATGTATTCTTGAATATGTTTCGTGATGAATGAATTAGTGTAAATTGTTGTTTCTATCCTTATTCACTTCATATGAATGCTCAAATATGTTTTGGCCGCTTGGCCATATCTTTTCTTAGTGGGAACACTCGAGCAATACTAGATAATGTTGGACTCCACTCTATCTATTACGCAAAGGTTTTTGGCATTGTAAGGATATGTAGTTTTGGGGATTAAAATAACTTGAAAGGGTATAGATTCCACAACTTTAGGGGGTATACTATGCATATGAACATGAATGCTTTCTTTTTTTTTAGTAATCCAATTTTGTTTTGATTTCATTGAGAGCACACAATCTAAAGTTTGACAATTTGGTTTTCCAACTCAATCTTCAATTTGTTTCTACTCATGAATTTCATTTCCTTGTTTATCAACAGATCTTGGCCATCTCAATTTCACATCGCTAGAAGCATTGCCTATATATGTGACACCTAATCCAATGATTTGTTATGTGCCTAATTTGAACATTATCATGCAAGTCCCAAGCTCAACATGGTTGATTGAAAATGTTGAGGATGCAATGTTTGGAGTCAATGTTCCATTGGCAAATGTGGATGCAAGCTTAGAAGGTAAAGGAGAAGATGCAATGTCATTATATGAAGCCAAGGTGTACGAAGAAATCTTAGAAGGTAAAGAAGAAGACATAATGTCACCCTCAGAAATAATGTCAAAAGAGGTGATAACAAAAATAACACTAGCAGTGATAATAGATTTGAAAGGGTTATTGCTCGAGCGTTGTTTTTCGAAGTCAAACAAACATATGAGCTTGCACAATGGGAAGCATTGGCTTGTTCTCCTCTGGGTGTTTAGAGTTTCTACAATGGTTGCTCGATGACTGCCATGTTGGCATTTGGTCCACTGGAGGAGAAAAGGGCATGGTGCAACACATGCTGGACACTTTGGAGCATCATGTTAACAGAAAGTTATATTTCTTCATGGTTTGGGGTGTGATGGCATGCCACAAGCATACAAAGAGTAGAATCATTCAACCAGATAGGATGAATGTGGAAGCAGAGTTTAAACCATTAATGAGAGTGTGGTGTTGTTTCAAAGAGGAATGCAAACCAGCAAGAACAGTGTTCATTGACGTTTCGCCTTACACGGGTTGTGTTAATTCAATAGAAAATTGCATTTTCCCTATAAAATTTGATATAGATTGTGGTGATTCTATTTTTCTTCATGAGTTATTGCCATACCTATAGATGCTAGATGATGTAGTAGATGTGCATAGTGCCATCTCTTCTAACAGATTTGGTCAAGCTCCGATTGTCAAAGGGCATGATTTGTTCTATTATTTTCAACCATTGATCCTTGAATTCAAAGAAAAAAACAAATAAGTGCTCGAAAGGATGAATGTCGAATCTCATATGTCTACTTGTAGTTCAAAAAAAGACACAGAGAAAGGTATTGCTTCAGCTATAACCAAAACTAGAGTGAGAGGGACTTGTCCTACTACAAGAAGTATGGTGCATGCTCAACATGTTACATTGAATGAAGAGGAAGAATGCATGCTAGGAAAAATTGCCAAAATGGGGCCGTTAAAAGATAGTGAGGCAAAATGCTTTGCTATGGTTCTTGGATGCAAGGAAAGGGGAATCACTGCCGATGCTGCAAGGGCATTCTTAGCCAACTTGATTCAATTTTATTGCATAGACAACCCTTAGTGAATCTGGGTGATCTTGTTAATTAGAGTTGTAGACACAAATGCTCAACTAAAACATTTGTACCTACATTCTGATTTATATTTGGACACTAGTTGGTTAGATTCGATTTGCAAAACATTATGTTTCAATTTGTTTTGTGAAAGAATTAATAGACATTGAGTTAGTACCTTGTGCAAAAAATGCTCTGTGCTTTGTGATGTGAGTTTGTATTCCTCCACTTAAAGAATGATTCTTTGATTTTAAACATATGATAGGTGTTGCAGATTGTCCTAAAAAGTTGAAGAGCTATCTTATTACAAATTTTGATCCTGCATCTAATGGTTTTGTGGAAACATGAATTGCCCATACCCATTGAGCACGTGTTCCAAATGAATGGCATCCATTATGAAGTAAAGAAATCAACAATACCTGGGGCAAGATATGGTCTTTTTGTATATGCGAGCATCAAGAAGAAACAAGATTTGATGGTATATAATGGTCCAAAGTATGATTATGATACTTGGAGATCTCTCCTCAAGTTTTTCCCAAGGATGAAGACTTATGGAATGTTTGAAGATCCATTCATTGAGCCATTGACAAATGTGAAATGTATTGTGGGAGATGTATTGTATGGAAACATTGCTGGATATATAAATAACTCAATGTATTATAAAGAAAGAACAAATGTTATATTTGTATATATATCCCTAAGCTACCACCTTGGGCTCAAAAGTCACAAGGAGATTTGAGTGCCCATGGCTACATTACTGTGCAAACCATAAAGGATATCTCCTTCAGCGATGAGCTACTTTGTGAGTATGAATACTAGTATGGAATTGTTAATGATTGTGTTAAAGGATGTGATGCAAAATTTAGTTGCAAATTTGGCTATGTGCCAATGGTTTTGATTATATTTAGCACAAGAAAGCAATTTAAAAAAAGGTTTTTATCAAGACCATGTCTCTGAGTTTCATGAGCTCTATTGTGATGGAGTTTCATGAGCTCTATTGTGATGGAACGGTGTTTTTGAACACCACATTTATATGATGGATGTCAAAGCTCTACCTATTGCATATGTCAATACTATAATTTATCAACATAGAAATATATGCATTTGGCATTAATTTGATACATCTAATATACCAAATAAAAATTGACAGTTGTTGCAAGTTTAATTTTGTTTTTGAACACCACATTTATATGATGGATGTCAAAGCTCTATAACAATCCTATTGCATATATCAATACTGCAATTTAATTTACTCTAATGAATCTTCCTAACACAACATCTATAAATTGGCTTTTGTTTGTGGTTTTGATGTATATGAAACAACAAACATCTTTCTTTCACTAGCAAATCAACAAATGTTTTGGCCATGGGACCATGTTCACATCTATTAAGGCCTTTTGCCATAGCAACATACGGAAGCTTGTTGCTTGGGTTCTAGGAATTGGGAAAATATTGTGCATGGTCTAGTCTTTCCCAAAATAACTGAAACTTGGATCCTCAATGGAGCTAATGTTTTAATAAAAAACGTCAAATTTTACTTTTGAAGTGACTATATTTTATTTTGTGGGAATTGGGATTTTCCCAAATTCTCTAATATAGTGTTATATCTTTGATTCCAGAGGATGTTGTACAAAGTTTTCATTTGATTGATATTTAAAATAGTCCTATCGAGAGATGTTTTTTGGCTAACATTATTCTCATTTGTTGAGTATTATGGTTGTATATTCCATGTTATGGCATAGAAGTAGGTCATGAAATTTCTTCACTCAAGAAATTTTTTAAGTCACTAAAGTCCATGATATGGCAATGAAGTCAATATTGTAATTTATTAAGTCACTCATGCTACTAATTCAATCAATTAATTTAATGAATTTGGAAAGAAGTAGAATTAATAGCAAGAATTTGAGAATAATGAAAAGACTTCATAACTTACATTTATGTGCTCATACATAGCTTGGCTCGCTTTTGGCATCTCGACTTTCTAGGCTCGCTTTTGGTGGCTCGGCTTTTTGACTACCTCAAGAGGGAGAGGGAGGTGGAGAGAGAGGAGGGAGGGGGAGGGAGAGAGAGGGAGGGAGGGACAGAGAGAGAGAGAGAGGGAGGGAGGGAGGGAGATTCAAAATTTAAAATTCAAATTTCAAAAAGTGGCCCCCTCCCCTCATTGGTGGGGGGAGAGGTGGGCTCAAATGTGGGCTTAACCCACCTAGGTTGGGCTGGTTAGGCCTCTTTGGGACCCTCCAAGCCCCTTGCATTGGCCCATTAAGCATTCCCTAATCCATTCCTTCTGAGGCCCTTTTGAGACCCCAATTCTCCCCTAATGCTAGTAATAGGGAGATAGATAAGAGATCCCACCATTTGTATGTACACCTGAGTATCCTTAATCTCATACCCATATTTGCTATCATATTCACATTTGGATCCAAGGATATAGACATAGACTTACATGCAATCATGCCATACTTAGCCAACATGTCTAATGCATACTGATGCTACAACATCCATGTGTCATCACTTTCTCTGGTGACCTGTATGCCAAGGACAAAAATGCACTTCTCCAAGGTCTTTTATCTCAAACTTAGCCTATAATTGTGCTTTCACTTGAGCAACTCTTGAGCAATCAATTGCTCATTACTTCCAGTGACTATCAAGTCATCAACATAAAATAATGAGCACCTTATCACTTCCACGTACTAATGCAAAGAGGGATGAATCCACCAGATATGCATAAGAGCCGAATTGTTGCAAATGTAAAGTAATTTGGCTATGATGTGCTCATAGTGCTTGCTTTAGCCCGTATATTGCCTTCCATAATCCACATATTCTATGTAGGTATCTCTCATCCTCATATCCAGGCGGTTGTTGCACTGACCATTAACTCCCCATTCAAGAATGCATATTCTATGTAGGGATCTCCCATATATTGCCTTCTGCAATCTACATATTCTATGTAGGTATCTCCCATATATTGCCTTCCGCAATTGTAGGTATCTCTCATCCTCATATCCAGAAGGTTGTTGCACTAACCATGAACTCCCCATTCAAGAATGCATACTTAACATCCATTCGATGCATTTTATGGCTGATAGCTAAGCTAATGCAACCAACATCTAAATTGTTACCATATTGGCCACCAGCATGAAGGTCTCTTCATAATCAATGCCATATTGTTGAGCATACCCTTTAGCAACCAAATAGGCCTTGTACCTACTCACAGTACCATCTACATTATGCTTCACCTTGTAAGCCCATTTACAGCCTATTGCATTATTACATGGAGGTAAGTCAACAAGAGACCATGTTTCTTTCTTATCTTGTGTATCCATCTCGTCATTCATGGCCTCTACCCATTGTGGGTTCTCAACCACAACTTCAAACCTTTTTGGCTCTTTTTCTTGTATTGTTCATGTCATATAAGCATGATGTACTACTACAAAACCATCATATGTGAGCCTATTGATTGGGCATTTCACCCGAGTCACTTCGCGTGGCATGACACTTTGTTGGGTGCTCTTTGGACTTGCATCTAACCCCATTTACTACTCAAAAAAGGAAGTACCAAATGTCATTTTAGGGCTGCGATATGCGTCCATATGTGGTTGAACATTTGTGCTTCCAGTTCCCTATGACTTTGGACTCATTAAAGGTAATACTATGCCACCAAAATCAATGATTTGAGGTTGATTTACAACACTACGATCATCTAGACTTCGGGCATGTCTTGCCATACCCAATTATGAAGCATTACTCTGCAATTTACCCAACCCAAGGATTTGTGTTTGTGATGTATGTAACCGGTGTTGAAAATGGTGTAAATTGCACGATGATACCTTAAGGGCATTAGGGGAAAACCTTGACCCTAACCCTAAGGGGTTCTCATGTATATATATATATATATATTCATGATTATGTTCAATACAAAATAGTGTATAGGTAGCTATATCATGTGCACTCATCTCTCTCTCTCTCTCTCTCTCTCATGTGCACTCATCTCTCTCTCTCTCTCTCTCTCTCTCTCTCTCTCTTGCACGCGCGCACACAACTTTATCATGGGATGAGATCCTATGGTGCTCTTAAGCCCTTGCTTCTTGTCAAGGCATCAAGCCCTCCTTGTGCGAGACACCCTTCATCTCTGAGCGAGAGATACGCAAGGTCCATTCTTTATGTGAGAGAGCATTCATGAGAGAGAGCGCAAGCCCTTGTTTGTGAGGGATCTTCTTCTCTTAGAGAGTTCATCTTGTAGAACTTCTCTCGATCTCTAATTTGAGACAAAAGCTTCAGATTCTGACTTTCTAAGCTTAAGATATGTTCTTTTTGGTGTTGCTGTCCACTTCTGGTTAAAAGTCTTGGGATTCATGAGTTTGTATAAATCTCATGTGTAAGGCTTCTTTCGAAGTATTTTGACACTCTGATTCTCCAGCTCTCTGGTTCTGGATTATAGCTTCTACAACACAGCCAACTTCAACAACACTGCTAAAGCACTCATGCATCAATGCTAGATGGACACACCCAGTAGTACCACTTCATATGCACGCAGAAATGAAGTAACTCACTACAATGAAGTGAAAAGCAAGCATGACTGTCAGAAGCTCGACATCTGACTCAATAAAAGGCAAGGCAGCCAACGCACAGCGACAAAGCCACAACTAGCTACGGGCAACAATAAAACTAATGGCAAGCTCCAACAAGCAACAACAACTACGGCAAGCTTTGACAAGACTACGGCAAGCTTTGACAAGACTGAAGTCCTACGACAATTACAACATGAAAACGCATCCCCGCTACTCAAGTGACTCAGCAATGGAGGATGAACATAGCGAGTAAGAAGCACAGCTATCAACAAGCGACTAGACTGCTATCTACTACCACGCTTCAGCACCCACGACTTGTGCTAAGGCAAGCCATCGAGCGTATGCCCTACGACACGCAGCGCCACAGCTTCATCAACCGGAGAGCTGCAACACACGCCATCTCAGTTTGGGCACCCTGGAAAGAGCCCCGACTGCAAATAGCTCGCATGCACAAAAATCCATCGACCAAGCCTCCACGCTAATAGCACGCAAGGCGACTCAACGGACCCGACCTCCTACAACGAGCTCCTACAAGGTGGCGACCAATACCATCAACACCGACGGCTCCTTCAATAGACACGGGAAGCACCATCGACAAAGCTGCTAAGCGACTCTATTCACATGTTAAGGTAATGGACCAGCAGTGGCCCTGACTCCATCATGGACTCTAGCACTCTAGCAACGCCTCACAGACGACACAACAACCAATTTAAACAAATTGGCTAGCAACAACAACTCCAGCCGACTAGTGAACGGACCTAGCGGCTCCAACAATGCCATCCAAAGCAAGCAGCCATGCACTCTCATCATAGCAACACCTCACAGTGGATAAGCCGATCCCCGCAGACCAGAAGCAATGCCAAAAGATAGAAATCCTAGAAGATTCCATCAGAATCTTAGAAGATTTTGCCAGCTACCCTATTGTGACATGTGGCTGGTCCTCCAGTTTCCACGTGGCAAATATACATATCAGCGAACCCCCTAGTCTTATCCTCAACCAAGACCACCCATAGGGTTCGGTTGGCATTTTGCCATGTGGCACAATCTACACATAAGCTCTGCTTTGACACATGGCACATCTGCCAGGTCATCCTTATCTGCCATCTCAGCACAATACCACATCACTAAACTACCACATAAGCCTCCATGTCAAATTGCCATGTCATCACTCCACATTACCACCTGCCACACCATGACATGCCATGTGATCGCTTGCTACATTTTCTACACAATCTTAGATTTCACATTTGATATTTCCACTTTGCAGTATTTACTTAAACCTCTTCATCGAAACCTCCTGATCCATTGGAGCATACCCAGCACATAAAATGAATCAAGCTAAAATTTGTTTGTAGGTGAAAGCATCAATAGGTGGTTCAAAAAGTAGTATCATTGACATTACTTTGTCAAGTGCTAACAAATAGTGGCTAAAGGTAAGAACGTGCGAGTAAAAGAGAATGGGTAAAGGTACTAATGTGCAAGTAAATAGAATGGGTAGTGCTTTGTTAATGGAAAGAACGAGTATAGAATATGGATTTATGGTGAAATGTTATTTTCGTTTCTTTCATCCACGTTGTGTCACATGGGTCTCTCTCTCTCTCTCTCTCTCTCTCTCTCTCTCTCTCTCTCTCTCTCTCTCTCTCTCTCTGTTTTCTCAAAATTGGGAAAGAAAAGAAGAGAGAAAAGTTAGAGCTTGTGCATCAAAATGTATGAGGTCCTGTTGATGTATCATGTCTTATTGGTTTTCACCATTATGTGACTTTTATTGATGATGCAATTAGAAAAACTTAGGTCTACTGCATTCAAAGGAAATATGATGTCTTGGAAACTTTTACGAAAGCTTGGCTAAGAATGAGGCAGGAAAGAAGTTGAAGGCTCTCAAATTTGATAGTGGAAGAGGAATGGAAATGAATGCTGTAGCAAAGAGTTTGATAGTTACTGTTCTTAAAATGGAATTCATAGAGAGAAGACAACTCCAAGAATGCCACAAAAAAATCTCGTGTCAAAGAGGATGAGTAGAACAATCATAGAGGCAAGCAAGGAGCATGAGACTACACGTAGGGCTACCCTTGCAGCTTTGGGCGAAAGTAGTGAATACAACTATTTACTTGATAAACATATCACCTTCAAGTTCCTCATATGGTGTCATTCTAAACGAGGCATGGACAAGTCAAAATGTTAACTACTCTTTTCTGAAGGTTTTTGGCTATTGTGAAGCATTTGTCCATGTTGATAAGGAATTGAGAACAAAGCTTGAAGCAAAATCCAAGAAGTGTATCTTTAATAGTCCTTGGACTTTCTAGGCTCACTTAACATAGCGAGACACTCCCATCCTAGGAGATCTAGTTCAATGAGCTTTTGTGGGTTCTTTCCAGCTAAATTGATGCCGTGAACCTCATGAAAGTCTCAAGCACGATGATAGAATCTCCTTGGTGCAAGCTCGGTTTTTGATGAGCGAGACATTTCTATGATTCAAGTGACAACTATTATAGAGACACAACAGTGGCAATTAGAACACAAAATGAGAGCAAAAGAAGTCGTAGATGGGAGGCAAGTCTCCACTCATAATGTGCAATGATGTAGCTATCGAGATAACAATAGATATTTCCCACTTTGTACTTTTCTTCAATCAAGTAAGAAACTCCCTCACTACTAGTAGTATATCCAAAGGCAAGTCGATATGATATCACTTAGATTCTTTCCTCTAGAAGTCATCAAGAACCTTGTTTGAATTTGAACTCTCCGTTCTGAAAAGTCCACAATGTAGATGAAATGTGGAATAAGACAAAACAACCAAATGAGGAATGTTGATTTTAGGGGAAATGTTATGTTGCGGGAAGGAGTTAGGGGAATGTAGGAAAGCAAGCTAAAATAGATGGTACTGCTATAGTACTACTATGTCCTACTAGGTCCTAACTTAAGCCGTCTCAATTACTTAAATAAAAGGTAGAGGCAGAACATCTCTAAGCCAAGAAATGACTTCAACCCATGGCCTAGGATCTTGACATCCAAGGCTTGGCTCTAATAATCTGGTCAAACATCAAGCTGGTGCCACCATCCTATCCCCAATATGATATCCACTACCAAAGTAGGTGTGATCTACCCATCATTAGATCTTTAGAGTGGCTACAGAGACTTCCATGTTGCTCTCTATATGTTGCCCGAAAATGCACCATTTAAGGCAATGGAATCCATCGGCGTAAGAGTCAACGTTGCTTTGGTGGAAGTGATGTCTTTTGAGCTTCTTGGATATGCTAAGATAAGGACCTTCTGACCACCAATCTATCCATAGAATTGAAACATATAGGGAAAATGAGGAGGGGCTCTCTTTTTCTAATCTTTAAGATCTTTGATGACCATTGAGGCTGTCCCTATAGATGAACCACTTAATGCAGATCCTTCTACTCAAATATTCTAGTAATATGAGAAATCTTCCTTCTTATGGCTTGGCGCATGACAATGGAAGCATCACTTCTCTTTGGCATGGGTTGCTCGTGTCACTGCATCCAAGTAACTACCATGGCCATTGTTGTCCTTGCCATCTAGCTCTTCTCCTACTATCCAGTCCCACCATCACTTGGTGTAGAATCCTAGGAGTTCTTATTATTGACCTTATTAGGTCCTTGACTCTTATGCATGAGCTCAAAATTCCAAGCAACCTCGTATGCACTATGGTATGAAACTTTTGACATACCACTAGATGTCTGTATGCAGCCTATGGAGAAACTTGCTCAGCTTCTTGTTTTCCTACAATTGCAGCTGTATAAACACTTGGGAAAACTTGTTGGCGTAATAACTCACCATCTCAGTATCCCCCTGGCACATCTCATAGGATTGACTCTGAAGTCTGTCCAAGTACTAAGGTGGTAGGAATCATGATCAGATGTCTTTCACAAACTCCATCCACCCATACTGAGGTCTCTCCTTGTCTACATCATAGTGGTCCTTCTAACACTTGAGCCACTAGGTGGTTGCCTTACCTATGAGGCTCGCAGATGCCTTGCCTACTATGAGGTGCATGAGGTGCATAGGTGACTACCTTGCCTATGAGATGCATAGATGCTAGAATGCACCACTTGTTTGTAGTTTGTAGGTAGAATTGAAAAGTAACTTTCAAGTGTTTGAGCCATGAATTTAACACTAAGGTTCTTGCTTACTGTCATAGCATGTGAAGTTGAGCTTCCTAGAAAAAGAATGTTTGACGAGTAGTTGGACTCTCTCCCTTCCTCCCCATGTGGTTGAAGTAGAGAAATGAGGAGTTGCCGATCATTCTTCCTTTTGCTAAGCACTACGCTCTCGTTCTTCCTTCTCCTCACAAGCGGTATGCTCTTTGATCTCCCTGCCTCATGAGCCTCGTGATCTCAGAGTTCCTTAGCTTCATGAGCCTCTCAATCTTGGAGTTCCTTGGATTCCCATTCATCATGATTGCGGAGTTCCTTGGCTTATAGAGCCTCATGATTGTGTTCTTCTTTTGCCTTCAGAGCTACTCTATTGCGTTCTTTGGTGACTTGCTCATGATTGTCCCGCATTTCTTGGAGCTTAGCAATGTGAATGAAGAGACTCAGGTTCTTGCTTATTGTCATACCATGTGAAGTTGAGCTTCATGGGAAAAGAATGTTTGATGAGCAATTGGACTCTCTCCCTTTCCTCCTCATGTGGTCGAAGTAGAAAAATGAGGAGTTGTTGATCCCATTCTTCCTTCTCTTCCTGAGTCGTACGCTCATGTTCTTCCTTCTCCTCACAAGTGGTATGCTCTTTGAGCTCCCTGGTCTCATGAGCCTCATGATCTTGGAGTTCCTTAGCTTCATAAGCCTCTTGATCTTAGAGTTTCTTAGCTTCCCATTCCTCATGATTGTGGAGTTCCTTGGCTTCTAGAGCCTCATGACTGTGTTCTTCATTCACTCTAGAGCTGCTCTATTGTGATCCTCATGCATTTGTTGGAGCTTAACCATGATATTGAAGAGACTCTCAGATGGTTGTCACATCTACATCATTTCCATCATGCTAGATATTAGAGCTTCTATAGGATTCCATGGTGATCAAGTTTGAGAAGCAGATACCTCATCCCCACCCATGTCGTACTTCTCACTTGTACGCATAGTGTCCTTGTATGTACCATAATTAGTGCATTTGTCCCTAAAATAACCCTCCCCATCTCAAGAAATAAAATTGTAGCTTTGATACCAATGTAACAGAAAGATAGCCTAACTCACTCTCTCTCTCCTGCTCACTACTAGGTGAAATGAAAGAATGATGCACTCAAAGCACGTGGAACTATGGAGTGAGTCTAAGAATCAAAGGGGAAGAATATAGTGGGCCTTTGAAGTGAGAAAATAATACTTGTACAAATGTTTGGCCCAAAGGGCTGAATACAACTATAAAGAACAAGTATTCTATGGAGAGAATGAACCCTCACTACAAAGACACCTAGAGATTGTTGTACTAGGCTCAACCGTCAGCTAACTAAAGGAGGGCTAGAAGAGGTTGCTGCAAACTCTTATGCCTTGATCCTTATTCTTGGAGCCTTTTTTGGATTGGATTGCTTGTAGCCATTAAGGTAACTTAAGCCAGTTGGTTGTCAAATGTATGTACCAAAATGAAAGTTTAACAATGCTCCTTTGAGTAATCCTTGTACACACACACACACACGTGCACACACACACAATTTTAGGGTAGACAAGGTTTATTTTAGCCCCAATCTACTATTTATTTTACATATTGTTAGCATCAATATAACCATCGAAATTTATTGGGTTTACTAGTAACAATTGTGATCTTTCCATTGATGTAAGCATTGATATATGAATCTATGGACATTGATGTCAAAATTTATATAGATGGTCATTTTGGCATTTTTGTAGTGATGCTTTTATCCACACTTATTTTGATTCTTTTACTCTTTTGACCCCAAAAAAAAATTGTGTTATTTTTGTCAATATCAGCCACACCATTAATGATGCAAACGATTGTAGTGCATCAAGAAAAATCCAACATGCATGAGAGGCTAAGTGAATACAATGAGGGGATCTTGTGGGGTTTATAGCCCACATCAAAGAGTGTAACAGACAAGCAGAGAGCTCCAAAACTTGAGGGTAGCAACAAGTATATTAATGAGCAGAAGCACAATGTAAGGGAACAATTTGCATGAACATGGAATGATAGATAAAATCAGACATAAAGCCAACCCATTAGCGACACTAACTTGTAAACCAATAGACTAGCACTAATATAAGAACCAATCCTAATTATAATGCATGCTACCACTACCTAATCCTGATGATTTTTCTCATGATGAGGAAATGGATGTCTTGATTTATGCATTCTATATTGGAGAGGAGAATGGGGTATTCCTTAGAGGAAGACTCACCAAAGAGAATTGAACCATGAGAGATGAGAGGTTGAGAAAGAGACTTGTACCATGTTGTATGAGGGTGACAATTTTAACCAAAACATTCTTCCTTTGAGAGATGTTAGATTTGTAATCAACTTCTAGACACTTGGACATAAGTGTCATGTCCCTTTTTTATAAGATCTTGGCCAAATCTTGAAAATGTTATTTGGTTTCGATGTTTTAATGTTTTGATGTGGAGTTATTTAGAACAACTTCCCCCAATGCTATGTTCTTTGCACATCATTTCGAAATGGCAATATAATGTTAGAATTAAGGAAATATGCAAAAAATATCATATTCTCCTTAGGAATGGAGTTTCATGATCTTGGAGAACCAAGTGGGAGGAAGATCTTTAACAAGCAGCATCTTAGCCCTCATCCTTTCTTTTGGTGATGTTCTTGTTGATTTTAAATTTGTAAGAAACTTATCGATGGTTGGAAAAAAGTGTCATGTCCCTTTTTGCTAAGTGATCTTGGCAAATCTTGAAGTGCTTTTTGGTTCTGATGTATGGAAATATGAATACGTTGATTTTTTGGCAATATGGGTGATTCTCTTCCTATTATGGGCTATGTTTTAGCACCCTAATGTCTATTTGAAATTCGCACAACTGGATGACTCGTATGTAAGGGGCATCAAGTACTTAAACGTACATGATAAAAAAGGTTCAAAACTGAGTTCTCCACAAAGATAACATCTCTACTTACTATAATCCACTTGATGGTGGTCAGATGTAAGAATCTATAACCTTTGTTTTCTGTATTGTAACCCATAAAAATAAGTTTTATAGCTTTTCCATCAAGCATGATTCCATGTTGCTCTACCACTATTGCATATGCCAAGTATCCAAACACTCATAAGTGTGCTACTAAAGGCTTCTTACCATACCAAGCTGCATACAAAGTTATTATTTATACCATGATAGATCATCTATTTTTTATCTTAGCCACACCATTCTAGTAAGGTGTGTATGGCACAGTGTACTGATGAATAATGCCTCTGTCTTGTAGGAAAGTAAGACCCAAGATTATATAGATTAGCAATGCTTTTTTATTAAATAAATTGAAGGGACAACTTCAACTACAAATCCATGGACATGGTGTACCACTTCTATAGACTGTTTGTTGCTGATTAAAAAGGCGCTTATGTTGTGAACTACTCAACTAAGATAGCACACAATCTTCTACATCGAACTACTAGCAGACTAGTAGAGCGAACCTGGCACACAAGAAGAATGCTAGTCAACTCTCATGTCGAAGTAAATCCTCTCTATGAGTTGAAGAAGAAGAAGATTGAAAACCACCTTGGCTCCTTAAATGTAGCAACTTTTAGTCATTAATTTTGTCTGTCTTCATAGAATCCATACACTACATTGATCTGGTTAGTAGTGACATTGCATATCTATTTTAGGGCTACAAGAGCCATCCAAAAAGGCACAAGTTTCTCAAGACTCCTTAACCATAGTCCACTAATTCCATATAAAATGACATTGGAAAGTCAGCTACAAAGGTCACATATCCAACATTCCCCCCTTGAGCTAAAGATGGGGCCAAAACACACAATCATTGAAGGAATAAAATCCCCGAGTACTACAAATAATCTATCCACACATGATTGTTGAGCTAAATGACACCTCATACGGTCAAAACACTAAGAAATTGACCACCCACACACAAGCAAGGCCTGAAATGTGAATAACCCACATCGAGAAGGATTCGCTAAAAGTGCCTGATTAGAAATTGAAGTAATCAAAACGCCCAATCATCTTCTACATGCAAGTCACCTTTAACAAATTCCAATTCTACAAGCTCTTCAGCTCATGCAACTTGAGTCTATCATACATCCTTTTTACTGCTTATTATTGAAGTAGTATGCCTTCTGATAGCAAAATCTCTCTCCATGGCCATCTTTACGGTAGGCAGCCTAAAAGGATGTTTTGGTTTTCTCCCACCTCCTTGAGCCACGTGTAACGAATATGAGCCATTCATCTAAATTGATTTGTAACGTTCATGTAGATTGCTTGGATTGATTTTAACCACCATAAAACTCTTGGGTAAAAGTGTATCTTTTCTTTTGAAATTTGAGATGCGAAGTGAGGCAAATTGAAGTCAGATATCCTGGCTGAAAGCTAGTTTCCTAAGAAATTAACAAACAGGCAAAACTCTGATTTAAAGCATGGATCCTACCAAAGAATTGGTTATCCTACAAGTCAATTCTAAGGGAGCTAGCATAGGGGGTCAAATTAGTAAAATATGGGATATGCTCTTCAAAATGGTTCGAATACTTGGAGTGACAACTTTGGAAGCCATGACTTTAATCCACTAGAAAAGAAGTTTGCAGTCAGGTAGATGATAGAGAGATTTAAGCAGTTAGCTATGGACTCAGGAACAAGACCTGTGAGCATTTATGCCCAAGAGAGACTAGCCCAAACTGTGGCAAAAAGTCCCTGATGTGTTCAAGCAGGGTTCCATGAAAGTGATTCTTTCTGAGATTAAGGAAAATAAGCGAAGTGCAATTTGAGAAGGCAAGTAGGGTCTAGAGAAATTGTTAGAGGACAAGTCCAAAAATATTAAGCTGTAGCAACTAGTAATATCCGACACTTGGATATGTCCACCTTAATGATCTAGAGAAAGGTAGAGGAGCAAAAGGGAACTACCGTTTGTCAGAATCTAGTCTGGAAAAGATCCTACCAAGGAGTTGGATCTCAAATCCAATGTCCTTGGGCTAATCTCATTATGTCACAACTATAAAGCATTGATCTTCGTCATCTGTCTACTAAGGTCCAACTGACTAAAGCATTGGAAGGAGCCTTCTACTTTTCATGTAGCCTATTACATTCTCCGCTCATCTCGTGTGATCTCGACAGAGGAAGGTCATTCCGTTCATTGTTGTCCCATCTTATCGCTCTACTAAGGCATTCAATACTAAGGCAATTTCTACTTCATGCTAAAGCCTACTTCCAAGCCATCACAACACTCAGTTCTTCTCTATTGCCTCTTTTTTTGAGTCGAATCCATTGCCGTCGCTTGAAGTTGACTTCTTTTCATATGGTAGTAGATTCCCGCAAACTTCAGGCACTCATCATCTGATCCTAAAATTATTGGCCCATCAACTTCTCTGGTTAAAAATGTTCGTGCTGAATTGATGCTGAACATGGATGTTACATTTTTCCTCCTCCTATTAGTCTTGCTCTGCTACCAATCGGACATCCCCTACCTGCCACAGTGGCATTCAATGCTTGTCTCATTTGGTGGTTCTGTGCAGACTAGCCCTCCTTAGTTCGTGTGCCCTGCCAAATGGTTCATCTCAGACTAAATTTTTATGGCAGTTGTGTAAGAAAATAATACAATGTCTATGCTCAACAGATAATAGGATCTCGTATGCAAGACAGAAAACAAGATAGTATGGAGAATCAAAAATTTGATTACTGTAGAACTAATACAATAGATGGCGCTGCCTCCCAACCGTGCGCTCCTATGAAATAAGCTTCGATGGCATGCTGGAAACAGTAGAAGACGGAGGCTGGATGCTAAGGAATCAGGGTTGCTATAGCCAGTGATGAAATGGGCTTCATGGGCTTGCTCTTATATAGCCACCAATTGTAGTCAGTTAGGCTCAATTGGGTGACCGACCCAGTCTGCCCAAAACGGTCGACTGGGGGTCGGTCCTGAAATAGGCCATCGACCATATGATAGAACCGTTCGGCCCAGAGCCATCCGAGATCATCTGAGGCTCCAAACGGGCCCCACAACCCAAGAGTGGGCTACCTCGGGAAATGCTCATCTACCCTCAGTGCGGTCAGTCAAGGGATGCCTTCCCGCACTTGCATGTATCCTAGTTGGCGGTGTGCCAACTCTATCTGAAGCCATCCAGCCATCAGGCCACATATGGCCCCCATCTGGTGTCCAAACCAGGACCTACCGAATAACCGAGCTACTCAAGTGCCTTCTCCTCATATGGGGGGCTTACAACTAGAGTTAGTTGGTTCCCGCATAGTTACACGAGAGTGGAGCATTAATATCTAGCACCCCCCCTCAATGTCCACCCGCAAGTGAACTTACTTTTTCGGCCCAATGCCAAGTCGATGAAGATGCCTCTCCAGCAAGTCTCTTCCAAGAGCCTTCGTAAAGATGTCCACAGCATTCTTTGTAGTCAGACAGTACATTAAGTTGACCTCTCCATCCATGATGAGCTCACATACAAAGTGATATTGAATCTCAATGTGTTTTGTGCGAGCATGGAACATCAGGTTTTTTGCAATCGTCATGTAACTCTAATTGTCACATGATAACTGTGTAGGCTTGTTCTGCACTGCACCCATGTCCCCCAAAATCATCCTCAACCACACTGCCTCGCAAGAAGCAAAGCATGCAGATTTGTACTCGGCCTCGGTAGAAGAAAGAGCAACTGTGGGTTGCTTCTTGCTGACCCATGACACAACTCCAGATCCAAGTGAGAAATAGTACCCTGTCACTGATCTCCTGCTGTCCACGTCTCCTGCCCAATCCAAGTCACAGAATCCGGTCAAGATGTTGTCCTTAGTATAGGTGATGCCATTATCAAGTGTGCCTTTGATGTATTTCAGCACCCACATCCCTACCCTCCAATGGTTCTCCCGGGGCTTATTGGAAAACCTGCTTAATACACCTGTCACAAAACTGATGTTCGACCGTGTGTTGCATAGGTAAATTAAGCTACCCACAAGCCTTCTGTACTTCGCTTCGTCCACCAGTGGTGATGAATCGTCATTTGAGAGCTTTGCATCAACCTCCATAGGGGTACCAACTGTCTTGCACTCAGCTATGCCAAATGCCTTCAATATCTCTCCAGCATACAGTTTCAGCTATGAAATGAAGATCTATTTCGGCTCCTGCCAAACTTCAATCCCCAAACAGAAATGCATCAGTCGGAGGTCTGTCATTTCAAACTCTCTTCCTAGCAAATGCTTTGTCTGCGAGATCTTCTCTTCATGGTTCCCTGTTATGACAAGGTCGTCCACATAAAAGACCATGATCATACACTTGCCTCCTTCTCTGAAGATATACAAATTTGCATCAGATGGGCTCCTCCTGAACCCATTTTGGAGAAAGTAGGCATCAATTCACTGGTACCACACTCGTGGGGCCTGTTTCAGCCCGTAAAGTGCCTTCTTCAGTTTGCAGACTTTACCTTCTGAACCAGGGATCTCAAAACCTGGTGGTTGTTCCACGTATACCTCCTCCTTGAGATCTCCATTCAGAAAGGTGGATTTCACATCCATCTGAAACACGGGCCAACTTCCCTGGGTTGCTAAAGCCAAAATACTATGAATTGTGGTTAGTCGAGCTATGGGAGCAAAAGTATCTTGATAATCAAAACCATGTACCTGTACGAATCCTTTTGCCACGAGCCGAGCCTTGTACTTATCCAACGTGCCATCGGACTTGTACTTGGTCTTGTACACCCACTTGGTGCCGATTACTTGCATTTTGGTGGTCGATCCGCAAGGTCCCAAGTGTTGTTCTTCATTATGGAGCCATACTCCGACTGCATAGCCTCCATCCACCTATCATTGCCCTGTGCCTCTTCAAGACACTTGGGTTCATCAACACGGATCACTTCTGTCATCAAAGCATAGTTGACCAAGTGTTCTTGCACCCTTCTTTGCTCCTCTAATCTCTTGGACCGGCAGTGTTCGGATGGTTCCTCCTCATTGGTTGGAGGTTCTCTGCTGTCCAAAAGCTACTTTACCCACTTTGGGAATGGCCATTGCCGTTGTGGTTCTGCAGGCTCTTCTTCATCTTCTTTGTCTTGAATCCTCCCAAGCACCATTGGGGGAGTTCGGTCTGCTGTTGGTGGTGGTACTGGATGGATATCTTGGTCCTGGTTGTCTGGGAAGGAAGCATCCTCCTCCAATTAATGCGGCTATTCTGAGAAGACCACATTGCAACTTACAATTACCTTCTTGGTAACAGGGTTATAGGGACGGTAACCCTTCGCCTCTTCACTATACTCTTTTGGCTCTTTGGTTCCCATTTGATCCTGGTAGCATCAGGGACATGCACAAAACAGTCAGATCCAAAAAACTCTGAAATGTGCAACTGAAGGTTTCTTACCAGAAAAGTCTTGTAGTGGAGTCATCCCATTCGCAGCCTTCGTGTAGCTACGATTCAAGATGTAAACTGTAGTGTTACATGCTTCAGCCCAAAAAGTCTTTGGCAAATCTTTCCCTTTCATCATACTCCGGCCCATTTCGCAGATGACATGCATCTTGCGTTCTGCTACTCCATTTTGCTGTGATGTATGTGGTGGGGGTTTCTGCCTCTTGATTCCATGACTTGTGCAGTAACCTTTGAATTCAGTTTAGGTGAACTCTCCACCTCTGTCTGATCTCAACTTCTTCACCTTCCTCCCAGTTTCTTTCTCGACCATTACATGCCATTCCTTGAACCTACTAAAAGCCTCATCTTTAGTCTTCAGGAAGTATATCCATATCCTTCTACTGTAGTCATCGATCAGTGTCATGAAGTAGTAGGAACCACCCAAAGCTTCCATCTCCATCTTTTCGCAGAGGTCCGTGTGAACGAGCTCTATAGGAGCCTTTGCCCTGTTGGCCTCTTTAGGAAAGGGATGCCGATGCTGCTTGCCCATCATGCAAGCTCACATACATCGGGCAGATCTAAAATTTCTGGAAGGTCTGTAATCATTCCACTTTTATGCATTTCCTTCAAAGAACTAAGGTTTAGATCACCAAACCTCTCCTGCCACAGCTTAGTGTTCTTCACATCTACTCGAGCACTGAAAGCTAAGAGTTCGTAAATGTTATTGCGCCGTGTACCTTTACCAATGACCTTCCCTTGAAGATCCAGAATCTGTGCACCATTCTTATCGAATTGAACTTTGAGGTCCCGATCCGTGATCGTGGAAATGGACAACAAGTTCCTCTTGATATCTGGCACATAAAGAACATCGAACAACTGTTTTACAACTCCATCTGACTTGAGAGAAATCGTACCTTTTTCTTTTGCTGGACATTTTGCATCATTGCCGACTGCTACCAGGATGTCATTCCCTATCGGCTGTAGACAGGTATACCAATCCTTCCGACCCGGGGGATTCACTCTTCATGAAAGAGGGACATCGCCTGCGTGCATGAACTTCAAGAAAACTCCCTATTTAAGATCCATGTAGGATGATAAAACACCCCTATTTAAGCTTATAAGATACCACCAAAATTCAATTATGTCCCCCCTTTCCTTAAATCTACGTTCTTTCTCAAGCATTTAGATCACACAATAAGCAAATTTAGATTACTTTCCTTATGACTATTAAAACCATACACAAAACCAAACTTGTTTGGACTAGGTACCCAAGGTAGCCTATACTATGTCCCCCCCCTTAAATATGGCGTGGCCCCCCTAACTTAAATTCAATAATGGGAAAAAATAAAAGGCCCCCCACCCCTAATGTATAAGCTTATACCTCATTAAAAAAAACCCCCCTATTGTACACTCACGTGATATCATAAGTTTCCTCTTGTGAATCCCCCGGGCCTTCCGACTGGTCATGTGGCGTGATGCACCACCATCAATGATCCACGGTTCATCCACAGGTACATGAACTACCTCCATGCAAATCTCCTCAATTGCGATGAACAGCTCTACTGGTACTGCCTACGCACTGTTGCTAGACTCTTTCTTTACTACGTTCTTCTCATCTGAAATCTTCTTTCGGCACTCATTCTGCTTGTGCCCTGCCTTGTTGCAATAGAAGCACTTGATCTTCTTCTTTCTCTTTTTATCATCAGAAGAAGATGGGTTACTAGAGTCCTTACCCTTACCTTTCTTTGATTCGGTCCAGAAAGCCGAATCTTCTCCAGTCCTCATCTTTTGAAGCATCCCCTCCTCCAGAAGAATCACGCTGAAATCCTCAAAGTTGAGGGGCAGATTTTTGTTCTACGTATTCAGCGCCCGTCGTACTTTGGTGGGAGAATCCGTATGCATCTTCATGCTAGATTCTTGCTGGTGATGGTGATGCTAATCGTAGTCATCTGATCGCGTAGATTCTTCACACTGGTGATGAGCTTCTCTGCCACTTCAGACTCAAACTTCTTCTCGTTTGCGAGTTGAGTCTCTAGATTCTGAATCCGCATCTAATTCGTGGTCTCGTACTGATTTTTCAAGACCATCCATGCCTCCTCCGCTGTGGTGACATGTTGAATTAATGCCATGACAAAATCACTAACACTGCAGACAATAGATCACAGTGCATCTGCATTTCTTCTTGTCCACGCAAGAATCTCATCCGCAATTGGTACTATCTATTGTCCTGCATTGGCTGGATCCAGTCTCGCCACCAGTAGCAGTGTCCCAAAGCTCGTATGCGCTTAGGATTCTCTTCATCTTGAACTTCCAGAGTGGATAGTTAGAGCCGTCCAACTTTTCGCTTTCGTAGAATGGTGGGATTCGCAGTCTTGCAGGCTGAGCCATCTCTCACAATCTGCTCGCAAACAAAAACACACTACCAAATCTTCTTGCTAGAGTCTAGGCTTTGATATCATGTAAGAAAATTGTGCTCAACAAATAACAGGATCTTGTACGCAAGAGAGAAAACAAGATAGTATGGAGAATCAAAAATCTGATTACTGTAGAACTGATACAATAGATGGCGCTGCCTCCCAACCGTGCACTCCTATGAAAGAAGCTTCAATGGCGTGCTAGAAATAGTAGAAGACGGAGGCTAGATGCTAAGGAATCAGGGTTGCTATAGCCAATGATGAAATGGGCTTCATGGGCTTGCTCTTATATAGCCATCAGTCATAGTCGGTTAGGCTCAATTGGGTGACCGACCCAGTCCGCCCAAAACAATCGACTGGGGGTCGGTCCTGAAATAGGCCATCGACCATACGATAGAACCGGTGCGCAAAACAAAGCAACTAACCTAGGTCTCCGTTCGGCCCATCCGGGATCATCTGAAGCTCCAAACGGGCCTCGCAACCTGAGTGGGTTGCCTCGGGAAATGCTCCATCCACCATCAATGCAGTCAGTCAAGGGATGCCTTCTTGCACTTGCATGTATCCTAGTTGGCATTGTGCCAACTCTATCTGAAGCCGTCCAGCCATCAGGCCACACATGGCCCCCATCTGGTGTCCAAACCAGGACCTACTCAAGTGTCTTCTCCTCATATGGGGGGCTTACAAGTAGAGTTAGCTAGTTCCCGCGTAGTTACACGAGAGTGGAGCATTGATATCTAACAAGTTGGCGCTCTCCCCCTTCTCACCATTTCAACGCCTTTGGTGGATTTGAGATCGAGTGTATACAAGTGACTGGTTGCATCTTGGTTGGATGTGCAATCAATAGGCTCCTAAGTTGTCTAGTTTGTTAGCTATTGTAGCTCACTCGTCTTTTCAGCACATGGCCAGATCTGGGACGTCATATCCTATGCTCTCATCATCTTGGCTTCCCATATTGGCTTTTCATTTTACCGCCTCATGAATTGAGAGAAACGTTCAGTTATGGATTGGGTTAGATAATGTGTGTGCATGCTTAAAAGAGAGATAGGTCTAGTGTGTGTGGCGTTAGTAGAAATCATCAAATTTAAACGGGTCTACTACATTTGTTTTTAGTTATAACATAAGTTCTATATATGGTTTTATAGTTTATTGATATTTAAATTTACACTTCAAATGGTATACATAGTTTTAGATATTTATTGATATATATATATATAAGTAATTAAAAAGATGTTTCTAAAGGGTAGACGGTTGTGCCCAAGATGTTTTCAACCTGGCCTACTTGGATCCTTGGAAAATGCAATTTAAGTTTCTTACTAATTTTTGCATGATTGATTTTAGAGTTATGATTGTCTTTATAGCTTTATGGGGGTTGTGCATGCATTTTTTTGTGTGTACGTTAATGCTTTTCTTCATATATAACTTGAGAGAATTTATAGATAGATATCTCGATTGGTTTATAGGTGCGCTTTTTAACTTATATTGATTAATAACTATAACAAAATAGGATATTTTCCATTACTCTTGTCATGTCGAATTATAACTTCATTCTATGTTCTAAGAGACTTACTATTGTTTGTGGGGCTTGCTTGTGTCCTTTTCTTTTGACCATTTAACATGTAAGCTAGAACGAAATCCATAGCTAGGGATCATCATGATGCTAAGGCTTCTTCGTATAATGGTAAGGTGGATTTTGTTTGTAAGCTTTTCATAACGCAGTACTTCATATAAACATATGTTTTTACCAATTCATAAAATTAGCATAGTGCTTAGTATCCATCGTTTACAACGAAAAAAACAAATTGCAGGGGACTCTCTGGTCTTGCCTTCTCATTCTAGCCATCAAAATGATAGATCCTTGATCTCAAAGACAATTTTTATACATGCTGTCAACTTTGTACCTTGGAGTATTTCTATAAGGTTTTGCTCATATGGTATATTGATAGACCATCTTTTCAACATGATGAAATTTTTTCTTTTTTTTTATATTTACTATACAATATCAACTTTGTACCTAGGGGTATTTTAGCAAGGATCTGCTCATATGGTATATTGATTAATCTTGTCTTAATTACCTTGAAACCCTTAAAAAAAATGTTATGATCTAAAGTTTCAAATTCCCCAGTTTTCAATATATAAGTTCTAATACACTAAAGATATTGTCATCAACTTGTGAGTTATTTAAGTCAAGATAGTGGTTTCACTGATTTCAAGTGGCGATTGGTGCATGGCTCAAAAATATCATTTTACATTCTAACACTACATGTAGCGATTCATCTATGAAATCTTGTTATAAACTAGATTAATGATTTATTATTCAATAATATTGTATTTTGACATTGTTTCTATTTTGAACATATTGCAAATGCAAATGCTTGGTCCATACAAGAACTTGGATGACAATCGACTTGGAATAGAGATACACTCATTGAGATTCAGCTATTATATTAGTCTCTTACATATTCGTGATACTTAATCTTGGTGCTAATATTCTCAAGGATTCCAATCTCAACACACGGGGAAGAGCCCGTTCCCTTGGATTATAACCTTTGGGGAAGGAAGCGCTCTGCCTCCCTGCCCACACTATGTGGCTATATAAAATATATATACATATACATATAAATATTTTTTCCATTTGATGATCTCTGTTTTTTTTTGCTTTTCAGTATTCTAAATTCTTCTTTTTATATTTATGTGTCGAGGTGTTTGCAAGAAGGGAACACTTAAGCACATAGGTCATTTCATCAAATCTGTTATTGCCAGCTTGGTTTATAATCAGGTATTTCTCTTTTCTTAATTTCCCAAAAAAAAAACATACTTTACGACGAGTGAATCTTTAATAGCTTTGCAAATTTCATAAAGAACAAACTCGCTACTTCAAGTTTGTTTTTGATTAATATTAGTTTATTTATAGAACACATACACTAATTCTGTACTTGCATTCTTACAATACATGCACGAACCTACATTTAGAATAATGGCAACATTGCACAAATGAACACAACATCGGGCTCAAAGGGTTACAATAATATAAAAGGACACTCTATGAGCTCGAAAAAGTATTACTACTTGAAACAGAAGAATTTGATTTGAACAACAATATTGTTTGTCTAACTTCATTTCCAAACATTCAAAATACATTTCATATCATTCTTTATTCATTGTTTTAATTTGTCTATGCACTCGTCTACATGCACTTACATAACATATTCATAACTACAGAATTTGTAATTCCACTTTACTCTTTTCATTCATTCTGCCCATTAACATCCTTTCTTAATTGTTAATTTATAATCAACTTATTACACGTTACTCTCTCCCTTAGGTGGGCTACCGCACCCTAGTTTCCACAATATGGACATTTTAACTTCTTTACCTTTGCTCATTTTCTTTGCTAGAGATTTGCAATCTTTATGGACACTCATACATATGATGATTCTCAGTAGTCTCTAACTATAATCCTTCTGACTTTCAGTATTAGATGGCGATGATTAGTATTTTGATAGTGTTGCTAGCAAGCACATTACCTCGCAACAAAATATGTTTACCTCTCTTGGGAAGGAATTTCATGTAGGTGCATCCACATGTGTAAACAACTCCTCATATCTGGTGCAAGGAGGTGGAAAAGTGTTTCTCACCACAACTAATGGTGGGACACTTCCACCCTTTGATGTTATAAGGGTGCCTGAAATTAAGAAGAACCTTTTATCAATTTCATCCATTGTTAAAATTGGCATAATCATTTAAGTTTGTTGATGACAGATGCACGATTCATGACATTAGGGATGGGGATAGCAAGCACAGGGACATCATTGTTGCTATAGGTACATTATGCCATGCCTTATAAAGAATGGATCAATATGAGAGTTGCACATGATGCTTTGTCAATTGCTACTATTTCGAAGATAGCGGATGTAAATCATTGGCATGCTAGATTTGACCATCTACATTTTCATTACCTGTTATGTTTACATAGAATGATATAGTGTTTGAGATGCCACACCTACATGGTCATGCTCATCATCTTTGTGGGGGGTCTATCCTGGGGAAAATGCATTGGGAATCATTTCCAAAAGGTGGATTTGTTAGAGCTATTAGAAATTATAGCTCATTCACAGTGATGTATGTAGTCCCATGCAGACACCTCTAGTTTGTGACTTTTATTGATGAGTATTTTAGATTAACATGGATATATCCAATGAAATAAAAATCTGATGTATTTACGCACTTCCAACATGTTGTTTCAAGGAATGAAAATCTATTAGGCTACAAAGTTGGTACTCCATACAAATTGAGAGGAAGGGAGCGGGCAACAGGCCAGAGGGGGCGGGGCGCGCGCGTATATGTCAAAGTAGTTTCATTATTATATGGTAGAGATGTTGGATACGCAAGCTTTCAATTCAATGGGTGGAATTTTTCTACCTGCCAATTGTCAACTTGTGGAGCATAGTATCTAGAACAAAAAAGAAACTAAAGGCAAATGAACCGAGAAAGTGATCACCTAGGAACAAAGAAATGAGAAAGTGGTCGATATTTTAGGTGAATCCATGGGCCATGAGTATTTCCATCATATCGATGTCACAAAATCTATAGCACATAATTGATTGATAATAGAATCATTGTTGAAGCAACTTGTTGGTTCAAAACTTGACAAAGTAGATTCCAAAGCTATCTTGCAGATGTATCAGATATTATGAGCTGGTTCATGTTCTATGACTCATTCTGACAATTTAGACTTTCTTGATGTGGTTACATTGTTACTGAGTGAAGAAAGACGTATCGAAGGGAACATGTCTATTAGAGAGCCAGCGTATGCAGCACAAAGTGAGCAAAAGAAGTCACCACCATACCTGCATCTTTCTTATTTTCCTTCTCAATCCACCTTCTGTACTCGTAGATGTAAAACAGGATTCCTACAATAATTGCACTTTCCCTTCTTCTTTTCACCCATTTTCTAAGCATCCTTGCCAGAAGGATTGATGAAAGCAGACTTGCTCTCGTTACCCCCATGGGGTTTTCCTTAGCCCTGATGGCTTACAAAAAAGCTTGAGCTGCAGCCACCATCAAACCACTATGGTTCTACCTAAAGTGCTCCTCTTGTAAGATTAAAATAACAAGCTCGTCAAATGTGAATGCATCCTAGCTTCTAGCCATAAACATTCATCAATTCATAGCAATTCAATAACATGGGCACCAATGAAGCATCTACAACAAACTCATCCACAGTGGTGGCTAATTGTTCCTTGAGGTCTTGAAACCTCTAGCAGTCGATGGCGTGTAAATTAGGTACATCCCCTACCTGGAATGCAAATGATGCAAGCTTTAATTATGATGGCAATTCAACTTCTCAGACAAAACCCAAGGAAATCTAAAAGTCCTAGAACATGAATAGTCCAGTGTATTACAATTATCTTCCCAATGATTAGTAAAATATAAGGGTTGATTTCTTTATTATCATGATATTGGCAACAACCTATCTCTCAAGCTCTAAAACACAATAAATGCAAATTAGAAACAGTAAGTATCAGAATTCTAGTTAGAAAACCCCGAGAATTCATTGTTTTCAAACCAAACATCACTAAAAGTCTCAAAGTTCGAAGAGGGAAGGTTAGAATTAAGTGAATTCACCTTTAGAAGTGGCCAAACATGAAAACCAAAATCTAGGACAGAGAAAAACATCCTGAAATAGAATTGCATCTTTAGGAATAGGTGCACTTTACCGCATGGCTTGTCCAAGGCCTATAAAGAATGAAAAAAGTAGCTAAAGCAGAACTGAATTTGCATGTAGAGGTGACTTCACAATGTTAAAATTGGGCCACACATGAATGGAATCCAATTGCAATTGGCCAAGGAGGTAGTCTTGCTACTGCAAAGTGATTTCCATTCTCCCCTTTGTAGAAAGTTTGTTTAAGGGTTTGGCCAGGTTCAAAATGGTCCCAAATTGCTCCTAGATATATCACAAATTAGGTAATACAAGGTTTAGGAAGCAAGATTGCAACAAGGGTAGGAGCAGGGAGCAGGGAGCAAGGGAGCAATAAGAATATGATGCAAATTTTACAAGAGATCTTAGTCAACCTACCCAAAGTCAGTCACACATTTCTTAAACCTTTAATTGGAAACCAAGTCCTAAAAGCTGAGTCGATCAATAGAATAGGTTTAGAAAACTATAGAGTTTAAACTCACTCTCCACTTAGCCAGTGTTACATGCCTCTCCAACCTGGAGAAAATGGGAGTTTGATCACTAAAGTAAGTCAAGCTTTTAGGCTTGTGAGAGTAGAGCATAAGGTCATCGCGAGGCTCTCCAAAGCTTCACATGCCAATAAGCCCAAACTTGCAAACCATCTTCAAATCGAATAGGTTTGAAACATTTATATAGTCTTTTTATTGTAAAAAGCACCTATATGCTTTTAGTGCTTTAGTCAAAAGCTTAGCTTTTACATCAAACAAAATCAAGGGCATAAGATGAAACAAGATTAAGGGCTTAGATTCATGACACGTGGCTCAAGGGGATGTGAGAAAGCCCAAACATCTCCCTAGGCTACCTGCCGTAAAAAACGGTTCTAATATATTAGTACTATTTAATATTTTTTATAGATTATAATATTATTTGGTAATTGGTTTGACTTTTAATTAGGTCTTTTAATAATTTTTTGCCCCGTGACCTCTCTATCCATGCACACAATTAATTAAACAAGTTGGCCTAAAACAAAGGTTTCTTGGGAGCTAGACAACTCAAAATTGACCCAAACCAAATCCATCTTTTAGATCTCAATGTGCCCTAGCCCATCTGTATGTGAGTGATCATGGTGCTAATCCTAATCCATCTCATGGTTAAAAACTATGTGATCTAGATCTACATGATCTTGATCTGCCCTCAGTAAGCCAAGCATCATTGCCCAACACACCAAGGCTTACCCCTAAAGTCAGTCTGAAGGAGTCGAGAACGAACTATGGATACTAGAGACCTAACTTGTGTTAGGAAACCTGTGGATGAGCAAAGTATCATCAATCCTGTACAACATGATGATCATTTAATATCAGGTCGACGGTGATCCAGTATGAAATAGTCAAATGACTCATAACTTTGTGAGCCTCATGCAATAGCTTCCAAGGTCCTGTGGACCAGCTATGATGCATTTCAAGTTCCATCACCATACTTGAAGTATAAATGGTGTAAACAAGACCATACTGAAGACAACCAAAGCAAACCATATTGAAGATGGTAAAGTCATACTAAAGATGACAAATGACTAACGGTGATAAAGTCACAATGGTGGGTCATGGACACATTGAAGGTGTTATAGGCTATACTAAAGATTGCACTGTAAATAATGTGGTCACATTGAAGGTGACATGAGCTATACTAAAGATAGCATGCATGGTGATCAACCATGATAAAAGCATGCTCCGAACTGTAAATAACCATGTGCACAAGATAACCAGACGGGGTGTGGAGTTTTATCACACAAGAACTCACAAGCAAACATATGATCATGAGAAAAGGATATCTAATAGCGCTTTATAAATGTAGTTCACGAAAAAGTGTAGGTCTATTGTTACAGGTAGTGTAAGCACAAAACTAGCTAGGGACAAAACCTCCACCGAATGGAGTAAAAATTGCCTTGGACTGGGCGCTATCTGATCACTCATCTGATCACTCAATACTCCTATAGCATAATTATTATACCCTTCTCTTCCATCGCCACCACTTCTGCTACTTCCACCTCCATCCAAACTGCCAACATCACCTTCCCTTCCACCATTTTTGGGAATAAAAGCACCCTCCATAGATTCTAGTTCTAACACTGAAAAGCGATTGTGGGAGATAGAAAGCTGATCATTTATCCCTAAACAATCAAAGTTTGCAAAAGAAGACAATAATTCTTCACAATTTCATTTTCCATTTTCGTACAGAGCATACAAGCTCTCATCACCAACACTTTCATTGCCTAATTACTCTCACAGAGGTTTTGCACAAGCAATTATAGCCACTTATGCACTCGAAGCAGTGCTCTCTCATAGTCCACTCTTGCTTGCATATCCTCCATTCTTGCACTTGACATGAACGTCGTACTTGTTTGGCCCCCATGTCTTTCTATTTCTCCTTCCAACTGACTACTTATGTCATTCTGCATCTACAAAATTGCAACCACGTGGAACCCCACACTCGTCCCACTTTACGACTGTAGAGATCCTTGGTGGGCTTCAATGTCAATTGTCCACTTTGAATTACAGTTGCATGGATTGCGTCCCTTTGAATTTTGCATAGGTTCTTCATCAGTTTCCCAAGGAGCAAACCCTAGTGGTATCCCAAGGTGCAAACCCAATGGATCAAATGCCCTACATATGAAAATCAAACCCACACTAGAAATGGAGGCACCATCTCAAAAACCAATACTTCCCACAAAGTTCTTGTGGAGGTGGAATGCAACCATTGCAAAATACAAAAGTTAAAAAGTAAATGTACTCCCTAATTACATACAGAAGAATGAAAAGAATCAAAGGGATGGGCAATAGGGAGGAATCAATTTGGGGGTTGAATAGAAGAGCACATATATTTGGCCTACCCCTATGCGTCCAATATTTTAAGGGGTCATTGTTGAAGCTCGACTTAAGCAACAAGGCTTTTTAGGAGGTTTTGATTTAAAAGGCAAGAAGCTTTGCAATTGATGAGTTGAACCAAGAATAATTCATCTTATAATCAAGACACCATGTGCTTCATGTGCTAGTATGATGCCCAATCATTGAGGAGAAAATGGACTCTCAATACAATGGGTAAGGCACATATGCCATGGAACAAAATATGATGTTGATAATTTACCCAAAAGGATAACATATTTTGAGATGGCTAGAATATTGCACATCCATGTTAATTGACTATTAAAAGTTTAATGATTTGTGGATCCCAAATGTGTTGTGATGTGTTACAACTAGACGTGGCTTTGGTCCAAGGATACTAATGCACAAAGGACAACTCGTAGATATGTATGCCAATGAAAATATGAAAAAACTAAAAAACAAGAAAAGGGATGCTTTTTCTAAGGAACTAATATTATATTGTAATGTATGAATAGGTGTGTGGATTATGGTATTTAGGTCATAGGCATAATTCCTTGTTTATTGCTTAGGGAGGTGGAATAGATTTGGGGCTCAAGCCTTATAGAATATTAAAACGTAAGGTGTTACCTTGGCATCTTTTTGTTAGTGTTAACCAAATCAAAGCAATTTATGCCTTCAGCTACCTAATATTGCACAATAATGTGCAAGTCTCCATTATTACATGAAAGGGAGCTGTATGCTCCAATTGTCTAGGTATTCTACGCAAGACAGGGAACCAAAGCATGTCCTAATGTGCAACTAGAAGTGGTTTCTAATCTTGCAATGTGATGTGGAAGCTTGAGGCTACTTCTATTGCCAATTGAGTGTGGATATAGTGATTTATGGAATATTAGAGATCTCTCCCTTAGCCTTACTTGCTCAACCTTAAGCTTCCCTTCACTATTCGTAACTCAAATTCTTTGCTAAAACTTCAAAGCCCTCTTTGATTGAATATTTTGCTTCGAACAATTTTCTACCCTTTCATTAAAGGTCATGCAAGCAAGAAACCATGGGGAATGTGATCAAAGATCCTTACCTAGATAATTGCACTTGATTTCCAATATATACTTCCAACATTACCTTCAATGGCCTCCTCTCCACAGATCAACCTTTTCCCACACTCATCAATACCAAGATCAACTCATGCACATGTTTCCTTCACAATTTGGAAGCTATATCTTTTCCTTTAGTTATATGATAACCCTGTACTTTGAGAGTGTACGAAGCAAAATTGCATTTCTGTTTAGAGTTTTGTCGTTTTCATAGTTGAGGATATTTCTCACGTTTAGTGGACCACATGAGATATTTTCCACATGTTATTGGTGTTTCTACGTTTGCTAATCCGTTGCTTCCCCTATACTTCACTTACCCTCCGTTCTACCATAATTTCGCTCAAAAAATGTGTTACCTTGATACTGACAAGGCATGCTCTTTGATGCCCCATGTTGTGAGGGATTCTATACAATTATAAGAATACAAGTCCATACCGATCAAGACGTCCCCAAAACGGTTTATTGTTCCATTCCAAACACACTCCTGCTTTTTTCGGTATCTTACGTAGTTGCATTTGAGTGATACTACCATGTAGTCATTTCTAATGTCGCAAAATTTTATATATCATCAGTTCTGTTTATAATTTTAGCAAGAGAAAGGAATGAGCTATTGGTCTTACCTCTGTAGTCCCTGCATTTCCCCAATGTTCATATGTATCGACAGTTGGTTACTGATGTTGAAACTTTTAATGATGAATGGAAGCATATAGAAAATCTCTCACTGCTTTTTTATCTTAGCATTTTCCTAAGAATGGTTCTGAAAATTTGTATGAACCAGCATCACTCAAAGTTAACAATGGCTTGTAGTTTTGTGCTCCAGCAGATTACAGCAAGCATACGTGTACCAAAGGGTTAGGAGCTAGATAACATCGAAGTATTTCAGTACAAAGCTGTTGAAGACTAGCAATTTCTGTTTCATTCCTAAGAACATAACAAGATCAAATATTAGTATTATTCAATATTATTTGCATTCAGTATTCTTTTTAACATGCTTAAAAGGGTTTGCCTATGTGAGATATGAACACTTAAATGTTTTTAAACCTATTGTGTCCCATCATATCATCGCACCATGACAGACATCATATAGCACAATAAGATGTTGCTGCAATAAGATCTCTCTTTATGTTCTAACAAATTTCACTGTATAAATGCATGAGTATACAACAATTGCAAGAACCAAAATGGCTAAAAGAAGTTCAACCTCCGTTCAGACTAAAACAAGTGCATTGTTTTAATTGTGTAATCTGACCACTTGCTATCATAGAGTATGCTAATTTCTCTTACTTGTCCCCATGACACCCAATCCAATTAACTTCAACAAGTGGACAAATTGCAAACATTATAAATTTCGTATGCTGATTATATTATTCACAGCTTTGAAAAAAATCTACATGCATAATCCAACAAGGTTATAACACATTTACAAGACATTTTCTGTACAGCTTCCCTGAAGCTACAAGGTGTGTAGAAACATCACTTCCCTGTTCTTTTGTGTCCCTTACTTTCCTTGTGAGGGTTGATTTCTTCATTGGCTTTCCCGTTGCCTTGAGCTTCCTAGTACCTCCGCTCTGAACTCATGAAAATTTTACAAGTTGAAAGAATGACCTCATGTATATCACACTCAGATTGCCCAAGAAGAAACACAGATCCTCAACGGTGAATGGCATTCTGATTAGAATATACTAGCTCTCATTTATTTTTAATCAAAGACGATATTTCCCTTACCTTCCCAACATTTTTAGAGGTTCCTGCTTTGCTAGCTCTTTTAACGGATGCTTTTGCCACTTTCTGAATCATCAAATCACAGATTTAGCAAACCCAGCATTCTCATGAGAGGGCTAGAAAATACAAAACGTTGAAGAGAAAACATCAAAGACCTTCACTATCACACGAAAGGAAAATAAAAACTTTTTGTAGTGATTTATCTTTGCGAGGGGGAATATCTATGTAAATGCAAAAGCCAATGTTCCGTGCAGCACACTACAGTAATAAATCTAAATCATCTAGAGAAGAGGAGAGCCAAAATCCATTTCTTCTTTCAAACTGCTTCATAATTAGCTTAGGGGAAGGTAAGAAGTCCCCAATTCACCTATTAGCTACTGAGCCTCTTTACAAAAATGCATTTGAGGTTTTAGTGGACAGACCAGACACAGTAGAAAGACAGCAGCATTCAGTGATAACAGGTGTGCCCTTTCTCTCCAATTCTACTTGGCTTGCTGATAAGATGAGTAGGCTTTAGCTGCATGTACATATCACATGGGCCAACTTTGCAGCCTGCAGGATACCTCCTTTTTTTATCCAAAATTCAGACAATATAGTCCAACTGGAAATGGACGAGCCAAGTCTTGAGAGGCATTTAGACACATTAAGGACTTCTCGCCAGCATGCAGGTGGACATTGCCAAGGCAACAATCTTGATCATTGGGACATGTTAAAAACAAGTCAATTTCAAATAGAGCGAAAATAGTTGGAGTCATCAACACCTAGGATTGGGCTTTGAGGTGGCTACATAGTACAAACGGAGTGCATCCAAGAAAGAAGAGTCCTAGGTGGTACCAATGCTCTTTTCAATCTCTACAACAAATGTAGAAATGCACATCTCTCTGATAGTAGACAATGAGAAAGTTGCTCCTTCTCATGATATTTTGAATGCGTTCACATAAGTGTCCAAATCATGAAGTTATACCATTCCTTTGTGCATGAAGTTGTACACACGTCTTCGAAGAGGTAGTCTTATACCCAGTGGTTCAGATACACTGGCAATTCCTAAGAAACTTGGCATCGTATTAGTGCACCTTATGTAGGTTGCACCTGTCATGGTTGACGTTGGTGTCATTTGAACTGCTTGAAACAGACTGCTCAGACCTCAACCATATGATGTCCAAACACCCTGCTTTTGCTGCATGTAGAGGCTAGGTGGGATGATGCATATAGTTTAGAGGAGTTGAGGAAAAATGCAGGGCTAAATAGAAAAAGCTGCAAGTGTTCAGTGGGCATGGTTTACTATAGGTTAGGTAGAGGTTTGGGGGCTTGGTAAGTGATATGCCACTTGGCACAGCGCATGGCATTAGGGGTTGGGAGCTTTTCTGTGGTTTCTGCCCATGGTTTTCTACAATGATCATGGCGCAATTGTAGGCCTTCTACTCCTAGGTGTGTATGCAGATTTGTGGCAAAATGATCGCCTCCACCGTGGTCGATTTCAACATGGCTCGATGTAGAGAATATGCAGGTTGACCATCCGAGATGTAGTCTTTGTTGTTCATGGAATATGAATAGAGTTTCCTTACTTTTCGTTTCATGCAGTGTCGCTTGATTCATGCAATGTTGGACTGCCAAGTGGCAGCCCAGGAGACGCCGAGTGCGGGGGGTTCCCAATTCCCCACCTCCTAGCCACGTCACACCGCCTCCCCCCCAGAAGGTCCCCGGAGGGAAAGGAGAGGAGGGTCTCAATGACTCTTTATATCCAAGGCACACGAATTTACACATGTAAATGGGACTAATAGCCCCGAACTCCACATGTCGACCAGCTGCGATCCAATGCCCAAATGAGGGGTGAAGGCCACCAGCTCCAACAGCTCCATAGTATGTTACACAAACAATGGTACCAAGCGGATGCCAATTATTGGGCCCCAAACGCACCGGATGGAAGAAAATAGAAATGGTACAAAAATATTCATCATAGAAGAATCAGTGGTCACGGTACTTACTCCATAGTACTAGCCAAGATACGTATGTTACTTTTGCAAGGGGAAGCACTATATCAACACATCCAATGCCTTAATATAGTTGCAAAAATGGACACTACCAGAATGCGGTGGGATTTTAAAAATGGCATTTACCATTTACAAGAGAGAAATCACTCTCATGTCAATTTACAGAGGAGGGATACCTCAATGAGAAGAACTCCATTTTCTCACAAGATACCTAATATGTAAGATAGGACCTGCTAGAACAACCTTGAGGTGGAACAACTATATGGAAAAAGGACATACCAAGAGAAGGAAGATGGGGACAAATACCACACACAGCTTTGTTGTATACATGGACATGAGGGAGAAACACAACATACAAGATTAACAACCAAGGATCTGCACACCCTCTTCAAATAGTGAGCCAAGCAAGTTCGAAGATACATCAAAGGAGTCCTGAAATACTACATGAAGGTCTTGATAGGGCACACATGTTCACTAAACAGGTCATAAAGACAAACATATTAAATTAAGTGGTTGTTAACTACGCATAGAGATGCAAGTTGTAATCATTAGTGTCCCATAGATCCTATTCGGTCCAATGAACAGCGTATCGTATCATCTCTCTCTCTCTCTCTCTCTCTCTCTCTCTCTCTCTCTCTCTCTCTCTCTCTATATATATATATATAGAGCCTGATCCACTCTTTTCGCAAAGGGGACTTTAACATTGCATTGGGGATTCTCTCTTACGGGAATCCATTTATCCCCGTCACCGACCCAATTACCTGGCACACGTACACGACATCACTCTATGATGTCCCAGTCCATGACCGAGGCCCACCACATCCATCTTGCTCACCGCATTTTTTATGTGCGGGGCTGCATTGTGTCGCCTCCATAAGTAGAGAGCTCAAGACCACAAAATGGGTTGCAGACTAAGCAGTTTGCACATGGATAGGAGGTCTTGGCTTGATCTTAGCACAAATGTTCAACCGTGCTCTATGCCATGGCTTCCATCCTACTTGGACTACCACTACCATAGCACGGGGACCCCATGGACACTAGGAGCTACCGCACTCTCGTGATTGCTCACATACTGGCCAAGATTTCCAACATAGTATAGAGAGAAAAATGAGTAACTACAAAGAGGCACAAGGGCAGCAGGCTTTGGGACAGGCTGGGTTCCTAAAACAGCACTCCACTCTAGACCACATCTTCACTTTGTGGGCCATCATTAGGAGATGCACATCCCAGGAGTCATGATTTGGAGGGTGATGAGTCTATATGAATCAATCAGAGGGAGGTCTGCCAAATTGGATTGAGAGCATGGATCTTACCGACACTTTTTGGGCTGTGCATGATGAGATGACGACCTTCATTGATAGCCTAGGAGGTGAGGGGTCACTGGTTGCTAATTTGATGATACAGATATTGCTATATGCAGATTGATATAGTCCTCATATCCTCTTCAGTGGTAGGCCTACAAAGACAGCTAGAGGCCCTAGAGGTGTTTTGCAAGGAGAGAAACTTGACAATCAACCATGGTAAGACCAAGGTCATGAGTTTCAACAACTCACAGGCTACTTCACCGATACAGTTTCACTTACCAAGGGGAGGTGGTGGAGATCGTGCAGTCCTACACTTACCTAGGGTTTCACGAAGATTCATAAATCCCGGGCACGGCTCACACGAGGTCAAGGGGCGCTGGCCCAACTAGAGGTATAGTGCTTCTAGGCGCACTTCCAAGATCTCCGACGAAGGGGTGGTTGTTTGATGTACTAGTGAGGTGACATCTATGTATTCAGCACCCTTCTGAGGGAGTGATCTCGGCCACTGATTAGAGGAGACTTGAGAGGCTACAGGTGATTATGGAATCTTGGATGATTCGGAGTAAGCCCTCAATCCCTAATTAGATAATACAAGCAAAGTTCGCCATGACACCACTCCAGATTGATGCTATCTTTCAAACATTGACATACCGCCACGGGGTTTGGGCCTTACCTAGCTAGGGACTACCGAGATTGGCACTAGAGTCATCCAGACGACTAGCACATAGAGGGGTTAGCAAGGCTTGGTATGCAAGTATATCCAGATTGAAGCCAGTCAAGGTATTCAGATGGATCGTCTTTCCCCCTTTCAGTATAGTGTGGATGCCCCGTCTCCCCTGGTCCCTCAAGATGAGATTAACCATATCATATGATTGGATCTACTCCAGCTCTATAATTCACGGACTTTAGGTAGGGGAGGGGGGGTGGGGGGGGCATGTAGGAGCTTCCCACCAAGATCCAATTTATCCATGATTACTTCTTGAGAGTATCAGAGGATGGAGTGACTCTCAGACCCCAGTACCTAGAGGACATACGAGTCTCACATGCATTGAGGATTGTCATTGGACAAATGTGGGTCTTGTCCCACCAGCTTAGAATTGAGGCAGGAAGAGCCATAGGCACATGGAGAGAGCAAAGAATCTGCACGCTATGCAACTAGAGGAGGTGGAGACGAAGGGGCATTTCCTATGTACTTTCCTAGTCTATTATGAGATTCGTGGGCGATACCATTGCCTTTAGGCTTTTTTAGGAAGGGCACGGTTTTGGGCTGCTCTCTCGACTGATCCACTTTTATGATCAGGTCTGCTTTGGTATACATGACGAGCTTGAGACCTTCATCGGGAAACTACGGGGGACACGCTACTATCTCGCCAACTCCTTGATCCAGATCCTCCTCTATACAGATGATGTAGTCTACTCTCATCTTCAATGGAAAGCCTCTAGCAACACTTGGATACACTCCATACCTTCTGCGCGACACATGATTTGAAGCTCAACCTTAGTAAAACCAAGGTCATGATCTTTGACATATCCCGAGCAACCATGCACAATGAGGAATTAATGCTAGAAGGATTACTTGTGGAGGTCGTTGCATCCTATACATACTTGGGGGTTCTTTTCTTTGGCCCAATTTCCACGATGAGACCAGCAATCTAGGTTTGCATAGCAGGGGATACGCCGCACTTGCTAGACTTGAGGTGCAGTGTTTTCACTCTCATTTCCAAGATCCCCGAACCAAGTCTCTACTCTTTGACTCCTTGGTCCGCCCAGTGGTCATGTATGGCAATCCTTTCTAGGGGCCTGACATATCAAAGGTACATTGGGCTCAAGTGGAGAGGCTCCAAGTTCTTTTGATATCAGGGATGATCCACAGTAAACCGTCAATCCCACATCAAATAGTTATGGCTGAGTTCGAGTTCCATGTCATCGCACCAACTACGCATTAAGAGTGGGCAAGATGAGGGCATATACCTAGAGAGGGTCGCATATGTACGCTATGTGATCGGTAGGAGATCGATTCAAAGGAGCGCTTTTCTTTGAGATGCCCCGTGTACTCTGAGATCCGAGGTTGTTACCATCGTCTCTTCAGCGATGGGTTCGGACCCCCTCTAGTTTCTTGTTTTACCCAGATCAGAGATGCTTGGCAACTTTCATTCATGAGGCAATACAACACAGAGACCAGCTCTTAGGACACAGACAAGATCAGGGTGCACAGTCAGACTCCACTCAAAGCATGATCACTAACTTTTTCCAGCCAAATTGCACGGACCAGCAGGCCCAAGGAGATCACAGAGCCGAGGCACAGAGCAAAAGACACAATAGACTTTTCAACAGGTCGATGCACACATCAACCTCAAGGATCTTTCCTCCAAGTTCACCAGACTGGAGACACAACCGATGGGTGTGACATTGGCACTTGTCCGATGAAAGGCCACAGCTTTGACACATCGGACAACACACACTGATTGCTCTATCACCACAAGTTTTATGCCACCGCAACCTCATCCATCAATGGGCTCCCCCTTGGGCTTGATCCCTTCGTCAGCATCTAGAGGACCATCATACTGATGCCACACCAAAAGCGTTTATCCTCCCCCATGGGCTCAAACTTTTAATTTACTAGTGTTTCCATGTTAAGGTTGTATTTGTCTTGGATGTGGATTAAAACTTAGAGGCTCCACCCATTTAGCCCATTGTATCAGGTTTTCTCAATCTCATGGACCCTTTGGTCTTTCGAAGACTTTTAATAAACTTTCTTCCTTTCTTTCAGGGATGAAAGTCAATATTGCAAAGACAAAGGTCATGGTATATAGGGGAAAAAACAAGCAAATGTCTGGTACATTCGAAGGATGCTAAAAGGAGAAAAGGAAACTGCTTAGTAAGCAAAGCTCCAGTTCTGTTTTCATCAATGCCCATGCATAAGCTTATTTGAAATGCAATCCACAAATCACTTACAATTTTGCATCCAAAAAAACCAAAACCTGCCATTTGTGTTCCATCCTAGCAAACGTTGTTGTCATTGAAGAAGATCTTCTCATCAGAGGATTTCAACTATAACAATTTTCAACTTTACAACAGAAAACAGAAAACAAGCCATAGTGGTGTCTTACCCATCCAACCCATTGTATCAGGTTTTCTCAATCTCATGGAGCCTTTGGTCTTTCTAAGACTTTTAATAAACTTTCTTTTGCAAAGACAAAGGTCATGGTTTATAGGGAAAAAAAACAAGCAAATATCTGGTACATTCGAATGAAGCTAAAAGGAGAAAAGGAAACTGCTTAGTAAGCAAAGCTTCAGTTCTGTTCTCATCAATGCCCATGCATAAGCTTGTTTGAAATGCAATCCACAAATCAATTACACATTTTGCATCCAAAAAAACCAAAACCTGCCAATTGTGTTCCACCCATGCACATGTAGCAAACTTTGTTGTTATGGAACAAATATCTTCTCATCAGAGGATTTCAACTATAACAATTTTCAACTTAAAAAAGTTGTTATGGAACAAATATCTTCTCATCAGAGGATTTCAGCTATAACAATTTTCAACTTAAAAAAGAAAACAGAAAACAAGCCATAGTGGTGTCTTACCAGAGTTTTCTCAGGCCTTTGGGATTGTTTTCTTCCATCTTCAGATTCGTTTCCATCTTGTGGAACATTTGCCATTCCACTTGGTGCAGGTGCACGTCCTCCATCATCCAAATCAAAACCAAAATCTTCCAAAGTGCCTGTTTTTAAATCAGACTGAAGTAAGATAATTTTCTGGCTTAAATTAAGTTCAAGATATCATTGTTAATCTATTTCAATGCCAAGAAACTTGAAAATTTAAAGAAACCAATATAGTTAGGTTCTCAATATTGTAGCTGCTCTATCTCAAGATTCAAGTACCATACAGAAATGTGAAAACTTCTATAACAAATAAAATGGATCCTTTCATACCACCAACAAGAAGCTCATTATTAGATCATGCAAAGTTCTTGATATGGGTACACTCGATCTGCATAGCTTACAGTCTCAGAAACCATGGAGATATATCGCCCCAAAAAAACTATAGAACATGAGAAGTATATATCCTTGGTTTAAGGAAGTTTCAACAAACTGAAATCAGATGTTGTGTGCATCGGCAAGTAGGACCACTTGCTCAGAAACAAGGGTTATAACAGTCGACCCCACTCTTTTGGTGGTCAAATTTCAAGGACTGAAGTTGGAAAGAACAGACAAATAAGACTTGGCATAAGGAACTAGCAACAATGAATGTGCTGCTCCTTTTGACCTTCTCATTTTCATGCTGCATGGGAGGGCGTTTTTGTGCTATCAGTGTTTTTCACGTCATCCTCTTTGCATTATATAAGGTTTTTGTTTGGGAAGCTCCCAAGGTGCAAGTGGCCAGCATAAATGGGCACCTTTCCTTCCATTTCAACCTGTTTTACAGAGCTATTTCTTTTGAGTAGCATTGATTCTGTATGTGTAGCTTTATCCCTTATTTTATCTACCTCAAATCAGGCCCTCCATAAACTTCTAAGAAAAAAATACAGCTGGAACTAAATACCCAATCAGTCAAAAGCCATCTCAGGATATGAAGTTTGAATGAAGCCAATGGAAAATAATGCAAAGGCAACCAAATTTGTCTTCATGTATAGACTTCAGATTATTCATTCTGTGTTGCTCAACAGATAAATGTGCAAATCTCATATCTCAAGTGCAATGTTGACGATAACATTCAAAGAAATATACTCTCTGCCCCTCACCCCCCTTCCCATAGGGCTACCTCCCTACATCATCTATCTTGGCCCCCCGCCCCTGCACAACCTCTACGTATCCCCCCTGTACAGCTCCATTTGTCCACCCAAAAAGCCACCCTGCCCACTTTAATTCTCCCACTATAGATGTTTGTCATTTGAAACCTGTTTTAAAAAGTTATTTCTTTTGAGTAGCATCAATCCTGTTTGCATAGTTTTTATCCCTTATTTTATTTACCTCAAATCAGGACCTCCATAAACTTCTAAGAAAAAAATACAGCTGGAACTAAATACACAATCACACAAAAGCCATCTCATTAGATATGAAGTTTGAATGAACCCAATGGAAAATAATGCAAAGGCAAACAAATTTGTCTTTATGTAGACTCTGGATTTTTCATTCTGTGTTGCTCAGGAAATAACTCTGCAAATCCCATGTCAATTGCAATGTTGACAATAACATTCAAAGACTTTAGAAGCAATTCACTCTTTTCCCCTCACCCCCCTCTCCATGGGACTACTCCCAACATCCCCTATCTGGGCCCCCCGCCCCCACACCACCTCTCCGTACCCCCCCTGTACAACTCCATTTTTCCACACAAAGAGCCACCCTGCCCACTTTAATTCTCCCATTTGTGTTTGTCATTCTTCGCAGATGCAAATCTCATATCTCAATTGCAATGTTGACAATGGCATTCAAAGACTTTAGAAGCAATTTACTCTTTGCCCCTCACCCCCCTCTCCATAGGCTACTCCCAACATCCCCTATCTGCCCCCCCCCCCCCCCGCCCCTGCACAACCTCTCCGAATCCCCCCTGCACAGCTCCATTTTTCCACACAAAAAGCCGCCCTGCCCACTTTAATTCTCCCATTTGTGTTTGTTATTCTTCGTAGATGTTTGTCATTTCAAACCTGTTTTACAGAGCTATTTCTTTTGAGTAGCATGGATTCCCTTATTTTATTTACCTCAGATCAGGCCCTCCATAAACTTCTAAGAGAAACCTACAGCTGGAACTAAATACACAATCATACAAATCCATCTCAGTAGATATGAAGTTTGAATGAATCCATAATGCAAAGGCAACCACAATTGCCTTTTTGTATAGACTTTGGATCAGGGGCTCGGTAATGGGCTGGAGATAGCTTGGACTCTTATGGCACTTTATGAGAGGGTTTCTGACACGGTTCGGACGAGGATGAGATCTTGAGCACCATTCGGATCAAACAAGGTTGTCCACTCTCATCAACCTTGTTTAGCCTCTACGTAGACGAGCTTGAGTCTTTTATGAGGACACTAGGAGGTGATGGTTGCTCTCTTGCCGGTTATTTGCTCCAGATCCTTTTGTACAATGATGATGTGGTGCTCAGCCTCTTCCGTTGAGCGGCTCCAGAGACACTTAGATGCACCACTGGCTTTTTGCGAGGTTCATGACTTGAAGGTCAACCTGGGTAAAACCAAGGTTATGATCTTCAACACCTCTAGAGCAATTGCGCACAAAGAGCAGTTTACTTTTGACGGGGCACCAATTGAGATTGTTTCATCATACACATATTTGGGGGTTCTGTTTTCAGGACCTATCTTCACAATGAGACCGGCAATGCAAGCACGCCTGAGTAGAGGTTATGCCTCCCTGGCCCGACTGGAGAGACAGTGCTTCCACTCATACTTCAGGACCCACGGAGCAAGGTTCTCCTTTTCGACTCCTTGGTCCAACCTACAGGCATGTATGGTAGCACTTGTTGGGGACCAGACCTCTCCGACACAAAGTGGACTCGAGTGGAGAGATTACATGTTCTTTTACTCTCACGGATGATACGCAGCAAGCCATCTGTCCCTCATCAGATCATTCAAGCTGAGTTTGGGGCATCCCCACTGTAGTTAGATGCAGCATTCCAGATTCACTTATGTCTACCACGTTCGTGCATTTGGCTCATGTACCACAAGGCGACACAAGCTACCTTGGTTGGCACTAGCAGCTCAGGGTGATCAGAGATGTTGGTACGCACATACATGTAGATGGTTTGAGAGATTGGGTTTTCATATAGACAGGCAGCCACCCTTCCATACAGCATTGATGCTTTGTTTGTCCCGTTCCGGGGCAACGAATTCAACCCAATCATCTGAGAGGATCTCCTACAACCACACACATTCAAGACATGGCTAGCACAAGCAGAGCTCCCTGTGAAGCTCAGCTTCTATCGAGACCACTGCTTGCACATTTCAGCAGAGGGTTCATCATTCCAGCAGGATACACACAAATCCACCACCACATTCACTCAAGATTTCCCTTGGACACTTGTGTGTGTCATCACACCGGCTTCGTATCAAGTGCAGCCACGTAGAGGGGATACCAAGAGAGTCGCATATGCACATTGTGTGAGCGCCATGAGGTAGAGTCAAAGGAGCACTTTCTTTTCTGTTGCCTAGTCTACTAAGAGATTCGTGGACGATACCATTGCCTTTTCAGAGACGGATTCGAGGGCCTCTCCAGACGACTGTCTGACATAGAGACCGTCTCATCACATCGAGGAGAGAGGAGTAGAGGACCGTGCCCGGCCCATCTCAGAGTACAATCACAGATTTCTTCCAAGCAGAGTAGGTTGCTATCCTGGCCATTGTCAGTAGGAGAGGGAGAGACCTTGAGACCAATACACGGCACACCCGGTAGAGGACAGACACACAGATCACACTCATTGACATCTCCTCCAATTTCAGACCTAAGGTGCAACCGACCGGGGTTACAATGGCGCTCGTCAGACGTCAAGTAGTAGCCAGGAGGGCACGACATGTTACTCACCTAGATAGCAGACAGTGATCACTTATGGGCTTCTTGCCTACACAGCCCAGTCTGCCCTTGGATGCAGCTTGATGTCCTATATGCCTATTACATTGTATTGGATCAAACTATGCCTCCATATGAGGAGGAGGATTCCAGGATGGCTGCATATGATTTTGATGGACATGTGTTATGATATCATTGACTATGTCTACATAATTTTCTAGCATGGGTTAGGATGCTCTGTTAGTAGCTCCACCCTTTTGCTCATTGTATCAAGTTTTTCTTCAATCCCATAGACCCATCGGTCTTTAGCAGGCTTTAATAAACTTTCTTTATTTCTTTCTTTCTCTCTGGTCTCCCCCTGTTGCACTGTCCTCTTCTATGGCACTTGCAGCAAGGGGAGACGGGAGTTGGGGCTCCACATGGACAGACTACCTCCATTCTAGTAGTATGGATACTCCGTTTTCTCCCCTCCTATCACACGAGGTCAACCAGGTTATCCATGAGGATCTACTACAGCTACACACATTCCGGACCTGGTTGGGCTCGAGTGATCTTCCAGTGAAGCTGGGCTTCTACAGAGATCACTTCTTACATATCACAACGGAGGGTTTCATTGACCCACCAGGATACACGTAGATTCACCTACCCCACTCGCTGAGGATCTCTCTTGGGTAGTTCCGGGTTTCCTCACACAAACTCTGTATCGAGAGCGGCAGAGCAGAGCGACTACCCAAGGAGAGGTGCATATGCACATTGTGTGACATGCAGGAGGTTGAGACAGAGGAGCATTTCTTCTTCAGGTGTCCTGTTTACTATGAGATTCGAGGGCGTTTCTACTGCATCTTCAGAGATAGCTATGGGATTTTGGCCCGTTTCCTCTCCTACCTAGACCAGCAATGTTTGGTAGGTTTCATTCATGAGATACTTAGACACCCCGAGAGGATACTCCAAGCACGGAGCCAGGATTAGACTTCTTCCTCGGCTGATCCCTCTCAGAGCTCTATCACGAAGTTCTTTCAGCCAGATCACGTAGACCCCCGCAGGATGAGGCCTCGACATAACCGTGACTCGGAGCCGGTGACCCGATATCTCTGACAGAGGATTGACACACAGATCACACTGGGGGAATCTCCTCCTTGTTTAGAGTCGGAGCCCGACCGACGGGGGTCACAGTGGCCCTGGTTAGACGCAGAGCTACGACCAAGAGACGTGCCAACACTGCACCTTTGAGGGGGCGACAGCACTCTATTACCGACGTCGTGCCTCCATTGCCTCATCCATCCTAACGTCTTGCGGTTGATGATGATGATGCTGAGAGTGATATTTAGTCGACTACCGACATGACTATGTTGTACTTAGGACTTAGTACTGCCATTTTGCATTTTTTGCATTTTGCATTGGTATGGATGCTCGTTTAGTAGCTCCACTACCACAGCTCATTGTATCAGGTTTTTCACAGTCTCATAGACCCATCGGTCTTCCGAAGACTTTAATAAACTTTCTTTCTTTCTCATGCTTGTGCACACAATGATCCTTTATGGTTGTCTAGCTTGGGCACCCAGGCTCTCTAAGACCTACTGGGAAAGAATAGAAACTATACAAGGGGAGTTAGGGGTTAACGCACAGACACCCTATCCCCTCCTACTGGCTGAGATAGGTATGATATCTCTAGAAGGGGGGGCATTATGTCAATTCATGACTTACCTCAAAACAAAGTTGAGAAGATGGACGCCAACAACATACTACTCAAGGCAATGGAAGCGATGCAAATCATGGGATGGCATAGAAAGGGAATGAAATGGATGGAATCATGAGGCATAACAGCCCCTGATATATCAGAGATGCATTTGAAATCAGGGAGATACTGACACAGAAAATACTACAGAGATTATGCCATAACCCGGGGACAAAAATGTAATTCTACAAACAGGAAATTCCCCCAATGGACAGCTATGGAATGCAAAAATAGCTTGGGGAAGACATATCATTGTTCAAAAGGCATCTAATCTGCACAATTAGAACCAGCTCACATGATCTAGAGGTGGAGAGTGGCAAGTGGGCAAGACCCAAGATCCCCAGAGAGGAAAGAACCTACAAAATCTGTCCCACAAGGGAGGTAGAAGATGAACATGTACTCCTGAGATGTAGAGCCTATGCACACATCTGAGAAGGATATGGCGACAGTAGAGGAGATCTGAAAAATCAGTTGAAACAGCCAGCTGAAAAGCTAGGAAGCTACTTAAAAGAAGTTTTGAAACACCGCAACAAGGTACACAGACTAGCACACAAGCTAGCACAACAAATACTAAATACATAAACAATTTTGTAAGATGTTAATTTCACTGGATGTTAAAGGGGACTATTAGTTTAATAGTGGTCACTAGTCCCATAGATCCTAAAGGGTCTCACACGGAGTTTAATAAAATCATATCATTACACATTTCGCTGCCATGAGCACTCCTCGATTCTCTGGTCTATCTAGATGTTGAAGTCATTTTGACATTTTGCATGTTGTCCCATAGGCCTGTGAGGCCTCCCGAAGACGTTAATATGACTCTCTCTCTCTCTCTCTCTCTCTCTCTCTCTCTCTCTCTCTCTCTCTCTCTCTCTCTCTAGGTCAATGCCATCTTCCAGAAAGTGACTTTCCTCCATAGAGTATGGGCCTTACCTCATAGGAGACTACTGAGGCGGGCACTAGAGTCTTCCATATGACTAGCAAAGAGTGGGGCTAATACATGGTATGCACGTGTATCCACATCGTTTTCCAGTCACGGTATCCAGATGGACCGGCTGCCCCCCTTCCAGTACAGCATGGACGCACCACCCAAGTCAAATCCCTCGAGATGAGATTAATTATATCATACGGTTAGACCTCCTCCATCTCCACACATCTCAAGCTTGGGGGGGGGGGGGGGGGGGACCAGGAGTTCCCCACCAAGATCCAGTTCTATCGCGATCATTTTCTGAGAGAATCAGAGGACAGACTCATCATCAGACCCCAATACCTTGATAGAGGAGTCTCACATGCACTGAGGATTGCCATTGGACAGATGCGGTTCTCGTCACATCAGCTAGGGATCGAAAGCAAGGAGAGCTGCAAGCATACCTAGAGAGAAGCGAATCTATATGTTATGCATACTGGAGACAGTTGAGATAGAGGAGCATTTCTTATGTATTTGCCCAGCAATGAGATCTGGGAACCCTATCACTGTCTCTTTTAGGAAGGGTAGGGCACTCTCCCAACTGATCCACTTCCATGATCAAGTCTGCATGGGGCTCTATTTGATTGAGATGCGACGACACAAAGAGATGCAACTACGACATATTAGAAAACAACAAGCATTGACAGCACCACAGGATGCTAAGGGAGACCCATCACAATAACGTGTCGATTTCTATGCATTTGAGTTGGCTCCGGGCCACAGAGGGGTGAAGGAGGAGGAGCTAGGAGACATTTGGGCAGCATGGATTCGTGAAAAAGAGAGACAGCACGCTACTGCTGAGCGAGAGACGTAAAGTCCACGCATGACACAGAGAGTGACCGGAGCACGCACGATTGAGGTCCATCTCTGCCCTCCTTAGAGAAGACCGCCCGAGATGAGATGCCACTCTTAATCTAGCTCTTCAGATACAGATGTCACGAGGATGTGAAATTATAGACTTTTTTTTTTGGCAAGAAAATTACTTCATTAAGTATGAAAGAAAACCGCGTAAGCAAGCTCAAATGCGGGAGTACATCATGCAATGCATGAGGGAAAAAACAGCTCAAAATGAGCTAATAAAGATCCAAGGCGGAGGCTGAAAATGCCATCTCAACCTTGAAGGAGACTCAGAGAAGAAGGGAGATCCTCTCCAAACTCTGAAAAAAGTGACTCTTCTGGCTGTGGCTGCTCTAGAAGATCCCTGCATGCTCGCCCAAATGGCCATCAGAGTGTGTACTGTGTCGGTCCAAATACTGGCCATAGTCTGGGAAGGGTGAACCTGGATACTCTCCATCGCCTCTGTACATTTGGCTCTTCTTATATGCCAAGCTGTAATGCTAGCCAAAATCTCCCAAGACGTGTCTACTAAGGCATGAGCAGCACTGAAAGGAGTGAAGGGAACATCCTAGAGGGAACACGACTCCACTGAGTGTCGCCGTACAATGAAAGCTGGATCTAGATCATGTCCCTCGAAAAACACCTGTGAGCCAATAAGAGATAACCAAGCCACTGAACCCCAGGTCATATAAAGCAATGCTGTACTGACTCAACTGCCATGTGACAATGAGGACAAGTAGGATCAGCCCCGAACCTGGATCTCCATAGGTTCACTGCAATTCCTCCATGAATAGAAAGCCAAAAGAAAAGAGTGATCTTTCTATTCCAGAGGGATTTTCAGAGCCTATGTCAAAAGTTCTTCCACACAACTGCGGAAATCTGAAAACTATCCCAATGTGGCACTCTGGAGGGCCTCCAACCTCTACTGCTAAGCTGAAATCTCCAGGCATTTCTAACTATGTATCGAAAGAAGGGGAAGCTCTTCTCTCAGTGTCCCTCATCAATCCATTCCCACTCCCCTGGGTCCCCGGGCATTTCTAACTGTGTATCGAAAGAAGGGGAAGCTCTTATCTCAATGCCCCTCATCAATCCATTCCCACTCCCCTGGGTCCCACTGCAAGAACCTAATAGGGGAACCACCATACAGCCAAAGTCTCCAAGACCCAAGCGCAAGGAGAATAGGATCAGGGTCAAGATACCACTGTGAGTCCCTGCCCCATTCCATGAATCCTGCAATCCTGACAGGCTGAAAAGCAAACTCCAAAAGAATATCATCAGAAGAACTGACAAGTCTGCCTCCCGACTGAACATCAAAGACAAGGGTATCCTCATGTGCATCCTACAATGCAATGATTTGTAATGGAATGCCCGTCCTTGAAAATGCTCCCCACCAAGTGGACTCTGTAAGCGGCATGTCATCTATATCAATCCACACATGCGGAATGGCTACCTGTATCTATTGTATCCTGAGTGCACTCCCTTTGAGGTGGCCAACTGCTAGAAGTCTCTGATCCTCTGGAAGTCTCATAAAGGCTTGCCAAGTGCCTACCATAGAGGCAAGTCCCCTCTCCCATCTAGACCACTGCATATAATGTGACACTCCAAGTGGCCTACCATGATCATCCAAAATAGAGTCATTCCACATGACTGGTTGTCTGTGAATTTCTTCACGAGAGTTGGGTGGAACTCTACGAAGTGTGTTTCTGAAGCAGCCCCAAGCTTTCAGAATAGCAGCCATGAGAGGGAAAGGGAGAGACTTGAGATGGGCTGAAGTAAAGATCCATCTGCTGCTATCCAACCAATCTCCCCCATGAGAAGAAACTCTAAGAGTTGGGAAGATCATTACTATGCACACCCTTCTCATCATCATTCTTCTCCCTCAAGAGTCTGTGTGAAGAAACTATTAGACTCACCTTTCTTGGGCTGCTCAACTTCATCATCCTCCTTGTTTTGAAATGTCTTCAAAAATGCACCCGCACTTTGGTTTCAAGCATTAGCTTCTTCTTCAAAGCATTTAAAGATGGGCACAAGACTGAATGTTGCGTACAAAAAATCCTTCCAAGGCTCCTGTCCAGGCATCAATCCACATACTACAAACTTGCAGAGTAAGGCCATACACTGCAAGTTCGGATCAATAATATTGAGACCTCCTTCTCTTGTGGGGAGAATGAGGGTCTCCCAAGCCACCGTGGCTACAACATCTGAGGTGCCATCTAAACCACTTCATAGGAAGTTCCTGATAGGTCTCATTAGCTGAGAAATACAACCTCTAGATCTGCACCAACATGAGCAAACAAACCAGGCAGTGGCCAATAAGACCTGGTTCACAACCACAACTCTGGATGCAAGGTCAAGTCTGGCTAAACTCCAAAAGATGAGTTTCCTCTTGATACTCTCCAACACGGGAGCAAACTGCTATGCCGGAGAGATGCCCACCCCAACCTAACATCCCAGATACCTGACGGAGACTCCCCTCTGAATCCAACTGAATCCTATGCCAATCCCCCAGACTGGAGTGTCCTCATCACTGATCCAAAAAACATTGAATTTGTTCCAATTTATGTGTGCACCTACCGCAATGCAAAACAAATCCAATGCCATCCTGAATGAATTCAGTGTCTGTGGAGTGGCATCCAAAAAAACAGCCGTATCATCTACCAACTCACTGTCTAAGAGCTCATCCTCAGAGGAAGCCTGAACCCTACAATCCCGGCTTAAGCTCTAATGTAATAGCTCATAGCCTCAGCCACAAAAAGGAATAAAAAGGGGGCTAAGGGGCATCCTTGACAGACTGATCTGGTAGTCTAAAACCTATCCCCCCTGACTCCACCAATGAGAACCTGGCTGTGGGCTGATCTGTAGAGGGCTGACACCCCTCTGATCCATGTATCTGAGAAGCCAAAACGAGTAAGTGTGCCCTCCAGAAAGCCCCAATCTACCCTGTCATAAGCTTTCTCAAAATCCAAGAGTAGAATGACCAACCTGTGGCCATTATGCATGGTCCAATCCGAGGCCTCCCAAAATGAGAAGATGTTATCAAAGATGCTCCTGCCATGTGTGAAGCCTGTCTGCGTATCATGAATAAGATCTGGTAGAAATGGCTGCAGACTAAGGCTCATAGCTTTAGCTAAGATTTTATACAAGGTAATCAGTCTCCACTGTGACACTAAATTCTTGCAACCCTCTTTCGGAATCAAATGAATGAGGCCCTCCATAAGTGAGTCTGGCATCTTGCCCGAGTCCCATACACCCTGCAGGGCTGAGGTAATGTGATCCCCAATCTGATCCCAAAAAGTAATAAAAAATAGTGGGGTAAGTCCATCTGAACCAAGACACTTGCCCTGTGTCCTACAAAGTGATGATCAAGTATCATTGTTTGCAAGCATAACTAGGATTAGACAGATACATATACCACCCTGGGGGCGGCCACAATACAATAGACTATGATCTACTTTCACCTCACAGGTCTCTGCTTTCACACTGCACCCTGAGCTGACCATTCAAATCTATCCTTTAATCCAGCCCTGCCACAACCCATCCACGTCAGTCTTATAGTAACTCCATCCACATATCCATGTACTATAATTATGACTTCGGCCACTCAGTAGACCACAACTACGGCAGCTACCCTTCCACATTCCAAGAGAATATAAACGTCCAACCAACCCTAGATGGCAAAGCTTAACTCCTCCCCCATTCCATTTTCCTAGGTACATGGCACTCATTTCGTTACCTGGCCAAGCCCACAGGAAACCCCTCCACAGATCTGTTTTTCAGAATGGTTGGTAAGATAAAGAGTGCAAATGCTGGCATTCTAAGACCAAACAAGGCCATCCAGGCAAGGAAGAAACTGCACGAGTGTGCCGCCACTCAATGTGACACAAGAAACAACAGTTCATTTGAAGCACAAGTGGTAACTCTTCAGCATCCTCTAGACCATCTATAATGAAAAACACCTCCAGAGCAGCAAGCACAAAACTCAACAGCAATGGCATATATTTCTGCTCATGAAATGCCTTGTCTGCAGAAGTCAAGATTTGCTATCTTCTGGCAACAATATTCATGGCACTTCTTCCTCAGAAGTACCCTTCATATCCCAGAGCAAAAATCCCTACAAGCTAAAGCAACCTTCATAAAAGGCACCTGCTGGAAGGGGAGTTTTAATGGGAGATGACTCTACACGAATGGATATATACATGTCTAGGCGCCAAAACACCCCCCCCCCCCCCCCCCCCTCAATTTTATCTTGTGCGCTGACTCAATAAACTAAAATTGAAGTGATGACACTAATGCAGTCAATCTGACTCAATAAACTAAATTTGAAGTGATGACACTAATGCAGTCAATATGTTTCCCTGGTCAAGAAAAAACCAAAATCACAAATCAAATCATTCAAGTGAGAGGGGAGAGGCAGAGCCGCAGAGGAGAGGTTGCTAAGAACTTTCATGCATTCATAACCAAGTAAGCAGATGACACACAATTGCTGATATTCTCTGAAAAGACATCTGGCAGGAGTGATGCCTACTCCTTTATCAAAAGACTTTACAACCACATTATCATTTCCAGTATGACAGCTATGAGGTGATCCAAGACTTACCTACACACTAGAGGTAGAGCGGATAAAATCTGCACACCACCAAATGGCTGAGTCATGACACAACACAGATTTTCAAGTATTAAAACCATCACAGACTTTATGTATCACATAAATATCTGCATTTTAGTACACGGATGAAGCTAAAGGCATCCTCTTCCTTTGCAACTTAAATTTCTGATTTATGGCACCTCTACTCAGCTAATGTGCTTGTGAGCAGAGAGATCATCACAAAAAAACATTCAAGAGCATGCTCTCACACGTTTTGTTCGGCACTCTTGCCCTTCAGCTGCATCTTCTTCTGGTATGACCCCTTCAACCTAAATAGACAAATGTTGCCATTATTTCAGGCAAAGCATACAGTTGCAGAACCGAGCATCATCGCCCAAATACCTTTGGCAAAACTCCCAGAACTGGCCCTGCTTTTATCTGATCATCCTGATCTACCAGCTCCATCTCCTCCTTTGGCTTTCTTATTGATTGGCTTTGCACGTTAATGTTGCTTTCATTACCCTTGAATAAGGGAACATCTTTCTTACCCCTTGTTGAAAAAACCTTTTGTCCTTCTTCACTGTCATCCTCATCAGAATCTAGGTCCAATATATGACCAGTTCCAATCCTTGAATCCCTCTTTATAGACTGAGAAAAGTCAAGGACTTTATTGTTCAAGTGTGGTTTCCCCAACCTTGATTTCTCTTTTGGCATTGTATCACGTGATGAGGTCGATGTTGAAGAGGAAGGTAGAGTTTGAAAATCCTTCAACGGACTCTGCAATGAACAGACAAAACTCAAATCATGAAAATGTAAATAATTTTGCAACAAGAACAAAATCACATGCACATCCCAAGACACACAATGAGCACAACACAAGGCAATAAATGTTTAACTATAGGTCAAGCTTTCAAATCCCACTAGACACTCTATCAGCTGCAGCCTACAATCATGAATATACAATTGAAAATCTAACAAAGAACCCACCAAGCTCCTATACTTTTATCCAAAGCTCTCAATTACTATACTTTTGCTCACTTTGAAGCTCTTCGAGTGTTGTGCTCATCTCAAATAGTAAATGGGCAAGATGCAGCACCACACAGATGTCACTGCTAAAGAATTATTTTGACACGAGGGATAAATCCTCATATATATATATATGAATCCAGGAACATGCCCAAACTCATCCTCTGAAAATAAAACAAAGTGTGCAGTGACAGTCACTCACAAGGTTGAAAACCATCATGTCCACCACACATAGCAAGGACTAGCTACTATGACATCCCCGCCAATGTCATCAGCGTCCAGCAGTCGGCGTAGACCATAGTATAATATATGCTCTCACACATACATATCACACACCCACGCGTACTTGAGCATCCATTTGTACAAAGGTCTTCGTACTAAGTTTCTGTCAGCACTCAGGAAGCACACTCAGCCATGACAAAGGCTAGCACTAAAGGAGAAGGCTAATTAATGAGTAGTCTGCATTCTACTATTTCATTTGAGTCACTCCAAAATGAGCAATATACTGCTGGAGATAGAAAGAATTTATTGCAATATCAACTAGATGCAACATGGACGAAAACTTCACAGGGGCAAATTTGCATGTCGCTAATACAGCCGGAACATGTATCTAGATGAATCCAGGAACATGCCCAAACCTCTGAAATTACAACACAGTGTGCCATTTTTTGCCTAAACGTAATTACAAGTTATAGCTTGTTATCATGAGAGCCAGGCAACATAGTTTTCTCTTATCAGACATCAACGTGTTTTAACAAATTGGAAGGCCAAGTATGCACATGTTTTGCTTGTGGTTTTTTGAGCTAAGTTTAAAAGAGGGAAATAATGGTTCTTATACATGATCTGAATTTTATTTTTTTGCCACAAGTCCCACAAAATTAAGGTCGGGGGTGTAAATGGAAGAATTTAGAAAAAAAGCTGAAGCTGAAAAACTGCAATTCATGGCAACGCGGACGTTACAACCTGAAAGGTGCGCAGCCAATCGGGAGAAGGTTCCCTGTCAGGAGGGCTATCATCCATGCCTGGAGATTGCAAAGCTTCAATCTGAATATTCAAATCAGAAGCTCCAAAATTTCTGTGAAATTTTGCCTCACTTGATTTAACACAGCAGAACGACCAGTAACTTGTCAATATGGCAGATTGTGCACGTTGATAGTCTGCAATAAACGTCAGAGCTATCAAAAGCTTGCTATCACTACTATGTAGTGCATCTTGTCTTCTCTCAAAATGGCCGATGCTCAACCTATAAAGTGAAACTTAAAATGGAATTGCAGTATGTATAGGTGCTCAGATGCTGAACAAAGGGTAGGAGAGCAGCTCAATTAGTTTTTGAATTTTATATTTGAAGAATTTCAAATCTCTTTTGGAGGGAATTCCGCATTTTAAGGTAACGTAAAGACTTCCCCCGCCCCAAACACACACACTCAACCCAACCTGAAGAGAATCGCGCGCGGGCCCTCCCACCACCTCTCTCTCTCTCTCTCTCTACACTAATCTTCTGCCCTAAACAGCTACTCTGCACTATGCTAGTGTTCTATAGGTGTCCAAGGCCTCGTCCTCCAGCGATGATGCTACTGAACTGTAGAGAACAATCGAGGGGTGCTTTGGTATTAAGCAAATGTGGATGGGAATGGGTCCCGTCCATCTTCAAACGTCCTATTAATTAATTGAAAGATTTCATGTGCTTAAGCCTTATGACATTGTGGTACTTTTGTGGGAAATGGAGAAATTCTATGCCAAGGGTAGCACGTAGTCCCCTACCTTTTCTTCCCCACAAAATCAGATCACTTGAGCTCAAGGGTTTTGTGAACAAACTCTTTGAGCTCAAGGGTTTTGTGAGAAAAAGAGTTTGTGAAGCATTTAAGGGCTGAAAATGATATAAAAATCTAAGTTTTTACTAATCATTATGACATTCAAAGTGGGGAAAAAAATTTCCCCATGAAGAGCCTTTTCCCACCATGTCATTACCCCTTTAGAAGGTCATTCTATGCTTTCCGACCCCGTCAAAGGCTGGGGTCGCAACAATGTAGATCTGGACCGTTGGATTGACGATCTTCCATAATGGTAATCTTCCTCCCTTGCCCAACTTGCCATGTGTCAGCTCCCCAAGCCTTTGACAACCGGGAAAGGTGGGGCAGTCCCACTTTTCCACTCAAAAAATGGCTCACCGTCTGCCCACCCACTCACCATTTTCTAAGTGGGAAAGTGGTCCTCCCGCACTTTCCTTACTCCTTCAAAATTGATCCCTTCCATGTTGTTTAGCTAAACACATCCTACACCACTTTGTCTAAAGCCCTTATGACATGGTGGGAAAAAGGTTTTTGCAGGAAAAGTCAATTCCCCATGATGAATATCGTATTGTTTGGTGGAAATGTGGAGTAGATGTCATTTTCAACCTTTAAAAGCTTCACTTATTCCCTTTTCCCACTAGTTTTGTGGGAAAAAAATGGGGGAAAAAGGTGGGGGACCACATGCCTCTTGGCATTAAAGTTCCAATTTTCCACAAAACTCCCACCATGTCATAAGGCCTTAAGATGAGAGTAATGATGACAAATAGATTATGCTCGTAAGCCCATGTTGGTTCCTGAAGACTCTTAGTTTGGGTATGTATTCTCCATAAACCGTTTTCTCCACGTTCAAGAGAAAACAAGGTATGTCATGTGAATGGCAAAGTTTGAGAATTTAGCTTGAAAATTAAAAAGCAAGTGTTTTTAAGACGGTGATGGAGAGAGTAATGAGGTAAACGGTGGAGACCTCCTACGAGAGCATCTCCCTCCCCCCAACTGGATACGCACAGATGCCAATACAGAGCTCAAGACAATGGAACAATAGATGTCACTATCCGAGTGGATCTGTCTGCCCTCTGTGGATAGGACAAGACACTTAGACCAAGGGCCTGCTCCCCTTTTCTCTGCTTGACGACGACCTTGACTTGGAAGACAAAATAGTTTTCCCTTCATTGGCTAAAGACAAAGAATACCATTCCTTTTTTGTCATCGCCTCCGAGAATATGTTCTCCACCATTGCGTTATGGATTCAAAGCCTTTGGTAATCGGGGAGGAAGAGGGGGGCATGCATATCCCTCTTACGTGGTTGCAATTCAGAAGCCACGGAGCGAGGTTCTTCTCCACCCCCTCGGAATCGTGTTATCTTGCTCGTGCTTCCTATACATATGGGGCTTGGGCTACAGGACTACTACACCAAGCCGACACCACTAGTGATCGAACTCAGAGGAGGAGAGGAAAATGCCTTCTTTGAAATTAGATTTGTTGCAGACTCTTGGGAGGTAGTTGTAGAGAAACTTGGAATTTTTATAAAAGAGCAAGGAAGAATAGGGCAAAATTAGATCTCAGAGGATGGATAAAATTCAAGAAAAGATTAAGGGATTAGAAGCCCTGGCCAGGTTGGAGGATATGGATGCATAGGTTGAGCTATTGGTAGCCAGAAAAGAGCTTAAAAGATAGGAACAAATTATGCTAAATGACACCAAGATATACTTCAGAGAAGGTGGGCAGGGAAGTTGGATAGGCCTACTAAAAAGACTTTCAAACTCATTTGAAGGAAACCCTTTGTTAGAGAAGGCTGACAACACATTAGTCACTTCCAAGTAGGATAACATAAATCTGATTCAGAGTCACTTCCAAACCCTGCTCTCTTCTTCTATTATGCTAGATGAAGAGGTTCAAAGGGCTAGGGAATTATGCCAGGTAGTGAGAGAGAACTCTATGCAAAAAAATGATATGGTTTTTCTAGAGAGACCTCTCTCATTGGATGAACTGAAGAAGCAATACCTGTTATGGTAGAAGGAGAAACCCCTAGAGAAGATGGATTGCCAATTGAGTTCTACAAGGAATTTTGGGATGTGATTGGGCCCTATCTTCTATTATTGTGACAAGAAAGCCTAAAGAATGGAGGTTTGCTATCGCACATTAATGAGGGAGTTATAAAGCTCATTCCCAAAGAAGTACCTAAGGATGAGCTTAGGAATTGGAGGCCCCCAACTATGCTAACTGTAGTTACAAGATTTTTGCCAAAGCTTTGGCTCTTAGGGTTCAAAAGAAAATGAATGAGTGCATACTGGAAGAACAAAAAGGGTTCATCAAAGGACGTCACCTTCTTGAGGCCATTATCAATATTTGGGAGGGATGTGAGTATGCCAAAGAAAGGCACCCTATCAATCTCTATGACTTCTACTACAGTTTCTGGCAACTTGACTTTTTGTATATAAGTGAACCATATTAGCAAATAAGCATGCTTGATAGTGTACTTTATCACAACAGGAACTATACTTTCATTACAAAAAGAGAGAGTACAAGTAGATGCACAAAGGAAAAAATTTATCATTTGAAAGTGGAGATTACAGAAGTGGAACTTTGCCTCATGCAAGTGCATTAAAGGATCTAGTTTTCAAATGCTCAAAGAGTGTGTTGTATGTGGTGTGAATGCTTTTAAAATCCTCCCTTCAAATCATGGAAGGTGCATTCGAGGATCTTGCTACACTAAAGATTTTTATAGGCTCTAGGCTTGGCAGATGGTCTCGGCAAAGCAATACTTTTGGGAAGGAAGGGGTAGCCTTTTCCCCCCTTCTCTACATGTTCAAAACTCCTTGGTCTATTGCATCTACTTTAGCTTTCTTTTGTTGCCCACCTGCATTAAACAAAAGATCATTAAACCCTGTCTTACATACATATGTCAACAAAATTGCAACACAGAACAACATTTCAAGACAAGACAAGACAACCCTATCTTATAGATATATGTCCACAAAGTCTAAAGACAAGACAATGCAACATACTGGCTTCACCATCTTTTTGCTTTCCCCTTCCGCCTCTCTTCTTTAAAAAATTGTCCGCCAATTGCTCAAGGGTTTCCACCTCTGTGTCATGGCTACAACTGACATCACTAAGTATTTTCAAATCAGCATCCACACTGACTTTTGCTACATCATCCAAATGGGCAGTCTCCTCCTCGGCAATCTTCTCCTTGACCTTCTTGTAGCACTGTTTGTTGCATTCTCTTTTCCTTACCCACTGACGTCTACTGCATCATCCAAATGAGTCGTCTCCTCCTCAACAATCTTCTCTTCTACCTTCTTGGTAACACTCTCCATTGCATTCTCTGTCCCCCGCCCACAGGCTCCACTCTCTCCTCATACACCAAATGTAAACTCCTCTGCAAGCTTCTCTCCCCAAGGATAGTCACTAAACATTGATGGTTGGGTAGACACCCAGGTGCAAGCAAGCTCTGGGATTCTCTGGCTATAGCCAAGCTTCACACATGTTGATGTGGATGTACTTGCACTAGTAATGCACAAAGGGTGGCATTGGTATCTATATGCAAGCATGTACTAGGGTCAACTTTTTCTTGGGTGTAGCCAATCACGAAACTATTTTTGGGGCCATTTTGGGGCCACGATGCGATGCACTCGTGGGTGAATATTTGAATTTTGTGTGGACCTGCGCTCTCATCGAAAATTTTCTTGACGTCATGATGCTGCACTGGCGTAATAATGAGATGCAATCTATTCATTTTGAACACCATAGAGCTCGACACACGACAACTCTGCACTACATCGTGAATCTCTACAATGCTTCATGCAACGCAGTCTTTGGCTTGAGTCGCTTGACCACTTATCATCATGCAGCCTTTTGCCACCGCACCTTTGCCACCTGTCACTAGGCACCGCACCCATGCACATCATTAAAATTCAAGGTTGGCTTGAAGAGACCATTGCGCTGGTTCTTAGCGTAATAATGAGATGTAATCTATCATTTTGAACACCGCCGCAGTGTCGTCTCTAGTCTGACCACCTGTCATCGTGCAGTCTTTTACCGCTGCAGCTTTGCCCATGCAGATCATAGGTTGGCTTAGATATACCACCGTGGTGGTTTTTGGTGTAATAATGAGACACAATCTATCATTCTGAGCATCGCCTCAGCATAGTCTCTAGCTTGTTGACGACCTGTCATCACCTAGAATTCAAGGTTGTCTTAGAGAAACCACCGCACTAGTTCTTGGAGTTATAGCTCCGTTACCTATTTTTACGTATTGTAGGAGGAAGTCTATGATGACACTAGCATGCTAGAAAATATAAGGAGATCTATGACAGCCATTGTGCTGGTTCTTGGAGTTATATATTTGTATACCAAGGAAAATGTATTTCCTTGTGTAACCAAGTAAAATGCAATTGATGATATGGACCTTGAGGGGTCTCCTTTAGGGACAAGGGCCATATCGACATGCCAAATCTATCCAGTGGCATCCTGTATTGTATAATGCATGTCAACATGGCCCTTGCCCCTAGAGTGGACCCCTTAAGGGCCATATCATCAATTGCATTTTTTGAAAGTTCAATTGTATTTTTCTAGATGCAACCACAATAGTGGGTCATTGGAGCTATTTTAGCACTATTTTGGTCATAAACCAAGGGAATTTCTAGTCCTGCTTTACTAGTAATTTAGTCCTTGTTGCAATAAATATAAATGAGGGCAAAAGTCACCGTGGTGACTTGAGGCGGTGCCATCTAGATAATCAACTATAATTCATCGAGTGAAAATTGAGAAAAAGAGATTACAATGTACATCTACATCCAAAAACAGGTTATATAAAAATTGACAACTTATACTAAGCAAAAAATGAACAAAGGATCTTACATTTATAAAAACTCAGCAATTGCTAAGAGCCTTAAAGGCCAAAAGATTACAGCTAGCAACCATGACCATTTAAATATAAAAGTTAACAACAGTGCATACTGAGAGCGTTAAATTGAACAAAAAGAGATTATATAAATGTAATAAAAACTCAGCAATTGTTGAGAGCCTTAGAGACCAAAACATTACATCCAGTGAGCCAAAAGATCGTTGAGAGCCTTAGAGGCCAAAAGATTATATCTAGCCTGAGTGGTTATGAGCCTCGTCTGAGCAAGAGGGAATTTGTACAACTTAGTATTTCCCCTAGTCTAGCTTGTTGCACTAAATTTTTTTAGGGAGCCAAAGGAGGAGATGATGGAGAGGCCGAAGACCATGCACATTGCCAGGACTCAGATTATAGGCCCCCTAATAAGTCGAGAGTATTCTCCTATGAAAATACTGAGGCTTTTGTCGACGTCTAGGGGGAACCCATATAGCACCGAGGCCAGAGGTGAGCATGTCATCTAAGGTGGTGACACGCAGATATGGGGGGAATCGACTGTGGGAACGAAGGGTCTCCACTAGTGCCAACATTTCTACTCCAGATGAGTGCAATGCAATCACCTTATATGAGAAGGCAGATAACATTGGGATCATAGTGCATCGAGGGGGGGTGGTAGTAGGCATGGTGAAGATGAGTGGGTGAGCAACAGATAAGCAGGGGAGAAGATGAGTGATGAGAGTTAGAGGAGGGAGCATGGAGAAAAGTAGAGTAGGGGTGGAAAAGAGTTGGAGGAGAGGTGTGGAGCAAAGTAGTAGAGTAGGGGCGGATGAGAGCAACATAGTAAAATGCCGAATGCCACAAATCTTATATATTATATGTTATAAAATTAGAGCCACCGTAGTGGCTAGAGCTCGGGGTTTCATCCATATTAATTGCAAGCCACCACGGTGGAATCTTAGGCACCACTCGAGACGAGCTGGTAATCATAAAGCAGATGCATGTGGTGGCTGGTAATTAACTGCCAGCGTGGTGGAATCATAGCCATGACAAACGTGGCTAATGAGAGCCACCACCACTAGGTAGTAATTTCCACAAAAGTAAATCATGAAGCCTAATCATCTCTAATCACTCATTACCATGCATTCTAGTACTCTATTGAGCATGCGAGCCCGGTGACTGGTAATTTTTTATGCACTCGTATAGGATCATGCATGCTTAAGCCCGGTGGTGGGTGAGTAGGCCACTGCGGTGCTGGTAGTTAACTAGCCTAGTGGAATCATAGCCATGACAGACATGGCTGATAAGAGCCACAACCACCAGGAAGTAAATCCCACAAAAGTAAATCATGAAGCCTAATCACCTCTAATCACTCCTTACCGTGCACTCTAGTACTCTCTTGAGCATGCAAGCCCGGTGACTGGTAATTTATTACACTCGTAGTAATCATGCATGCAAGCCTGATGGTAGTAACTGGAAGGTGAGTAATTGCAAGCCACTACGTTTGCTGGTAATTAACTGTCAGCCTGATGGAATCTTAGCTGCCACCATAGACGTGGCTAGGAATCTTAGATGCCACCACCTCTTATCACTCATTACCATGCAAGGTAGTATTGTCGCCTTGAATTAATCAAAATTTGGTCCAACCACCGCGGTGGCTCTCACCTTGACAAAGTAGTCGGGCTACAAACTTAAGCCTTCGCTATTCCATTCCCTTAACTATTTTGTCTTCTATCCCTCTTGATTGTTTCTTTCTCCCTTGCACTCAGACTACAAACTCAAGCCTCCACTATTCCATTTCCTTCACTATTTCATCTTCTATCCCTCTCGACCATTTCTATCTCCCTTGCACTCTCCCTGCAACTTCTCTCCCCTCTTGTAATGGACCCTACATAGTCTAGGAGCTCCTCACACAATCTTTCCTCCCCCCTTGCAGCACAGTGTGAGAGCCTCTCCTCCACTGATCTTGAAATCATGACATATGGGAGCTCCTCTCTTGCACTTCAAAAGCCCTCCAAGCCTAGTTTAAGAAATGAAACAAGTAAACTATCCTAAAGCTTTATCACAAACAACCACTGGGCTAGTTTAGGCACCATTGACTTGCATTGTATCTAGCATGTGTATGATTTGCTCCTCAAGCACCTTGCATCCCATCCACTTTTTTCTATTTGGAGAAACTCTCTTGTGCCAAAACATCGTCACTGTAGCAACGACTTTTGCACTTAGGTTGTCTCTCCTTTTCTTGTATTCTGTTGAAGTTCACAGACTTCTCGGATCGGGATGATCATGCATTGCTTCTACTCTAAGTTCAACCACACTAGAGCCACGTAGAGAGAGAGAGAGAGAGAGAGAGAGAGAGAGAGAGAGAAGCTCAAAGTGAGTGAAGTGGAGAGTACATGAAGTGGCACATTTGGGATGCCCTGCACTTCTCATAATATTGTTGAAATTCTAAACCTCTTCCCCCCATGTTGGAAAATACATTCTTTTACACCCCAAAAACCACCATGTGAAAGCCTTCAAAAAAGGAGAAAAGTGATACCACCTATCCATGTTTTCACGCTTGTTGCATTTTGCGCTTCGATGTGTAGTCTAGATCTAGACTAGGACATCCTTAGAGGAGAATCAACTCCACCAAGCCAAGTAATCCATTGCCATATTACCCAATTAGTTCCCAATGATGTTAGTCTATTCAGTTCTTTCATCAGTATGCACACTCAAACATCGACACCAACTCAGTCTCTTGGATTCAACAGCTCAGCACTTCAGTTTGACACACTTGGCAGAGTGATCTTCCTCAAATTCAAGATTGTTGCATACATCTTGCACACCCATATACCACGCATTTACAATCATATTTATTGACTTTTTTTTGGCATTGGTTCCTTCATGCATGCACATCAGCCTTGTATAGCCTCTTGGCTATGCCTGACACACTACTATCATCATCATGTTATAGCCTTGATCTTTGGCATACGTTCTTCCATCACATGACGGTTTAAAGTTTGACAAATTTAGTGTGAGCCCCCAACAGTGGCAGCTCGAGCATAAGACCCCATGGTAGCTCTCACATAGTGTTCTCATGGGCAGACACTCTCATCGGTATGCGGGTAAGCCTCTTGTATAGAGCACAAGACCACCTCCAACATGGAGTTGTTCACATCACATAGTTGATGATACACCAGTCATGGTTCCAAATGAGACTTGTGAGTGGAAAGATAAACAACTTTGACCATTCATTGCCACAGGGTATGTACCCGTTTATGATGCAAACTCTAGCATCATTAGTCTTGAGAGATTTGAACACAGATGTTCCACATGTTAGCATGGATCAGCCCACACTTTTTGATCATGCACATTTCTTAGTAAGCCCTCAACATGAGCCACATTTGATGGTAAGCCCTCAACAGGAGGCAGTTGCATCTACATCAACACAGTCTGATTCCAGTGATGTACATCCATCACATTCATGCATGGATCCAACTCCATCTACTATCATATCAGCTGTAGATACATAGCAGAAGCTCAGCTATGATCATGTAATTTTTTAGCAAGTAAGTCCTCAAGACGAGGCGCTCAGATCCCAACATGTGGAGATACATGCCATAGTGCATTCAACTCTTTAGGTGATTCCATTCCAGCATCCATCACACTGATGCTTTCACCCTTGATACGGAGCACATTACATCTTTGGACATAGTTTCCATTAGTAGCATAGATCAACAGATAAGTTTGCAAGACATTTTAGCATTGGCTCGGTCATGCTACATTGTACCACACTTGGATCTAATGATCACCACCTCTTTCAATCAACAGATCATTCCTCAGCATGAGGACATTTAGGCATCGCTATAGTCCTACTCCAGTGTAGTGAACATCAGATTTAGCTGTAGTGCAACTTGGGGAGCCTTAACATTTCAGCAATGCACTTATGGCTATTATATATACTCCATACTTGATGCAGATTAGTGGTTGTTGGATACGGGACTACAGATCTATCCCGACATCAGCATTTGGCACCTCATATTCCTCAAGGATACCTTATGCATTCTCAGTTTTATTTCATGCTTCTAGGCCTTTTCACTGTCAGCTCCACCTTGAGCCTTTGACAAATGCTACATCCTTGCCGATAGATGTTTAGCCATGCACACATAAGATGACCTTTAGCTCATGACATTTGAGCATACAGGTTTAACAAGTTGCCATACCTTGTCGGTCTTATGGGCCTCTTCTTCATCAGAGCAGAGTATCATACTTGCACCTTCGGCTCCAGCATGTATGCAGCCCATGAATCACTTTGTCCATGCCGACTATGCGGTCTTCTTTGACCCACATCATTTGACAAAGATTATAGCTCTACTACAGCATATCTCACACATTGCTGTTAGTTCTTTTGGGTTGGTAACACTCCTGTATGTCATAACCTATCTGATCACATCTCCATATCTACATCAACTAGGTTCACATCTAGATGCTTCTTTCACAGAGCAGCTATGCAATCCACAATGACACATGACATGTTCAACTTTCACATGTTCGGCATGCAACACTACACATCGTTCTTCACGTTGTCATCTTTTGATCGATCAATCTTTAATCCAGGCGAGCATCTTATTTTTTGAAATTCCTTCCTTCGATCTACCTTCTTGGTTTTATTCCCAAAGGCGAAGGATGACCTACAACTTAAGAGGGGGAAATGCACGTTATGTACATGATCTAGTAAGTTGTACTCATTGTATAGGATTCTGCTCTGTAGTCACAATGCTGACACACATACTATGATTTTTTTCCAGTTTTCTTTTCAATTCTAGATGCTATCATATGCACCAAGAAAAATCCACAAAAAGGTCTTGTACATGCATGCTCTACTTTCCAAATGCAATTTAAGAGGAGGTTGTTAACCCTTGTGGCCAACAAGGGCTAGAAGTGCAGTCTAGGACAACAACGATGAGAGCATTGTGTGTATAGCATAGTAGCAAAGCTCCAATTGTAATATCTTGATCTTGAAAGATGGTATGATGAATCTTAAAGGATGAGGATAGCCAAAATCCTCTCGAGAAAAGATGTAATCATACCTGCAAAATTAGGATCTAGAGAGAGAAAGACAAAAACCTACACTTTTTGAGGTCCTCCCACTTTGTGTAGAGACCCAAAAGGTCCCCCCACTTTGTGTAGATACTCAAAGGTTCCCCCACTTTGTGTAGAGAACTAAAAGGTCCCCCCCAAAAGTGGAGGGACTCTGTCCAAAAGGTCTCCTACAAAAGAGGTCCCACCATGGAGTTACCTACTATGAATTGTGTAGAGACCAACATGTATAAATATCTCTCAATGGAATGAAGCTCCACTCTTTGGGGTCCAGTGTTCAAGATCACTATTGTGTTCATGTGATTGATCTCCATTACATCCACGCTCTCTTACACTATCGTGTTCTAGCATGCCCTTACCCTTGCACTCCCTACCCTTGTACTCCCTCCTCCTCCTCCTCCCTCTTCTCCATCTCCTTACCCTTGCCCTTGCACTCCCTACACTTGTACTCCCGTCTCCTCCTTCTCTTACCTCCTTCTCCATCTCCTCCTCCCTCCTCCTCCCTCTTCCTCCACCCTCCTCCTCCTCCCTCCTCCTCCCTCGTCCACCCTCCTCTTCCTCCCTCCTCCTCCCTCCTCCCTCTTCCTCCACCCTCCTCCCTCCTCCTCTACCCTCCTCCCTCCTCCTCCTCCTCCTCCCTCCTCCCTCCTCCTCCTCCCTCCTCTCTCCTCATCCACCCTCCTCTCTCTCCTCCTCCTTCCTTGTCCCTCCTGCTCAACCCTTACCCCTTGAATCTGCGAAGGAGACTAGCTCTCCACTCCTCAACCTTGGACTCCTCCTAAACCCTGTAGCCCCCTTTGAACCCTGAAGCTCCTAAATAGCTCTCTCAACCCTGTCCCCATTTCGAATCCTAAAATCCCCTTCTAAACCTTGAATTCTAGAGGAGGCAAGAGCCTCCATCAATCGTTATGATTAATCCCTCTTTCTCACCCACACACACACATGTTTGCATGTGTGAAAAAGAACCCCCTTCGAGAAACCATTCAAGACACATCCCTCAAGGAAAAGGAGTTGAAAAATGCTTCCATGTGGTGCAAAAGGAAAATGTTGCCATACATAATTACATTAATATACTAAACACCCAAAATTAACCCTTAATCTTTCCACATCCTATAAAAGCAACACCAACCCATCCTCACTTCTTTCCCCACACTTTTCCAAGCTAGTTCCATCTCCAAATTCCATCGAGCCTCCATATTTTTCATCTACCTCTATTGTCCGTCCTCTAACTTCCATCCACCATTTCCACCACCACCACCACCACTTTTTCTGTCAACCCCCCCTCCATCTCCATCTCCACCTCCCATCATCTTCCTCCCCACCACCTCCACTTTTTCCGTCCATTCCCCATCTCCCCCACTCAAGGTAATCATACTTTCCCCCTCCACCTCCACTCCACAATCTCTCTACCTATCTCTACACCCCCATCTCCTTACACTCCATATCCCCTTTTCCTCCTCCATCTCCGCTCCCCCTCCCCCTCCCCCTCCCCCTTGCCCTCCCTCCCCTTCCCCCTTCCACCACCACCACCCCACCCCTCCTTCCCCCCCCCCCCTTCCCCCTCCAACCCCCCACCCTTCTGCCTCCCCCCCTCCCCCTCCCCCCCCTTCCCCCTCTAGCCCCCCCCTTTCCACCCCCTGCCCTTCCCCCTCTCCAACACCCCCCCCTTTTCCACCTCTAACCCCCCCCCCTTCTCCACCCCTCCCCTCCACCCACCCCCCCTCTTAACCACTCCCCCCCCTACCCTCCACCTCCCACCACCCCCCCCCCTTCCACCTCCCCCCCCCCCCTTCCAACCCCTCCACATTCCGCCCCCCCCCTCCACCATCAAACCCACCCCTTCCCCCTCTCTTCCACCTCCCCCCCCCACCAACAACCCACTGCGCCCCCTCTGTAAAGCACCTCCTCCTACCTCCTTTTGAACCCCCCCCCCTCTCCTCTACCTCCTCGCACATCCTTTCGCAAAGCCCCCCCCCCCCCCCCCCCAATCCTCCACCTCCACCACCTCCCCCCCCCCCCCTCCACCTCAGCCCCCCTCTATAGAAAAAAAAAACCTAATTACTAACCCTAAAACTAACCCTAGTTAGGTTAGTAGTTGGGCTAGTGGACCCTAGATTAGGTTAGTGGAACATAGGTTGAGTTGTTTTGAAGTTAGGTTAAAGATAAATATGGTTCAGTTAGTGACTAACTACACCTGTTGGACTAACTGGTAGTCAGACTAACTAGCTAGTTAGGTCAACTAGGTTAGGCTAATTGAATTAGACCAGTTAAAGTAACTGTATTCCAATCTAACTAGAAGCTAGCTCACAACCCTAGTTAGCCCCAAAGTCTAGAGTCCATTCACACTTAGACCTCAAGACCAAAGGGCCCCTCATTCCACCTAATTTTAATGGTCCATAACTTGCTCATTACGGACCAAAAGTTGGACTCAGATTTAGCCACGGCTTCACACATAGAAACATCACACTATGGAAAAAATTTCCAGCCGGTTACACACCATTTAGGCATCCCTAACACTCATCAATTTGCGCCCCCGTTTGGGCCCCTTTTTGCACTAATTCGCTGCTAACTTTCCACTGTGACCTCTGATTGACGATCCGTCTGCACCGGCACATTCCCACACTCACATGGGACAATCCTAGGCACATTCTTAACACGATGGTTCCTACTACACTAACACATCTCTAACCCCCCTAACAAATTTACCCTTCTTTGGAGGCTCTTATCTTGGTCGTTTGAAGGCCAAATCACACCCAGTCTAAAGCCAAGATTCATGCATGCAAAGTCCAATATCAAACAATACTTTTCAAGTCATTTTCCCATTGTTTCTAGTCTCAGTAGTAGTCACCATTTTTTAGGCACAGATTTTGACCCCTTGATTGCATATTTTTTGCCATTTTTGGGCTACAAAGGTCGAAATCAATTGTAGATTTCAAAGTCAAATGCACTCACTTGAAAGATACAATTAAGTAGTGTGTATGCACCTCAAATCTGGATGAAGACTAGCACCTGCATACTTTCACGAACTTTATTCTGCCCTTGACGCACTCCAAGAATTCAACGTCTCAACATCGACAAGCAACATGGAGGATGTAAGGGTTGAAGAAGAAATAGATAATGAAGATTTGCATCTTGGAAATTACTTTGGTCAACAACGCAATTGCAACAACAACAACAACAATGTTAGAAGACACTTTGGCAAATTGGAAATGCCAAAGTACAATGGACGAGGGGATCCCATCAGGTTCCTTCAACTCTTCGATGCAGCATGTTGTGCTGGAGGAGAGATCAATCAAATGAAACCAAAGCTGCTTGGTTTTTGATGGCCCTAATTAATGAGGCCTCAAAATGGTACCTCGACCTTCTTGTAGAAGAAAGAGCCACATGGGCACCGTTATCTAAACAAATCAGAAGAAGGTTCCAACAAACAGAAAGGCTACAAGATGACCCTGCATTACAACTAGGCAATATAGTAATGCACAAGAAAGAAAAGGTGAGAACATTCTTAGGAAGAATGACAAGATTAATAGCAAATTGTGTTCCCCATCTAGACAACAAGTACCTCATAGCATGGTTTATCTTTGGACTGAAAAAATCGATTTGCAACAAGGACATGAAAAAAGTCAGCATCTATGCACATTTTAGCAATGCTCTAAGATGGTTAAGGGTTCGAATCCCTTTTCTCCTAATTACCTAGCTCGATACGAAGAGGTTGCATTTCTTTACCACAGACAAGTATTTGTCATACCCATGAAAAGTAGTATTTCAAGGAATAGGTACTGGCTATCTGTCAAATCTTTCCTCATGAAGCTGCAATTGACATTGAGGATGGCATGACCGATTCTGATAGCAATGATAGTGATGGATATAAATCAAGTTATCTTGACAATAAATCTTCAAACAAGGGTAGCACTTCCAACAACAAGGATCACACCACCGAGGACAAAGTGCAAGTCATGGCCCTAAGAGTAAAAGATGAAATGATGTAGGCCATCGAGCAAAAGTTTCAAGTCTCTCAGCCACCACAGTACCCATGGAGAGAAAATGTTTGGTGCCCACATTGTATGGCCAACCATATAGCCAATGAATGCCCAATCCTAAGGAATAGACTAAAGCCACTAGAACTGGCTCAACCCCCATGGTTATGGTGTCCCATTTGCAATGTTTTAGGGCATGATTTCAATAAATGTTTCTATAATATGAGGGTAGCACAACCCTAGCCCCAACAATACCAACAGCTGCCAATCCCAGTGCATAGGCAACCAGCACTAGCACCTAATACACAAGTGCCAAGTCTCAACCAACTCCCGGTGAGGACACAAGTGCCTCAACTAATGAGGAATCCCAATCCTCTGCAATATCCTTAGGCTCCCAATCTTGCTCCAGTAGTTCTAGTGCACCAACTCCAACCTAAGTGCTAGAACCTCACTATGAGTATGAAACAGAATACCCTATGTACTACATGGATGGTGCCGAAGGAATCATTTTGGTGCATGCTAATCAAGTAATGCCCACCACATATTGAAAACCCATCAAGTGTTTTGGTTGTGGAGAAAACCACCACATAGCGGAATGCCCACACAAGGGTAACCCCATTACATTCCAACCTGTGTGCAGGGGCCTGTGTGCAGGGAATGCAGAGTTGGGCATGGCTACATGGACTACCCACTAAGAACAAAGCCTCAACCAACCATGGAAGTAAAACTTGATGTACCCGTGGGGATGATAAGTGTGGAAAATCATAGTGTGGCAACACAAAGTGTGGTATCATAGCCAGCCTTGATCATAACAAGACAACAAATGGAAATGGCACAACAAAAACTCCTTTCCACTCGAAAAGCAAAGAGCCCTCTAGCAAAACAAGCCATGTCAATCCCACAATTTAGTGAGACTATGCCTAGCACATCTACAAAAAGTGCCACCCAAGAAGCCAAGGAAGCATGCCCCAACACTAAAACTAAGAAGGCTCCTATCAAGCCTTAAAGCAATGGGTATAATAGGAGCAAGAAAATTTAAGACAGATAGGATGGCAGTAGTAGATCTTAGAGCACCATCATCACCTAGCATTGACATAGTGATTGATCCCAACAACTTCCAAAGGGTTTCTTTAGCAAGAGGCAAAACATCCCCAATTGGATGGTCCTGCACTAGCAAGCTTGATAAGCTACCCCATCACGATGCCAATTGGGACCTTACTAAGAAATTTCCCTATAATGTGGGAGAGTTTCAAGGGATGGATAGAATATTCACAATACTTCCCCCAACCTGAAGATGAAGAAAAGGTTATTTCAGTAAATTCAGTGCTAGGGATGACATAAAAAATGTAACCATCTCGCTGGAGCATAAAGCCTTTGGCCAATACCTTGCAATAGTGGACAGTGGAGCGAGAGTAAAAATTTTAGCAAAAGATCTATGTCAAAGGCCACATTCAACATCTGCCTAGCCGATCACACTAAAATGAAGCCATTGGGTATTATTGACAATGTGCCAACAAAAACTACTGGAGTTAGGTTCACTCTCCCGTTTACTATCTTGGATATTCCCAAGGGAGCAATAGCATACCAGATATTGTTGGGAAGACCATGGCTTTGGGAAGCTTCGGTACTCCATGATTGGGGCACTGATAGAATCACAATTCAAAATAGAGAAACCATTGTCAAGATAAATTTGGGAACAGGGGAAATCAAACCCACTATTCCTAGAAATGTCGAAGACACTTCCTCCACTATTAAACCCATAGAAGGGGATACACAAAGTGACATCAATAATTGGATGCAGGCATTGGCTACAATAGATAACTGCAAAACAACACATCCTATGTTGCTAGATGTGGACGCCCAAATGATCCAACTAGAAGCACCAATCTAGGATTAGAAGAGGTGAAAATGCCAGTCTGCATGGCAAGTGTCGAGTGGGAGAGTGACCTTGAAGAGGCCATAATAGAAGGTTACATTATAGACTTTGATTGGGATCTAGAAATAGAAGTGGATAATGCCACCTTGTAAGGCTAAATATTCGACAATGACTTGGCAATACTGCAAGCACTCATGGCCATAGAATACCCCAAGATAGACCCTCTAGCACTAGCCAATCGCAATTGGTCCAGGAAAAAGGAGGGTGCCCAATGCCAAAAGGCCAAGATAGAGCACTTCAATGAGTTCAAAAGAATGTAAACCCGAGTGGTGGAATTATATTTAACTAAGTGCACAAAAGCACTTGAGTCCCCAAATTTTGAATGGGATCATAAAGGCTTGAAGGTGCTTGTATGGCCGAAGAATTGTTCCTTGGGAGTGAGACTCATATTGAAAATCCATGACTAGTCTCACAAAGCAAAAGACTTAGAAAGTTCAAAACCAATGTGAGAATGAAGAATGAAATGGTGAATACTAACAAAAAAGAATAAGGGAACACAACTGAATTGGACCAAACATCTTCCACCACATCTAGTGGAGCTAGCAACCAAGCAAGCACCTCAAAGTGCCATGAAGGCCTAATGGAAGTTCCCAATTACTTCAAAAACTACACCAGGGGAGAAGCAACAATAGCAATGCCTAGGTTAGTCAAGTAATCAAAGCTCACAAAAATAGAGAATATTGAGGATACCCCAAATTATGGACCTGCCAAGACAAAAAAAATGATTCTTGCCTCTGACGGAGAAGAAGGAAAGCTTGTATACATCAACAAGTACTCTAGAAGAAGAAAAATAATAAAAAGCATTGCTGATGGAATATAGAGATTGCATGGATTTGTCCTACAAAAAAATGAAAGGGATTTCCCTTGAAGTTGTAGTACATACCATACCAATAAGGGAAGCATCCAAACCGAAGGTATGCGAACCCTACAAAACAGATCCCAAGTATGACACCCATGTCTATGAAGAACTAGAAAAATTACTAGATGCTGGTTTCATTTACGAGATCGAGCATACTGATTGGGTGTCACCAATTGTGATTGTTCCTAAGGAAAACAAGCTCAAAATATGTGTGAATCTCAAGAACATCAATGCAGCAACAATCAAAAATCACTATCCCCTACCATTGATTGAAACTGTTTTAGAAAGGGTAGCATGGTCTGAAGTGTATAACTTCTTGGATGGGTTCAACGGGTACAACCAAGTATAAATTGTACCCTGAAGATCAGGTAAAGACAGCGTTTGCCACACAAAATGGGGCATTTTTGCATACAGAGTCATGCCATTTGGCTTATGCAATGCCCCATCTACTTTTCAGAGGGTCATGTACATTGCCTTCAAGGAATTTCTCAACAAGTTCCTACAAGTCTTCCTCGATGTGTACACTTAGGAAAAAAGGATCACTTGAAATGCCTCAAAGAAGTACTAATAAAATGCAAGGAATTGTGAAGAGAATGGGAGAGAAGGAAGGAGTCTCACTTGCAACTTTCTCAGATACACAATGGGGGAATATACACAAAGGTGGAGGCTAAAAACAGTTTTCCTCTTCTTAGTTGTGAAAGACAAATGCATTCTAAGTACAAAAGAATAGGTGAACCCTAAATGTGGGTCTTAAAACAAACTAAGCTAACTAAGGTGGCATACTAACTGAGCCACTAGCTAGAGTACATAAAGATAGCTGTCATCCATGGGCACTGTACCAACCGCATCTGCAGCTAACAAGTCGGTGACATAAATGCACAACGGTCACCCTGGCATATCACGAGAGGAAAAGTCAGCTACTTGATCCTCTATGCTGACATAAACTAGATCAATAAAACCTTATTCATGGGCGTTGTACCAACCGCATCTGCAGCTAACAAGTCGGTGACATAAATGCACAATGGTCACCCTGGCATATCACGAGTGGAAAAGTCAGCTACTTGATCCTCTATGCTGACATAAACTAGATCAATAAAACCTACTAGAACCTCCTCCCACACATAGTGATAATGCACCTCAATGTGCCTTGTTCTAGCATGATAGACTCGGTTATTTGCCAAGTGTATGCTGCTCATGTTGTCACAATAAATGACAATTGGCCCATCTGTAGACTGATGCATATCATAAAGTAGCTTATGCAACCAAGATACCTCACATGCAGCCATTGTTGCACCCCTGTACTCAGCGTCTGTGCTTGAAAGGCAATTGTAGGCTATTTCTTGTTGCTCCAAGTGACCGCAACACTCCCAAAAGAGAACATATATCCACTTGTAGATCGCCTATCAGAAATACTACTAGCCCAATCAGCATCAGTGTATCCATGCAACTGTATTTGAACCCCAGTCTCATTAAATAGTCCATACTGCAATGTGGACTTCACATGCCTCAGTATGCATCTAGCCACATCCAAATGTGGTTTCCTTGGAGCCTGCATAAACTGACTTACCAACCCAATAGCATAGCTCAAATCTGGCCTGGTAATAGTCATATAAATCAAACTTCCTACTATGCATGTGTACATAGTAGGGTATTCCAGAAGCTCACCTGCATCTGCACTCAACTTCACATTCTGCTCCAAAGGAACTGAAATAGGCTTACAACCCATCATCCCATATTTGGACAGCATGTCCAATCTATACTGCCTCTACAAGAGCCATATCCCACTTGTGGATCTAATCACTTCAATGCCCAAGAAGTCATGTAGCTCTCCCAAATCCTTCATCTTAAGCTTCTACTTCAATAGCATTTTCACATGAAGGATATTTTCATCAGTGTCACCTGTGATGATCAAATCATCAACATAAATGACAAGCAACATAATTCCTTTCTCTGTTTTTCTCACATAAAGTGAGAAATCTGCCTTGGAAATCTGAAAGCCAATAGTGACAAGATACTATCCTATCTTGTTAGTGGGTGCTTGCTTCAAGCCATACAAGGCTTTCTTCAACTTGCAAACAAACTTAGGATGAATAGCATGAACATAACCTAGTGGTGCTCCATATAGACCTCTTCTTGCAAATCACCAGGCAAGAAAGCATTCTTTACATCCATCTGATGTAAAGACCATCCCTTTGATGCAGCCATAGCAATGATTGCTCTTATGGTTGCCATCCTTGCAATCGGACTGAATGTTTCTTCATAATCAATGCCATATGTCTGTGCATATCCCTTGACAACTAATCTTGCCTTGTATCTATTCACAGAACCATCTGCATTATGCTTCACCTTATAAACCCACTTGTAGCCAATTGCATTCTTGTCTTTAGGTAAAGGCACCAATTCCCATGTAGCATTTCCTTCCAAGGCACCCATTTCTTCATCCATGGCTTTCTCCCATTTTTCTTTTCCCATGGCTTGCTCAAAAGAACTGGGTTCTGGTTCATGTATCACTTTGACCATATAGGCATAGTGAATGGTTGTAAATCCATCATATTTCAGCCTATCCATAGGATACCTAGCTCTGGTAGACCTGCACAAAATAGGCTCACTACCAGGTGCTCTCAAAACATCCCTTGTCTTCCTTACTCTAGGTGTAACAATAGAAGGAATACCCAACTCATCATCAAGGCTCCTATTCTAAGCCATTGGATTCACCATCCACATAAGAGTGACCTGCATTCACATCAACCATGGGCTGATCTACTTTCTCTTTTCCTTTTCGTGATACTTGCATACCACTATCTGCATTGCTTTGAGGAGATCCTCTTGATCACAATTTGCCTATCCATGGTGAAGTATGTGAACCACTACTAGAGGACAATATAGGTCCACTAATATTTTGTGATTGCTACTGTGAATTCTGTGCATCTACATCATCTATCACATTTACTGGTTTATATAGCTGCTCATCTCATCAAAAACAACATCTTTGCTTACTATGAACTTACGAGTAGAAGGGTTATAGCATCTATATCATTTTGCTGTAGAGAATAACCAATAAAGATGCACTTCTCAACTTTTGGATCCAACTTGGATCTCAACTCATCTGGCACATGAACCTATATAGGCAATTCAACCAAAAACTTTCAAATGAGAAATATATGGTTTCCTAATAGTATACCTCTCTCTGGCGTCATGCCATGTATTGCTACAGTGGGAGTCCTGTTCATTATGTAGACTGCTGTAGCAACTGCTTGAGCCCAATAATAATCTGGTAGGTCTTTTTTGTTGAGTATGGCATGAGATACCTCTCCAATATGCCTATTTTTCCTTTCTGCAAGTCCATTTTGCTGTGGGGTATGACTACATGAATATTGCTGCATTATGCCATGCTCCTGTAGGCCTGTTTCTTTTTCAACCATAGATTTAAAAGCTTTGAAATACCCAAACACTTCACTTTTCTTTTTCATAAAATACACCCAAACTTTTTTTCTATAGTCATCAATAAAAGTGACAAAATAATGATAGCCTCCAATAGATGTAGCTTTAGTAGTCCACACGTCAGAGTGGATTAATTCCAATGGCCTCTTACTCTCTTGAACATGTCTAGGAAATGGTTTCCTTGCCTGTTTTCCAAATTGACAAGCTTCACATACCTTATGAATTTTTGCAACCTTGAACTTAGGCAATCTTGCAATAATATTTTGGGCTTGCATTAATTTAAGTCACTGTACATTAACATGACCAATGCGTTTATGCCAGATATCAATATCTGCAACTACACCGGTCCCATGTGCAAACATTGTTGCATTCAATTCAGGCATGTTTGCATCCAAGTAAACATCTTGCCCTTTTTCTTCCCTTTTGTTATCAAGCGACCTTTATTTTTCATATCCTCAACAAAGCATCCATGAGGATTAAATCTGACCTACAAGCCCTGCTCAACCATTTGACCAACGAAAACTAAGTTCTTGGTGATATTCAGGACATGAAATACATCAGACAGGTATTTCTTTTTTCCATCCTGCATAGACAAAGGAATTTTACCAGTCTGCACAATAGGATGTGTAGTATCATCACCAGTCTCCACAAATCCTGGTCTTTCCATTTTCCTTGCATCCTGCATCCATTCTGCATGACCTATCATGTGGTTTGATGCACTTGAGTCAACATACCACACGTCATTGCTTTCTTCTGCACTTGTCACAGAATTGGTCATGTGCTGCACCATAAACAGATGCTCATTTCTGTCATCACCCTGTCTACTAAAGGATGCTTAATTACCTTGCTGCAATTTTCCAGTCATGATGTCATTCTGCTTTTTATAGCAGTCTTTAACCATATGATCCATTTTACCACAGTAGTAGCATTCAACATTGTTGTTTGCATTTTGGCCTCTCTGCCATCCACCATTACCTCTTTGGCTCCCCCTGACTCTAAAGTTACCATGTCCTCCTCCATAGGACTGGTTTTCTTGAATCTGCTGCATATTTTGATTTTTGCCATGGCCTCCAAATCGGCCTGCTCTACCTCTGCCTCTACCTCTTTTAGCATTTGAGTAGAAGACAGCTTCTTTTGAAGTTCCTCCTTAAGAAGATGCACCACCATTTCTCTACTCTTCAGAAATTAGAAGAGCAATCAACTCCTCAAAATCAAGAAAATTCTCATGAACAGCAATGGATGTCCAAAATTGTGCATAATCCTTTCTTAGACCATTCAAGGTCATAGAAACTAAATCATCATCTTCCATTGGCAACCCAATAGAAGCAAGTGCATCTGAAATCTTCTTCACCTTCATGTGGTAGTCATTGATGCTCATATTTTCTCTCTGCACATTATGCAACTCCTGCTTGAGCTACATTTTCTTGGCTTGCGTATTTGTGCTATACATTTTTGTCAAAGTATCCCATGCCTCCTTCGGCATGCTTGCATCCTGAATATGCACAATCATAGAATCTGAAATACTAATAGATAGCTAGTACATAACTTTTCAGGCTCTCTCATGCTAGCCTTTAAATGCCTGCAACTCCTATTGATTGAGAACATTAGGAATAACTGGTTCTTGTTCAACTCCAGTAATGAACTCCCAATAGCCTTTTCCCTTAAGGAAATTCGTCATTCTAAACTTCCATGCTTGGAAATTGTTCTTGTCAAACTTTTCAGTGAAAATTTATGAAAGAGCATTAGACGCCATTATAGAACACTGCAAAATATTCTGTCACTGCAAAAAAAACAACTTCTACCTCACAAGGGCAAATCTGCAAAACTGACAAGAGTGTTATTTGACCACACAGTCACTTTCTAGTGACGATTATGCATCAATAGGCAATAAGAATGATTTTTTCACTCCCAATATCTTTGCGGACAGGCATACGATGTAATTTATGCGACAACTTTTTACTGACCTGTAGAATAGTGGTCACACAGCAAAAACAGGACGCTGTCTTAAGTGCCTGCGGAAAACTTCCGCTACCAAAATGGGCCCTAGAATGGCCTCAAATCAAAAAAATAATTTCACCAAGGACTTTGCCGAGCTAAGCCCACTCCCATAGTATATACTGCCCTCTCGCCACACCGCGAAGGGTGTCCCAATCTGAGACATTGCACTCTTGCACTTTTCGGCTATGATACCTATAGAGATTTGCTCCCAAACTCAAAAAAAAAGGAAAGAAACACTGGTCCTCTTACTAGGACCCCTGAACTTGGTTTCTTTCTTGAGCTCCTTAACACGAACCGAGCTCTGATACCATGTGAAGAGAGTGGGAGAAAAGGAAGGAGTCTCACTTGTAGCTTTCTCACATACACAATGGGGGAATATACACAAAGGTGGAGGCTAAAAACAATTTTCCTCTTCTTAGTCGTGAAAGCCAAAAGAACTCTAAGTACAAAAGAATAGGTGAACCCTATATGTGGGTCTCAAACCAAACTCAGCTAACTAAGGTGGCATACTAACTGAGCCACTAACTAGAGTACATAAAGATAGCTATCATCCAGCTATTATTCATGGTCGGTGTACCAACCACATCTGCAGCTAACAAGTCGGTGACATAAATGCACAACGGTCACCCTAGCATATCACAAGTGGAGCTCGATATCTCAACACCAAATCCACCAACAAAATATTATGCATTGTCCTCACCAAGGTAGTAGAACCAAAGCATTCTAAGTGGGTGGAGAAACTAAATGCAGCCTTATGGGCATAGTGAACCACACGCAAGGTTAGTATAGAATATACACCTTTTCAATTGGTGTACGGCCTTGAAGCTATGGCTCCACTAGAATTTGTAATACCCAGCCTACACATAGTAGTACAAGAACATATGGGAGATCATGCATCCCTGAAAGAAAAACTCTACCAATTAGAAAAGCATATAGAGACCAGATTAGTTGCCTACCATGCCCTGACAATAGAAAAACAAAGAAGGAAGGCATGGTTTGACAAAAACCTCAAGGACAAAGACATCAAGGAAGGTGACCTGGTTTTGCTATACAATGCCAAAGTCCACAAGGGCAAGCTCAAATTTCTAGAGTCCACAAGGGCAAGCTCAAATTTCTAGGTCAAGGACCTTATAGAGTCCAAAAAATGAACCCCATTGGAGTTGTGCTGCTAGAAACACTGGATGGAGTCCAGTTCACAACAACAATAAACGGGAGCTGAAGTGCCACTACATCAACATGCAAGCCATCCTTGATAATAATGAAGATTTGGGGGCCCTAAGTCTTCCATAGTTAGGACTAGATTGTGTCACGAGAACTCACTAGCATATGTACAACTTTGGACATATAGGTAGTTTCAATCAATTTCAACCTAGGGCTCAGAGGTGATGACTGAGTTCTAGCTACCCTATTATTCCCTTAGCAAATTAAGCATATAAGAGGAATGCCCGCCTCAATAGTCATGCATAGTGCACCCACACGTTTCAAGCACCATGAATAAATTACACGAATAAAATCCCCAAGAGATACTTGCTTTGATCCACAAACATGGCATCCTCATCACAAAAAGAATAAAATGCATTAGTGACTCACGAAAGAAAAAGGCACTCTTAGCACATGGCACTATATTGGCACTGTCAAACTAGGACCTAATCTCAACCTAATTCATGTGTGAAATGCTAGGGTGAAGACAGTCCAATAAGATGGGGAAAGGCCTACAACGCCATCGACAATGTGACACTGTGCTAAATGGCCCAAATCTCAACCTCAATAGCCATCCTCAAATAATCAACTTGAATGTTGTCTCTATGCCAACATGGACTTAGGTAGAACAGAATGTGTGTGTAGAGTAGTGGCAAAGCTTCGCTTGTACTTGCATAAGGCTAGAAATAATCCCTCTTAGAAATCGAACATGCGAGTTCTACATACAAGTCCTACATGTGAGTTCTACATGCAACTCCTACATGCGAGTTCTACATGCGAGTTCTACATGCAACTCCTACATGCGAGTTCTACATGTGACTCCTACATGCAACTCCTACATGCGAGTTCTACATGTAACTCCTACATGCAACTCTTACATGCGACTTCTATATGCAAGTTTCACATGTAGAGAGAGAATGTCTTACAATTCCTATATGCAGAGAGAGAAGCTCTCCAACTTGTATAAATACCCCATAATGGAATGAAGCCCACACTCTTTGGGGCATTGTGTTGAGTTCTACTTCGGTATTCCAAGCAATTGTCTCAAGTGTCCATGCTTCCTTGCAGTCCACGTCCAAAAGCATGTCCTAACCTTGCAACTCCTCCTCCCCTCTCCTCCAACTTTGCAACCCATCCTCTCCCTCTCCTCCTCCCTCCTCCTCCTCCCTTCTCCTCCTCCCTCCTCCTTCTCCTCCCTTCTCCTCCTCCTCCTCTCTTTTCCTCCTCCTCCCTTCTCCTCCTCCTCCTCCCTCCTTCTGTCCCTCCTTTCCCCCATGCTCTTACACCTTCTTCCTCTCCCATTCCTATGCTCCCCCTAAACCCTTAGTTTCTCAACCCTTAACCTCCATGATCTACAAGGGAGACAAGTTCTCCACCATGTACTCTACCCTAAACCTTGTAACCTCTTCTAAACTCTGGAACCTCTTTCTAAACCTTGGAATCTCCTTCTAACCCCGAAACCTCTTTTAAACCCTAGAACCTCTTCTTGGAACCTCCTTCTAAAACTTGAACCTCCCTCTAACCTTTGAACTCCTCCTAAACCCTATAACCCCCAATGAAGACAAAAGACTTCATTACCTCAACCATGATGATACATGTTCCTTTTACACATGCATGCACTATGTTTGCTTACCACACTTAAGCCTACGTCTCTCACCGGAACACGACTCGAGGACCTAAGCTACATGTATACTACAAATGACAACCCCAATATATCTATAGGTGACAAAAAGCCTCGTAATCCTACATACTGAGTATACCCTGCTCTTCCCATGAAAGCCGTGGGAAAGAGCCCACATTTGGCACCGTTGTCACGGAGACTAGCATCTTAAGTAACGAGTAAACATATGCAAGTATGTGTAAAAAACAAACTACTTCGAACTTTCACGAACCTATCACTCAAGAGCTAGGAAATAAAATTTTTCCAACTCAAGTTAAAATTAAAAAAAAAATCCTAGCTAAAACTCTTCATAATCGGTTTAGGAAAATGCATGTTTTCTAGAAAAACAACACCTTAAGGAATAAATTAGACTGAAATTGAAATTCTAAACATTTCTCCTTTTTATGGAAGCACATTCTGACACAACCACCAAAAGTTATGGGCAATCAATGATTAAATGTTCTAAGGTTGTAACCCAAAAGAAAAATGAAAACCACCTCCCTAGTCAAACTTGGACAAATTCAAAGGTGCACATGTGTTTGACTAAATCCATAGCTCCCCCTCCTTCCCTATAAAAGAGCACCCATCCCTCTCATACTTTTTCTTTCACATCTTGCCTCCATCCTCTTCCCCATTCCGAGCCCTATGCAAGACACTCCTCGCTCTCCATCGACCACCACCCTACTCCCATCCTCACATGGTAAGTTACTTCAAGCCCATCTCGTGATAACCTAGCCATCCACCCACCGTCCATTGGTCCTCAACAATCCCGTTACATCGAGAAGGACTTGGAGAGCGTTCAGGTGACCATCTCTTCCTCCCTTTGGATTTTCGTCAAAGTTGTTTTCCGTTCGCCAAGTTTTTTTTCTTTTTTCTTTTTCCCCCCTCCCACTCCCCTTCTTCCATCTCCCCCTCCGCCCTCCCCTCCATCTCCACCACCCCTTCTCCCCTCCTTCCATCTCCTCCACCCTCCACCCCCCCCTTCCATCTCCTCCACCACCCTCCACCACCACCCCCCTCCTCCATCTTCCCCTCCACCACCACGCCCTTTCCCCCCCTTCCTCCATCTCCACCTCCCCCCCTCACCACCGCCCTTTCCCACCCCCTTCTCTCTCTGTCTCTGTCTCTGTCTCTCTCTCTCTTCCCCCCCCTTCACTCTCTTTCTCTCTCTCTCTCTCTCTCTCTCTCTCTCTCTCTCTCTCTCTCTCTCTCTCTCTCCCCCCCTTCTCTCTCTCTCTCTCTCTTCCCCCCTTCTCTCTCTCTCTCCACCCTCCACTCACAACGCCTCTCCCTAGTCTAAAGGCCTAAGGCCCTTTTTGATTAAAAGGGCTTAAGGCCCTTACCCAAGGCCTTGCTGCACCAGTAGCTCGGTGGCTTGTAGCCCACGGTGATGCTCGTAGTGCCCGAGCATTGTAGTGCCTGCTCGCAATGGTGAGCCAGCAGCGCCCGTGGTGATGCTCGCAACGCTTGCTCGTGGCGGTGGGCCAGTGATGGTGCCTACCCAACTGCGCTTGTGCCCTCCACCACCCCCCGCGCTCTTCACCACCCCCTGCACTCCCCCTCCCCTCCACCCTCTACCTCCGCGCCTCCCCCTCCCCTCCACCCTCCCCTCCCCTCTACCCTCCCTTATACCCTCCCTCCCACCGCCGCGCAAAACCACCCCCCCTTCCCCCCCCAAAATTTTAATTTAATTAATTAATTAATTTCATTTACCTTATCAAAGAAACCCTAACCTAACCCTCAATATAACCCTAGGTTAGTTACTTTAACTTAGTTAGGTATAACCTAGGTTAGTTTAACTAACCTTCAGTTAGTAACTCACTGTAGTTAGTGAAACTAGTTAGGTAAACCTCCTAGTTATAGTAACTGAAAGGATATAGGCTAATTAATCTAACTAGAATTAACTTGGTTCAAACCCCTCCGTTGAACTTAAAGTCCATTCACACCACCCTTAAGAACCCCCCCAAAGGCCAATTTTACTCCTACTTCAACACTTCGTATCGTGCCCGTTTGGGACCCAGACTGGACCTCGTTTGAACTAGAATTTCTCACACAAAAACACCACGCTATGGGGTATTTTTCCAACCCATTGCACACCATTTTGGCATCCTTAGCACTTGCTCATTCGTGCCCCCGTGCAGGCATTGTTTTACACAAATTCGCTTGTATCTTTACGCCATGACCTCCGATTGATGATCTGCCTACACCGGCACATTTCCCTACACACGTAGGATAATCTTAGGCACATTATTAACACAACGGTCCCTACACAAATCAACACCACTCTAACCCTCCCAACAAAACTACATCAACACCCGCACTTGTGACAGAGACACCCTTTGTGAATCTTGCCCAATTTGCATGCAGCTATGTTTGTAGCTATGTTTTGACCAATGCCTCCGACTCCAACAATCGCCAAATCCACATACAACTTTGTTGCAACCACCGCCCCCAAAAATCCTCTACCCCAAATCCCCCCCCTGAGATTCAATCAATCCCTTTAACTCCTCCACGCCACAACATGGCTGGATGCTATTGCAACAATGGCGTAAATTCAACATGTCACCACAGCGGAGGAGGCATGGACAGGTCTTGAAAAATTAGTACGAGACCACGAATCAGACGTGGTTTTAGAATCTGGAGACTCAACTTGCGAATGAAAAATTGTTTGAGTCTGAAGCGGCAGAGAAGTTCATCACCAAGGTGAAGAATCTGTGCGATCAGATGACTACAATTGGCATCACCATCACCAGCGAGAATCTAGCATGAAAGTGCATACGATTATCCCACCAAAGTACGATGGTCTTGTTATGGTATTGAATACACAGAACAAAAATCCCCCCCTCAACTTTGAGGATTTCAGCGCGATGCTTTTGGAGGAGGAGATGTGTCAAAAGATGAGGACTGGAGAAGATTCAACTTTCTGGACCGGATCAAAGAAAGGTAAGGGTAAGGACTCTAGTAACCCATCTTTTTCTGATGATAAAAAGAGAAAGAAGAAGATCAAGTGCTTCTATTGCAACAAGGCAGGGCACAAGCAGAATGAGTGCCACAAGAAGATTGCAAATGAGAAGAATGGAGTAAAGAAAGAGTCCAGCAACAGCACGCAGGCAATACCAATAGAGCTGTTTGTTGCAATTGAGGAGATTTGCACGGAGGCAGTTCATGTACCTGCAGATGAACCTTGGATCATTGATAGTGGTGCATCGCGTCACATGACTAGTCGGAAGGATTGGTATACCTCTCTACAGCCGGTAGGGAATGACATCGTGGTAACAGTCGGCAATGATGCAAAATGTCCAGCAAAAGGAAAAGGTACGATTGCTCTCAAGCCAGATGGAGTTGTAAAACAGTTGTCCGATGTTCTTTATGTGCCAGATATCAAGAGGAACTTGCTGTCCGTTTCCACGATCACGGATCAGGACCTCAAAGTTCAATTCAATAGGAATGGTGCATAGATCCTAGATCTTCAAGGAAAGGTCATTGGTAAAGGTACACGGTGCAATAACATTTATGAACTCTCAGCTTTCAGTGCTCGAGCGGATGTGAAGAACACTAAGCTATGGCATGAGAGGTTTGGTCATCTAAACCTTAGTTCTTTGAAGGAGATGAATAAAAGTGGAATGATTGCAGACCTACCAAAAATTTCAGATCTGCTCGATGTATGTCAAGCTTGCATGATGGGCAAGTAGCATCGGCAGCCCTTTCCTAAAGAGGCCAGCAGGGCAAAGGCTCCTCTAGAGCTCATTCATACAGACCTCTGTGGAAAGATGGAGACGCAAGCTTTGGGTGGTTCCTACTACTTCATGATGCTGATCGACGACTACAGTAGAAGGATATGGATATACTTCTTGAAGATGAAAGACGAGGCTTTCAGTAGGTCTAAGGAATGGCATGTAATGGTCAAGAAAGAATCGGGGAGGAAGGTGAAAAAGATGAGATCAGATAGAGGTGGAGAGTTCACATTGGCTGAATTCGAAAGTTACAGCAAAAGTCACGGAATCAAGACGCAGAAACCCCTGCCACATACATCACAGCAAAATGGAGTAGCAAAACGCAAGATGCGCATCATTTGCGAAATGGGCCGGAGTATGATGAAAGGGAAAGATTTGCCAAAGACTTTCTGTGCTGAAGCATTTAACACTGCAGTTTACATTCTCAATCGTAGCTACACGAAGGTTGTGAATGGGACGACTCCACTGTAGGCCTTTTCTGGTAAAAAACCTTCAGCTGCACATTTTAGAGTTTTTGGATGTGACTGTTTTGTGCATGTCCCTGATGCTACTAGGACCATATGGGAACGAAGAGCCAGAAGTGTATTTCCTTGGGCTACAGTGAAGACACAAAGGGTTATCGTCTCTATAACCTTGTTACCAAGAAGGTAATTGTAAGTCGCGATGTGGTCTTCTCAGAACAACCGCATCAATTGGAGGAGGATGCTTCCTTCCCAGACAACCAAGACCAGGATATCCATCCAGTATCGCCACCAACAGTAGACTGAACTCCCCCAACAGTGCTTGCGAGGATTCAAGACAAAGAAGATGAAGAAGAGCTTGTAGAACCACAAAGGCAACGGCCATTCCTGAAGTGGGTAAAGTAGCATTTGGATGGCAGAGAACCTCCAGCCATTGAGGAGGAACCATCCGAACATCGTCGGTCTAAGAGATTAGAGGAGCAAAGAAGGGCACGAGAACACTTGCTGAACTATGCTTTGATGACAGAAGTGATCCGTGCTGATGAACCCAAGTGTCTTGAAGAGGCATAGGGTGATGATAGGTGGACGGAGGCTATGCAGTCGAAGTATGGCTCCATAATGAAGAACAACACTTGGGACCTTGTGGATCGACCAACCAAATGCAAGGTAATCAAAACCAAGTGGGTGTACAAGACCAAGTATAAGTCTGACGGCACGTTGGATAAGTACAAGGCTCGGCTCATGGCAAAAGGATTTGCACAGGTACATGGTTTTGATTATCAAGATACTTTTGCTCCCACAGCCTCGACTAACCACAATTTGTAGTGTTTTGGCTTTAACTGCCTAGGGAAGTTGGCCCGTGTTTCAGATGGATGTGAAATCCTGCTTTTTGAATGGAGATCGCAAGGAGGAGGTATACGTGGAACAACCACTAGGTTTTGAGATCCCCGGTTCAAAAGGTAAAGTCTACAAATTGAAGAAGGCACTTTACGGGCTGAAACAGGCCCCACGAGCATGGTACCAGCGAATTGATGCCTACTTTTTGCAAAATGGGTTTAGGAGGAGCCATCTGATGCAAACATGTATATCTTCAGAGAAGGAGGCAGGTGTATGATCATGGTCCTTTATGTGGACGACGTTGTCATAATAGGGAACCATGAAGAGAAGATCTCGTAGATGAAGCATGTGCTAGGAAGAGAGTTTGAAATGAGAGACCTCGGACTGATGCATTTTTGTTTGGGGATTGAAGTTTGGTAGGAGCCAAAACAGATCTTGATTTCACAGCTGAAGTAAGCTGTGGAGAGATACTGAAGGCATTTGGCATGGCTGAGTGCAAGACAGTTGGTACCCCTATGGAGGTTGACGTGAAGCTCTCAAACGAGGATTCATCAACACTGGTGGATGAAGCGAGTACAGAATGCTTGTGGGCAGCTTGATTTACCTATGCAACACACGGCCGAACATTAGTTTTGCGACTGGTGTACTAAGCAGGTTTTCCAATAAGCCCTGGGAGAACCATTGGAGGGGAGGGATGCAGGTGCTGAAATACATCAAAGGCACACTTGATTATGGCATCACCTATACCAAGGGCAACTTCTTGATCGGATTCTGTGACTCGGATTGGGCGAGAGACATGGACAATAGGAGATCAATGACAGGGTACTGTTTCTCACTTGGATCTAGAGTTGTGTCATGGGTCAGCAAGAAGCAACCCACAGTTGCTCTTTCTTCTACCGAAGTCAAGTACAAATCTGCATGCTTTGCTTCTTGCGAGGTAGTGTGGTTGAGGAGGATTTTGGGGGACATGGGTGCTGTACAGAACAAGCCTACATAGTTATCATGTGACAATCAGAGTTGCATGGCGATTGCAAAGAACCTAGTGTTCCACACTCATAAAAAACACATTGAGATTCAATATCACTTTGTAGCGAGCTCATCATGGATGGAGAGGTTGACTTGGTGTACTGTCTGACTACAAAGAATACTACGCACATCTTCACGAAGGCTCTTAGAAGAGACTTGCTGGAGAGGCATCTTCATTGACTTGGAATTGGGCCGAAAAAGTAAGTTCACTTGCAGGTGGACATTGAGGGGGGGTGTTAGATATCAATGCTCCACTCTCATGTAACTATGTAAGAACCAGCTAACTGTACTTGTAAGCCTCCCATATGAGGAGAAGGCATTTGAGTAGCTCGGTTATCTAGTAGGTCCTGGTTTGGATACTAGATGGGGGCCATGTGTGGCCTGATGGCTAGATGGCTTCCAATAGAGTTAGCACACCGCCAACTAGGCTACATGCAAGTGCGGGAAGGCATCCCTTGATTGACTGCACTGAGGGTAGATGGAGCAATTCCTGGGGTAGCCCACTCTTGGGTTGCAGGGCCTATTTGGAGCCTCAAATGATCCTGGATGGCTGTGGGCCAAACAGAGACCATAGGATAGTTGCTCTGTTTTGCGCACCGATTCTATCGTATGGTCGGTGGCCTATTTTGGGACCGACCCCTAGTCGACCGTTTTGGGCAGATTGGGTCAGCCACCCAATTGAGCCTAATCGTGGTGGCTATATAAGAGCAAGCCCGTGAAGCCCATTTCATCACTGGCTACAAAACCCCTAATTCCTTAGCATCCAATCTCCGTCTTCTAATGTTTCCAGCATGCCATCGAAGCTTCTTTCATAGGAGCGCACGGTTGGGAGGTAGTGCCATCTATTGTATCAGTTCTACAGTAATCAAATTTTTGATTCTCCATACTATCGACGTATTATTTTCTTACAGTTCTATCGCCCAAGCACACTGCACAAAGGATTGCAAGAGCAAGCATCTTCACAAAGCACTGCACAGCGTTGGGATAGCACCTTAAGTTAATCATAGATGACTGAGCCAAAGTGTCAACAATGGCATTACTGAGGTATTTGGCAAACTTCAGTAGTTTAAGGCTATGATAGAAAGAGAGACTGGACTACAGATTGCAACCATTTATTCAGATGGAGGGAGACAATGTTCATATATGCAACAACTAAATGGTGTAGCTGAGAGGAAAAACAAGACCACCATTGCACAAGTTGTAAGGCACTACCCAATAAGAAACACATGCCTAGAAATTATTGGGTAGAAGAGATGTGCAAGGTGGAGTATATATTATAAATGGATGTTTATAGTGGCAATGCATAATGAGATGCCTCACAAAGCTTTTACTGGTGCTAAATGTTAGATATCAATGTTCCACTCTCGTGTAACTATGCGGGAACCAGCTAACTCTACTTGTATGCCCCCCATATGAGGAGAAGGCATTTGAGTAGCTCAGTTATTTGGTAGGTCCTGGTTTGGACACCAGATGGGGGCCATGTGTGGTCTGATGGCTGGATGGCTTCAAATAAAGTTGGCACACTACCAACTAGGCTACATGCAAGTGCAGGAAGGCATCCCATGATTGACCACACTGAGGGTAGATGGAGCATTTCTCGGGGCAGCACACTCTCGAGTTACGGGGCCTGTTTGGAGTCCCAGATGATCCTAGATGGCTCTGGGTGGAGCAGGGAATGTACGTCAGTTGCTCTATTCTACACCATGGTTCTAACATGTGATCGGTGGCCTATTTCGGGACCAAAATCTCCAGTCGGCCGTTTTGGGTGGACTGGGTCAGTCTCTCAATTGGGTCTAACCGACTACAACTGGTGGCTATATAAGAGCAAGCCCGCGAAGACCATATTCATTGCTGGCTACAGCAACCCTGATTCCTTAGTTTCTAGCACACCATCGAAGCTTCTCTCATAGGAAGGAGCACATGGCTGGGAGGCAGCACATCTATTGTATCAGTTTTACAGTAATCAAAATTTTGATTCTCCATACTATCTGCTTTTCTCTCTTGCATACGAGATCCTGTTATCTGTTGAGCAGGCATTTTATTATTTTCTTACATGGTATCAGAGCTTGGGCTCTAGCAAGAAGATTTGGTAGTGTGTTTCTGTTTGCGAGCAGATTGTGAGAGATGGCCCAGCCCGCAAGACTGTGTATCCCACCGTTCAGCGAAAGCGAAAAGTTGGACGGCTCTAACTATCCACTCTGGAAGTTCAAGATGTAGATATGGCACTGAATATGGCACGGTTTTATTATGGCACTGAATATGTAGAAGAGAAATCTACCCCTCAACTTTGAGGATCTCAGCGCAATGCTTCTAGAGGAGGAGATGTGTCAAAAGATGAGGACTAGAGAAGATTCGGCTTTCTAGGCTGGATCAAAGAAAGGTAAGGGTGAGGACTCTGGTAACCCATCTTCTTCTGATGATAAAAAGAGAAAGAAGAAGATCAAGTGCTTCTATTGCAACAAGGCAAGGCACAAGCAGAATGAGTGCCAAAAGAAGATTGCAGATGAGAAGAACGGAGCAAAGAAAGAGTGACCCAACAATAGCGCACAGGCAGTACCAGTAGAGCTACTCGTAGCAATTGAGGAGATTTGCATGGAGGCAGTTCATGTACCTGCGGATGAGCCTTGGATTATTGACAGTGGTGCATCATGCCACATGACCAGTTGGAAGGATTGGTATACCTCTCTACAGTCGGTAGGGAATGATATCTTGGTAGCAGTCAGCAATGATGCAAAATGTCTAGCAAAAGGAAAAGGTACGATTGCTCTCAAGACAGATGGAGTTGTAAAATAGTTTTCCGATGTTCTTTATGTGCTAGATATCAAGAGGAACTTGTTGTCCATTTCTGCAATCACAGATCGGGACCTTAAAGTTCACTTCGATAAGAATGGCGAACAGATTTTGGATCTTCAAGGGAAGGTCACTAGTAAAGGTACACGGTGCAACAACATGTACGAACTCTCAGCTTTCAGTGCTCGAGCTAATGTGAGCAACACTAAGCTGTGGCATGAGAGGTTTGGTCATCTAAACCTGATTGCAGACCTACCAAAAATTTTAGATCTGCTCGATGTATGTGAAGCTTGCATGATGGGCAAGTAGCATCAGCAGCACTTTCCTAAAGAGGCTAGCAAGGCAAAGGCTCCTCTAGAGCTCGTTCACATGGATCTTTACAGAAAGATGGAGATGGAAGCTTTGGGTGGTTCCTACTACTTCATGACGTTGATGTAAAGAATAAGGGAGAGAGATAGGAGACTCAAGTTTAGCTTTCTTCACAACACACAAAAGAGAGAGGACACAAGGTTGGAGGGTGAAGCCTTTCTTCACTTTTGCACACAACAACAATACAATAGAAGAGGGAAATACCCTATATGTCAAACCCTAGAATACATGGTTCATATGTGAACCCAAACCAAAAACATACGTGGTAGTCTAACTACACCACGAGTACAACTAACATAGGCGGTGACATAAATGATAGTCATCCAGGAGATGTATCGTGGGTAGAGCTTGATATCTCAACACTCCCCCTCAAGCTCAAATCCATCTCACGTACACCAAGCAAGCTCCTAAATCTGCGAAGCTTCTCGGTACCCAATGCCTTCGTAAAAATATCAGCCACCTACTCCTCAGTGCTGACATAGACAAGATCAATCTCACCAGCTAGAACCTTCTCTCTCACAAAGTGATAATGCACACCCAGCTTCATAAAACAGTCCATAATGCAATGTGGACTTCACATACCGTAGTATGCGCCTAGCCGCATCCAAATGTGGCTTCCTCGGTGCCTGCATAAACTGACTCACCAGCCCCACAGCATAGCTCAAATCTGGTCTGGTTATAGTCATGTAAATCAAGCTACCTACTATGCGCCTGTACATAGTAATATCTTCAAGAAGCTCACCTGTCTCTGCATTGAGCTTCACATTCTGCTCCAATGGAACAGAGATAGGCTTATAGCCTGTCATCCCATATTTGGACAACATGTCCAAACCGTATTGCCTTTGCAACAGCCATATCCCACTCGGGGATCTAATAACCTCAATGCCCAAGAAGTAACGCAGCTCTCCCAAATCCTTCATCTCAAATTTCTGCTTCAACAGCAGCTTCACTTCATTAATGTCTGCATCACTATCACCTGTAATAATCAAGTCATCAACATAGATGACCACAAGCACAATCCCTCTGTTTGTTCTTTTCACATAAAGTGAAAAATCTGAATTGGAAATCTGAAATCCAATAGTGACAAGATATTGCCCTATCTTGTCTGACCATGCCCTCGGCGCCTGTTTTAAGCCATACAAGGCTTTGCGCAACCTGCATACAAAATCGGGGTGTGAATTATCCTCATAACCTTCTGGCTGCATCATATAAACCTCTTCCTGCAAATCACCATGCAAGAAGGCATTTTTCACATCCATCTGATGCAAAGACCATCCCTTTGCAGCGGCCATAGCAATTACTGCTCTCACGGTTGCCATCCTTGCAACTGGGCTGAAAGTTTCCTCATCGTCAATTCCATATGTCTGCACAAAACCTTTGGCAACCAATCTTGCCTTGTACCTACGAACAGACCCATCAGCATTGTGCTTTACTTTGTAAACCCACTTGCAGCCAATAGCCTTCTTATCATGAGGCAAAGGCATCAAATCCCAAGTGTGGTTTGCATCCAAGGCAGCCATCTCTTCATCCATAGCTGCTTCCCAATTTTTATGCCCTGCTGCATCCTCAAAACATGTGGGCTCTGGCTCCTCTAGAACCTTGACCATATAAGCATAGTGATGTGCTGTATACCCATCATATCTCAGCCTGTCAACTGGATACTTAATACGAGTGGACCTCCGTACAACTGGATCAGTTGCAGGAGTCTTTAAATCATGCCTGCTTTTCCTTGCACCAGGTGTAACAACAGATGGAATCCCAAGTTCCTCATCAAGGCTCATTTCAGAGCCGCTTGACTCTCCATCAACATGAGAGCTACCAGCAGACACATCAAACACTGGAGCATGGTCTACTTTTTCTTTTCCCTTATGTGATACCTGCACAACACTATCAGGGCTGCCATGTGATGATTCACTAGATCTCCATCTCCCTGTCCATGCATTAGATCCACTAGTAGAGGACTCTCTGGGTCCACTCAAGGCTTGAGATTGCTGCTCTGCATTTATTGCAGCATTCCCATTTCCTGCATCTGCATCTCCTACCATAACAGTTGGTGCATACCAGCTGCTCATTTCATCAAAAACAACATCTCTGCTCACTTGCATTTTGCGGGTGGAAGGGTTATAACAGCGATACCCTTTCTGGTGTAGAGCATATCCAATAAAGATGCATTTTTCTGCCTTTGGATCCAGCTTTGTTCTCTTCTCATCAGGAACATGAACATAAGCTATGCAACCAAATACCTTCAAGTGAGAAATATCTGGTTTTTGGCCTGTATACATTTCTTCAGGCGTCATGCCATGGACAGCTGCAGTGGGGGTTCTGTTCATAATATAAACAGCAGTTGCTACTGCTTCAGCCCAAAAATAATCAGGCATGTTTTTCTCATTTAGGATCGCCCGTCCTACTTCTGCAATATGCCTGTTCTTCCTTTCTGCAACCCCATTCTGCTGAGGGGTAGACCTGCATGAGTACTTCCTTTGAATTCCCTGTTCTTTTAGATATTCACAAAATTCTTCTGAAAAGTACTCTCCCCCTCCATCAGATCTTAGCACTTTAATATGCACACCTTTCTCTTTTTCAACCATGGCCTTAAAAACCTTGAAATGGCTGAACACTTCACTTTTGTGCTTCATAAAATAAATCCACACCTTCCTAGTGTAGTCATCAATAAACGTCACATAATAATGGCATCCACCAATAGAAGCAGCTTTGGTTGTCCAAACATCTGAATGGATCACTTCCAAAGGTCTTCTGCTCACCTTAGCATTTTTGGGAAATGCATGTCTGGCCTGCTTACCCATTTGGCATGCTTCACATACCTTTTGCATTCCCTCAACTCTAAATTTAGGCAAACCTGCAACAATGTTTTTCGTTTGCATAGATTTCAGCCTTTGTATATTCACGTGCCCAATGCGCTTGTGCCATATCTCAATATCTGCAATGACACCTCTCCCATGCGCAAACATAGCAGCTTTCACCTCAGGCATATCAACATCCAAGGTGAACATTCTTCCATTTTTGTTGCCTTTCGCAACCAAGCGGCATTTATTTTTCAAGTCCTCAACAAAGCATCCATCAGGATTAAATCTAACCTGCAGACCTTGCTCAACCATCTGGCCAACTGAAACTAGGTTCTTAGTGATTTTTGGGACATGAAGTACATCTGCCAAGTACTTCGTTTTGCCATCCTGCATAGCCAATGGCACTTTACCAACCTGCGTAATTGGGTGTGCAGTATCATCACCTGTTTCAACATAACCTGGCTTATCCAAATTTCTAACATCATGAAACCACTCACCATGACTGGTCATGTGGTTAGAGGCACCTGAATCAACATACCAAACATCATTGCAAGCTGCAGCATCTCCTGACATGGAGTTAACCATATGCTGCATCACAAAAAGGTGCTCATTTCTGTCGTCACCATGCCCACTTGATGATGCATAGTTGCTTTGCTGCAACTTCCCACTTTTGATGTCATTCTGCTTTTTATAGCATGTATTCTCCTTGTGTCCAAGCTTTCCACAATAATAGCATTCTGTGCTGCTATTTACTTGCTGGTTCCTTTGCCATGAACCACGGCCTCTTTGGCTCCCCCTGCCTCTAGAACTACCACGTCCTCCTCCATAGGACTGGTTTTCCTGTTGTTGCTGTTGGTTCTGATTTCCTGCACGGCCACCAAAACGGCCTCTTCCTCTACCTCTGCCTCTACCTGTATTCGAGTAGAAAGCAGTCTCTTGAGAAGTTGAGGTGGCTGAACCACCATTCCTTTGCTCTTCACTCAGCAAGGGAGCAATAAGTTCCTGAAAATCAGGAAATGTTTCACGGACTCCAATGGATGTCCGAAACTGTGCATAATCTTTCCCAAGACCATTCAAGGTCACGGACACTAAATCCTCATCATCAACAGGTGCTCCAATGGAGGCAAGAGAATCTGCAAGGCCTTTCACCTTCAAGGAATACTCATTTATATTCAGATTTTTCCTTTGCACATTGTGCAACTCCTGCTTTAGCTGCATCTTTCGTGCTTTGGTATTTGTGCTATACAGCTTCACCAATGTATCCCATGCCTCCTTAGGCGTCTCTAGATCCTGTATATGCACAATCATAGAATCTGAAATGCTAACAGACAGCCAATACAGGCATTTTTTGGCTTTTTCATGCCATTCTTTAAAGGCCTTCAATTCAGCAGGAGTGGGAGCAGCACCCAAAACTGGTTCTGCAGTTTCACCACTGATGTACTTGTTGAGATATCAAGCTCTATCCCCGACATATCTCCTGGATGACTATCATTTATGTCACCGCCTATGTTAGTTGTACTCGTGGTGTAGTTAGACTACCACATATGTTTTTGGTTTGGGTTCACATATGAACCACGTATTCTAGGTTTTGACATATAGGGTATTTCCCTCTTCTATTGTATTGTTGTTGTGTGTAAAAGTAGCTAAAGGCTTCACCCTCCAACCTTGTGTCCTCTCTCGCTTGTGTGTTGTGAAGAAAGCTGAACTTGAGTCTCCTATCTCTCTCCCCTATTTCTTTACATGGTATCAGAGCCTTGTTCGTGGTAAGGAGCTCAAGAAAGCTAGCCAAGTTTCTGGTGTCCTGGTAAGAGGACCAGTGTAGCTTTCCTATTTCGAGTTTTGAAGGCGGAAGTTCTTCGCAGGCACTCAGAAAAAGGCCCTGTTTTTGCTGTGCGACCACCGCGCGGCTAGTCGGTGGAAAGGTGCCACAGACATTGCATCGTATGCCTATGTGCAGAGATATTGGGAGTTGCAGATTCATGCCTGTTGCCTGTTGATGCAAAATCGTCACGAGGAAGTGACTGTGTGGTGAAATACCACTTTCGTCAGTGTTGCAGATCTGCCCCTGTGAGGCTCTTTGCAGAAGTTTTGCTGTTTGCCCTTCTGAGGCATTTGCTGTGTTTACAGGTTGCTGTTGCATTTCGTGATTTGTAAAATGTCTGAGAATCTGTCTACCATTGTCAGTGAGAAGCTTGACAAGAACAACTTCCAAGCATGGAAGTTCAGGATGACAAACTTCTTTATGGGAAAGGGAGTTTGGGATTACATCAGTGGTGAAACTGCAGAACCAGTTTTGGGTGCTGCTCCCACTCCTGCTGAATTGAAGACCTTTAAAGAATGGCATGAAAAAGCCAGAAAATGCCTGTATTGGCTGTCTGTTAGCATTTCAGATTCTATGATTGTGCATATACAGGATCTAGAGACGCCTAAGGAGGCATGGGATACATTGGTGAAGCTGTATAGCACAAATACCAAAGCACGGAAGATGCAGCTAAAGCAGGAGTTGCACAATGTGCAAAGGAAAAATATGAATATAAATGAGTATTCCTTGAAGGTGAAAGGCCTTGTAGATTCTCTTGCCTCCATTGGAGCACCTGTTGATGATGAGGACTTAGTGTCCGTGACCTTGAATGGTCTTGGGAAAGATTATGCACAATTTCGGACATCCATTGGAGTCCGTGAAACATTTCCTGATTTTCAGGAACTTATTGCTCTCTTGCTGAGTGAAGAGCAAAAGCGAGCTTTGACGAGGCTCAATATATTTGTCATTAAGTATCAACCGCAGGCGCAATCATTTCAATCTACAAAGGCTCAAAGCTTCAAGCCACAACTCACAAAGAAAGACCTCAACAAAAGCAACAACAAGTAAAGATAGCTGACAGTCAGAATCCTATTGGAATAGCGATGTATGACATCAACATCAACATCAACAAGACACCAAAACAAGCATAGTACATCAAGGTCAACAAAGAAGATCACAACACCGACATCACAGTTTCACTATGAAAGTAGCACACAAAGCTTAGCTAACAGCAACACATTCTAACCACCCAATAAGCTATTATAATCACACCTCTCCCCTTCCCTTTCACGGCATGACTATGACAAAACATGTGTGCCTCAGGATCTATGGAGCACTCTAAGGTGGATGGAACCTATGTGGAAACATGATGAAGAGAGTGCTCATGACATGTAGCTCAAGTCAATTAGGTTCCAAGATAGATTAGCTTGGACTCATAAAGAGAATCTTGAGATAGTGCAAAGTGCATGATTGATATTACTTCAAATGAACCTCCCTTTATAGGTGAGGGTACTTACATCCATTTGCTTGCTCACATGTGGGAAATCTCCTCCATGCCATGTGGCAGCTTGCCCTTTGCTCATACCTTTGCTCTACAAGTGCTCATGGCACCACAACTCTCAACACCTCCCCTTGGTGCCATAATGCTTTGGCTACTGCAAGGTGGTCAGATGTGAGTTACAAATCCATCACCTCCCCTTAGTGCTTGCATTTCTACTTAAGGTGGTCAAGTGTGGTTTTTACATGTCAATACCTCCCCTGGGTGCTTTCATAGCTACTCTCAGGTGGTCAGGCTTGATTTCAAACATATGAGCAAGGTTGGCAACGATTTTACTTTTCAATGCTTCATGTCGATGTCGTTGTCTTCTTCTCTTAACATAGCTTGATGCATGATGCTTTGTTCTTCCATGTGCCTTAATGCTTTACGTGTGGATGCCATGCTTTGTGCTATGGTCATCTCATGCACTTGTGCTTTTGGCATGCTTTTTGCATTCATGTGTTGCTTTTCCACTTGTTGCAAAGGTCTTACCAATGAGCTTTGTTTTGCTTCAATGGCAGTGTCTAATTGCTAACAATGATTCTGACTTGATAGGCACGTAGAGCTCCAAAAGATGATCACTTTTCCTTTTTGAAGTGTGTCCAAATTCTGCTTGGATTGCAAGTTATGGCTTGTCAAAGTTTCTATGAAGAAGAGGAGGCCTTGATGATGTGTCACAGGCATTCATATGCTGCTTGCAGGACTGTGCTTGGCAAGGGGTTACTGTGCTGAGGTGGCCCTATGCCATGTGGTAATCTTTTAATCCAAACAGGTTAACGCAAGGTTACATTCACTTTACCATGGTAATTGTAATCCTGAACGTGTCCAAAAACCAACCATAGACTTAAACCAAGGTCATGTTGACTATCCACCACGTGGCAAAAAGCTACGAGCGTGCAATGAGCTTAGGAGGATGCCGAATGTTGAAGATGATCGAAGGCTTCGTCGTCGTGCAGGTGAGATGCTCTTCTAGATTCATCCTCTATCTCAGTTTCCCTTATGTCTAGCAATAGCAATGTATGCAGGCCAGGGTGCCGTGGTCGTCCAGCCGTCAGAAGCTTCCGTGAGGAGGCTAGACATGCATGATCCGGTTGAGCAGCCGAGTAGGCTGAGTGGCTGGAAGATAGCTGTTGAGTCATTGAAGTCCCGTTTCTTTGTCATTACGAGGAGCTGAGCATTGACGAGCTAGAGCTTAAGGACTTGGAGGCTGCCTTCGAGTCGGTGATCACAGATGCCATCGAGGCTATAGTTGTAGAAGCGGTCGTTTGGGCTAGAGCAGCCGCCGTTGATAGCTACTTGTGGCATAGGAGCTGGCTGTGCATCGCTGGTGGATGGCTTGGAGAGTCTGTTGAGAAAGCCGCCATCGAGGAAGGTAGCAATTTGCCTTCGTGTTGGAGCTAGTAGAGGCTTATGGAGCCCATCAGGTCATTTTGTTGAAATGAAGCGCTGTTTGTAGCTCGTTGCAGGTCGCATTGGAGATGCTGAAGTCCATTGAAGAGCAGCTGTTGATAGCTTTTGGATGAGGCTAGGAGTATTGTATGAGGACTGTATGTGCTGAGCCTTTGGTTGTGATGCCAAAGTTTGTAGTGGCCACTACTAAGAGGTCCCGTGTTAGTCACTGCTACTACTCCACCATAAATGGAGCTTTGCTGAACCGAGCCGAAGCCTTATTGCTTCTAGTGCCTTGCAATTGGAGCCTTCAAAGAGCATACTTCGCGAGAAGCTTAGACATCGAGGCTCACTAAGTAGAACTGACATCAAATAAAGAAGGAAGAAGTGAAATCTCTCATTTCACACTTTGAAATCTTCAAAGGGATCGCTCAACAAAATCTCTCAAGGAGAAGAAGAGGATACTCTCTCTCACACACTTATTATCTCTCTCAAAGATGCAATGAATTGAATTGAAGAAGATTAACTGAAACCTTTCAATAATGGACGAAAATCTCTCTTTCACAAAGATCACTCAAAAAAAAATGGAACCTATGTGGAAACATGATGAAGAGAGTGCTCATGACATGTAGCTCAAGTCAATTAGGTTCCAAGATAGATTAGCTTGGACTCATAAAGAGAATCTTGAGATAGTGCAAAGTGCATGATTGATATTACTTCAAATGAACCTCCCTTTTATAGGTGAGGGTACTTACATCCATATGCTTGCTCACATGTGGGATATCTCCTCCATGCCATGTGGCAGCTTGCCCTTTGCTCATACCTTTGCTCTACAAGTGCTCATGGCACCACAACTCTCAATAGACTAGCCCATGTCGTATAGCGCCAGAGAGGAAATGTTGCCTCGCCATACTGGTATTGCATATTTTACAAGAAATAGAGACTGGGTAGAGGCTGCTTCCTAAAAAAATGATCCAGAGGATATCTTTCATGACCTAATTATATCCCTAGTGGGACAAGTTCCTCTAATAGTTCCCTACATAGGCAAGAGGTGCAAGAGGCAAAAACTGAGCTAGAAAGGGTAATGCTATCCACTCCAACACATGAATTACTACAAAGAAAACTTGCCACTAATATTGTAGCCGGTGTCTTTGTGACAGCAAGGAAACAACTGAATTTTAGTCCCCTCCCACCATCTCCAAGAAAGAAGAAGAAGCTTGTCAAAGTTCAAGCTCCAGCAGTAGCTCAACAAAAAATGCAGAACCCATTGGTCAAAGCTGCAAAGTTTACTAGCAAGAAAGGTCAAGACCCTGACAACCATGTTGGGCAATTTGAGACAAGGTGGACAGCTAGTGGATTTGGACAACTCGCAGATGATACTAAGAAGGAGCAATTTGCAGCAACATTCAATGGTAAAGCAATGAATTGGTTTATGTAGTATGGTATTGCACATTTTGCCACTTATGGATGAATTAAAGATTGCTTTCTTAAGTCATTTTAGGAAAGAAAAAACACCAGAGGACATCTTGAAAAAACTGAGAACAATGAAACAAAAAGACCTCATGGGTGAGGACTATTCACACAAATGTTTAAAAACCTCAACAGAAGGCTAACAACAAACCAAAGACCCACCCAGGAGCAACTGAGAGACTAGTTTTGCAAAGGATTAAACAAGGAACTGAGAACTACGATAACTGGCAGGGACCAGCTTGGAGGAGCAAATGATTTTAACAATATGGTGGAAGTTGCCTAGAGGGCAGAGAGAAGACTTAATACAGCATCAAGATCAAAGAAGGAAAAAAAGAAAAGACATTCATATTCAGAAACAGACTCAGAGACGGGGACACAGATAGTGAAGCAAAAGAAGATAATGAAGATGAGGAAGATGACTCGTTAGAAAGTGATGAGGATGATGAGGAACACTCCAAGAAAAAGAAGAAAGAGAAAAAGCACAGATTCCAGGGAAGAGCCAACATACATAAAGTGCTTACTCAAGTCAAAATATGACTTTGAAACAAAAAACAAACTCTCAGGTTCGGAGTTCCCAGAATTATAGAATACGACAGACAAAACCACGGACTATGATACATGCCAAAACAACTCAAAGAAGTGAGGATATTATGACAAGGGCCCAAGAGATGCAACAAGACACGAGCATGAAAACGAAGCCAACACACTCTTTTTCCAAGAGTTAATGGACTCCAAGGTACAAATTACTCTTGATCAACTACTAAACTTGGTTCCAGCTTTCAAACATCAAATTTGTAAGAGATTGCATCTAGAATAGTCACATCCAACAAAAGCTCAACAACCAAGTAATGATGAGGAGGAAACTCCAGATATTTACACATCAACAATTGAAGATGTGGACTACCAAGTACCACTCATTGATGTAGACTACAAAAGGCAGAGGATTCTAGAAGTTTTGGTTGATGGAGGCTCAGATGTCAATATCCTATCAGAGGATATATTCAAAAAATTTTGCTGCTAATGAATTGGTTCCAGCACCATTCTAGGTGAGGATGGTTGACCAAAGGAGAATCCAACCTCTTGGAATATTGAGAGGGAAAGAGATTACAATCATGGGACTAACATTCACAGTCACATTGGTAGTGCTCCAAATGGAGAAAAAGGATTTTGCTTACTCAATGTTATTGGGTAGGCCATGGTTAAGAGCTGCCAAAGTCAAGCAAGACTAGGGCTTAGAGAGAATCACTATCAAGAAAGGAAAAAAGAAATTCAAGATCAACCTATCCTACAGAAGGTGTTTTCCAAGAAAAACACAGCCACTGCAAGCAGAGGGAATCAAGATGATTCCAGATTTTGATGAAGATGAGAAAGAAACTTTCCTCAGAAGAAACCCCACTGTATTTCCTATTTTTGAGATTGATGCTATTAATATTATTGACAATATACACGTCCAAATCAGCACATACAACATTCTGACATAGATCGAACTGTTGTAGAATAGAACAAAGTCAAAAACCACCAATCAGATCAGGTTTTCACAAAAAAATATACAACAGAGGCTACTGATGCAAGCAAAGATGATGCACCATGAGATATCACTTCTAAATCAGCAGATGGGGCAATCATGGAAGCAGAAATACAATTTGAAGAACATATGCAAAAAAGTGACAGGGTCAAGCAGGATGACTTGGAGGAGATGAACTTGGGAAATAGTGTCAAACCACTACTAGTTATGGTAAGCACAAATCTCTCTCCACCTTTTAAAATGGCACTCAAAGAATTATTGATGTAGTACAAAGATATTTTTGCATGGCACTACACTGATATGAAGGGGGTAGATCCTAAATTCTACCAACATAGAATCAATCTGAAAACAATTAAGTACCAATCATACAAAGCAGATATAGAATGAATCCAAATTATGCCAAGCTGGTCAAAGAGGAGATTGACAAGTTATTAAGAGTTGGTTTCATATATCCCTGCCATATGTCACATGGCTATCACCTATTGTCATTGTTCCAAAGAAAAATGGGAAAAGGAGAATTTGTGTAGACTATAGAAAATTAAATGCAGCCACTATCATTGATCCATTCCCATTACCATTTTGTGATTCATTGCTTGATGTTGTAGCTGGACATGAAATTTATAGTTTTTTGGATGGCTTCAGTGGGTAAAAGCAAATCAGAATGGCTCCAAAAGACAGGGATAAAATTGCTTTTGTCACATAATGGGGTGTGTTTGTATCCAATGTGATGACTTTTGGGTTAAAGAATGCCCCACCTACTTTTCAAAAATATATACAAAAGGTATTTGCAGAGTACCTGACATCCTTCATGAAGGTATTTTTGGATGATTTTTTAGTTTTTGGAAAGATGGTGGAACACTTGAATCACTTAGCATTATGCTTTGCTAGATGCAGATTTGTTGGTATTAGTTTAAATCCAGCAAAGGGCACTTTTGTTGTTAGTAGGGGAATACAACTAGGACATATTATCTCCTAACAAGGTATGGAGATTGATCCTAACAAGGTTTCAGCAATTTAGAATGCAAAAGCCCCAAAAAACATCAAACAACTTCAAAGATTTATAGGCCAAATCAAATGGCATTGCAGATTTCTAAGATACCTTGTAGATATTTGTTATCCTCTCACAAGGCTGATTAGAGATACGGAACCATTCATCTGGTGAAATCCTCAAGAATATGCATTCAGCATTTTGAAAAAGATGCTTATGGTGGCACCTATCCTACAACCCCCTGATTGGTCTCTTCCTTTTGAAGTATTTGTGGATGCTTCAGATTCAGGAGTTGGTGCAGTCCTAATGCAATAGAAAACACCAAAATGGTTTGAACCTATCTACTATGCAAGCAAGATCTTAACCAAAGTTGAGAGAAACTATGCAGTCATAGAAAGAGAGGCACTTGGTATGATTTATGCATTGCATAAGTTTAGGCATTATTTACTAGCTAATAAGGTAAATTTTCATGTTGACCACCAGGCTTTGATTTATTTGGTCAATAAATAGGAGCTAACAGGAAGACTTGCAAGATGGATGCTTTGTTATATGAGTTTGATTACATTGTGGTACATAGACTAGGAAAACATCATGCCATAGCTGATTATTTGAGCAAACTATAGTCAGGAGAAGCTCCGACTGGCATCTCAGATGAACTCCCTGATGCAGGTATACTTATGGTAAGGATAAAAGAACCACCAAACTTTTATGACAAGATGTTATTCTTCCTTATTGATGGACTACTAATCCCAAAAACATTGAATAAGGATCAAAGAAAGAAGTTAGTATTGCAAAGCAGACCTTTCCTTATTATTGTTGGAGTGTTGTACAGAAGAGACATTGACCAGGTCATCAGAAGGTGTGTCCAAGACCATGAGAAAAAAGCTGTGTTAGCAAAGGCACATGGAGGGCCAACAGGAGGCCACTTTTCATGTGATATCATGGGCAAGAAGATGTTGTAGGCTCGATTATGGTGGCCCACAGTATTAAAAGATGCACACAATTATGCCAAATCATGCTTGTCATGTCAAAGGGATGACAGACCAATGGATAGTGACAAAATGCTACATCAGCCCATTCTTCCATTGGGACCCTTTTTAAAAGTGGGGATTGGACTTTATTGGACTAATCAAACCTACAGCCAAATTCTCAGGTAATCAATATATTCTTAGTGCTACTGATTATTGCACTAAATGGGTTGAGGTTGTACCATTGAAGACATACAAAGCTAGAACAGTTGCACATTTTTTGTATCACAATATTGTAACCAGATTTGTTGTTCCCATTGAGATTGTATCTGACAGGGGAACCCATTTCATAAACAAAACCATAAAAAAAATGACCAAGATGCACATGATGCTGCACAAAAAATCCACATCATATTACCCACAAGCCAATGGATTGGCTGAAAGTTCTAACAAGCTAATGAAAAAGGTTTACAAAAGAACAATTGCTGATCACCTAGAGGATTGGGATCGACATTTATACTTAGTGCTTTGGGCACTAAGGACAGCACACAAGGTAGCCACAGGATTGACATCTTTCAGGCTAGTGTATGGTTGTGAAGCAGTAGTAACCATGGAGTTTGTTGCAAGAAGTCGCCTTTCCCTAGAAGACTCCATTAATGCAAGGTTGGAGCAGCTTTTACAATTGGATGAGGATAGATTGGCTAGCTCCCATACAACTGACATTATCTAGAAAAGGAGGGCAGCATATGTAAATAGAAATATAAAGTTCAAGCTTTTCAAAAAAGGAGACTTGGTGTTGATGTTCAACACTAAACTGGGCAAAATGCCAGGTAAATTCAAACTAAGGTATGATGGTCCATTCAAGGTGATTGATACATATGGTCAAGGGACATTTATCTTGGCAGACTTACATAACTCCTTTGAGAAGCTAGTCAATGGTTTTAGATTTAAGGCTTACATTGGTCCTGATCCCATAGAGGCTAAGATCAACACAATTTCACTGCAGAACCCTTCTGAGGTACACAGTTATACAATATATGTTTCAACCAATCAGCTAACTAATGGGGTAGCATGCAACATTTCAAATCAGACTTATATCTTGAAAAGAATCACCTATCATAAAGATATATCCCTACCGAAGCTTCGAGGGATCTCCATCTCAATTCAACAACAGGGCCAAGACAACACAGAAGATAGCATACCCAGTAACCACAGTTGTGAGATAACACTTATGTCGACAAAGACCGCGATGCCGAGGCTTTTCAAAAATTAGCACAAATACAACGGGAGTTCCATGCCCCAGTGAGAATGCCTTCAAAGAGAAATCTAGGGGATCTTAGTAATAGCTCTTTACAACATCATAGTAAGCAATCACATGAAAAGTGGCTACAATTACATTCCACGCAGATTCCACCAACAATACAGCAATGATGTTGCTGCACTTTCCAACTACTTCAGGTATACTCAACTTACTCTACAATAAACAAAAGTGATTATGCAGGTGAGAGGAGGCAACAACAAGATGACACTGCCATGAGCTACGCTCCAATAATGGTACGTCGTGCTTTCGAGAAAAGTTTGAACAGTTCGACAAAACCGACTGAGAACTCCGTCAAGGTCCTCGAGGGGGTCACTATGTATAAACCCTCTATATCACGTGCATTCAAGGCCTATTTGTACAATCCCTTACCTGTGATTTTTCCATTAATAAAATGTACCCTTTTTCTATACAAATCTGTAAATTTTTTCCAAAAGTATTTTAAACATTCCCTTTTGTAAATTAATTTTTGTAAAATTTACATATTAAAAATATCCTTCTGTTGAACTCACATGATAGGGTTACATATGATGACTAACCCCCCCAAGCCAAGGTCTCAATTGGGACATAACTAAACAAATTCGACTCACACATGCCGCATGTGTCTTTTTTGACTTTACAAATTTCGACTGAGGTCTAACGCCTTGTTCGCGTATTCAATCTCACATCCGATCCACCCACTCCAGTTTGACTTTCGTATGACTCTAGTGTCCCCCCACAGTCTGACCATTCAGTCTGACTTCGATCGTCCAAATGAATCGCAAACCAAGTCTGACTATGCTTCGCCTATCCAACATCATTCTGCCCCAAGTGCGTTGACTCACAGAAAATTGGGCCAAGGACACAGAGAGGACACAAAGGACACTGGATTCGCCGTACTGACTCATCAGCGCTCGTATGTACACAGATTCCATGGTGCTAAATTTAACAAGGCCACTCGCACAAGCTATGCCCTCACTATGAGAAATAGCGTCATCATCGACACACGCCATACCAACTCCATGATGAAGACACATATAAGCAAGGAGGTATGGGAAGTGGATAATACACACCCCCAATCACCACGTCAAACTACCAATCCGGCACATGCAAGACAATGACGAGATTGCAAAGAAGGATTTGACTACCTCTAATGCACATTCTAAGATTGCACCCCTCATTGTAGCGTTGTTTGAATTTGCAGCGCATAGCAAAGAATACAATACCGAGAGGATAGAAGAAAACAAATGCATGACAAAACAGAGCTACACAACAACAAAGAATCTGACCAATTGAAGGATGCAATAGTGCAAGACTTGCAACAGGCACAATATTCTCAAGATGAAGCATTGCAAGCGGTATATGGTAAGTCCTTAGCAGACACACTTTGGGACATGCCACTAGCCAAGGAGGAGATGCCTCCTCAGTAAGCAGAATAGAAATTAGCCAAAAAGATCAAGCCCAACCAACGAGCTAAAGCAATGATGCCAAAGGAAACATGGCTAAAGCCTGAGGATGACGTGGCCCGGTTATTCCTCAACTCAACCCCCAAGACCCCATTTGAAAATTTGTCTCCAATCCACAAGCTAGACTTGTAGGAAACTCTTGTTAAGGAAACACAAGCATTGGCAGCACCGGCATAAATTTCAAGCATGCACCTGCTTGTACTCCAATAGTACTTTGAACACCAAAAGAACAAACAAGCAAACCTGCAGCAACAGGTCTAATAGTTGTAGAAAGACAAAGAGACAGTATGTGAATTCATGCTCAAGCAGTTTGAAATGTAGCAACAACTTGCCACTGCATAGGCCAAACTTGCAGCACTTGAGAAAGAATATGCAAAGTCTATGGAGCAGCAAAACAAACATATTGCAAAGCTAACAACCCAGGTTAAGTTACAACAAGATTGCATGCCTATTGTAACAGGTTGGCTCCAAGAAATGAAGGACAAATTCTTTTCTAGCTCGGCCATATGGGAGTAGATCATAGTGACCTTCAAATCAAGAATACTTTGTTAAAGCAACAGATTCATATACTACAAAATGTAGAATAATAGCTCAAGGAAATGGCCGACAAAGTAGAAGACATATTCCTTAGTAAGTATGAATTTACTAAGTTGAAGAATCAACTCGTCAGGATATCCCAAGAGATGTGGAATAACTTGAAAGGAAGACTCTTTACTATTGCCAAGTGACCATACAATGCTTTTGCATTAGGTGCATATACCTATGAGGCCATGGCCTATGAGCTAGAGACTCTAAGGGCAAGAATAAAGGATGCCCAAAAGAAGCAGATGCCATTGGATGACACTCACACTTTTTGAAACATGAAAAGCAGAGACTCCTACAAATTTCAATATGCCTGCAGAATTCATGACACAGATGCATACAACAGTAGTGCTTGAAGAAGATGCCAGCACTGAAGTCAACATTACCCCCAACCATTCCATGTGTGCAAGCCCTAGTAGAACAAATGAGGAGCCAGGATTAGTTGCAGCAATAGAAGGGAATCAAGGAAAGAAAGAGGAAACTGAGACTGCAAATCCAATTGTCACCTAGGGAATAATGATTGACCTCAATGCTTCACATACCTTCAAGGTTCACTTGAACGAGTATTTCCAGTAGAAAGGTGTTCGCGTCCTTGACTTTTTGTAAAAAAGCCTCTCCACCGGAAGTGCCAGGAGTTGAAGGCATAGCCTCCACTTACGTGGACACTTACCATGGGATGGGATAAATACACCTCTGGTAAGAGAGTTACTAGAACAAAGTAGTGGGATCATTTTGTAATTGTAGGGATAGTTGTAACTATCCCTAACAACACTCCCTAGTGGCCTGATCCACCACATAATGTTTTGGACTATGACTGTTACATTTTGAAACTTACTGTTGCCTTACAACAATCAAACTGATCTCAGATGGCTATATAGACCTTGTATCAGCTCCTGTTGAAGAGAGTTGTTGAGTTGATGTATTCTCTGCTATAACATAATATACAAGAAACACTACCTTTGCAAGGTTTCCTCTATGTTCTTTTTATACATCTCGTGATAGCTTTGTAGTCAGATTACTTTCCGATTATACTTTGACTACTGGCAGGTACCTTGTTGTCAGGAGTGGAGACGTGTTTGTGTTTTTCACTTGTCTCAAGACACTCTGAACACCAGTACTTACGTAAATCAGATCACAACACTTGGCAATTCCTCATTCCTTACTACTCACAATCTCTCCCCTCTAATAGGCCTCTTTTATTGCATCTTGGAGCCATTTTTCTTGGCAATATACATAAATCTTATAGATACCTAATCCCTCTATTGCTTCTTTTAAAAGGTGTTCTATCTTCTCTCATATTCTTTGTCTCTTTGTATCTTTCAATCCATTTCTCAATTCTCTTGTAGTTATAGAGACAAAATGTGTTCATCTTTAACTCCAATAGAGAGCTCTCTTTTTTTGCATTCCTTTCCCTTGTGCCACGTTTCCTTTAACTCTTGGATCATCCCTATCATCCTAGATTCAAGGTATGGAGAAATTCCATTACACAAGAAAGTCTATGACATAAAACATTGATTCTTCTACTATGACATAAAGCATTGATTCTTCTATTATAGTGCCTTCTAAGATTGATTCTTCTATTATGACAGATGTAAGATATAGTATTAATGAAGATGATGAGGCCAAAAAACTTAAAACATACGTAGCTTGAAAGCCTATAGATGATTGAAAGCTCCATAGGAGACTTTAATAGTGTTAAACCAATGTAATGAGGATATCAGAGGTACATGTGTAAAATGAGTTTTAAAGATGTAAAATGAGGCTTCAAGATGAAAATCTATTTGTATTGTGTCGCTAGGAGAGTCACATAATAATTCAACACATGCCATAATAGTGATGCCATTTTGGTGCACTTGAACACAAAAATAAGAGTTGATTTGGGAGTCGTTTGGCATTACTTCAACTATTTACCATAGGCATCACAAGTAGTGTTGTTATGGGCCCATAGTCTAGTGGTGGATGAGTGTTCAGAAGTTCAATGTTTGTAATCCAAGCCATTGGATTGCAATGCGTGATCTTGAAAAGATATATGACTTTGAATTTTCTTCATGAAATTAGCGTTTCAACCCATTTGATTGCACATCCATATAACTCTAACTAAAAATGTAGCACGCAATTGGGAAATCAAACGAAATTAAACATGTGCACGAGAGGGGCACATAATTCATGGAAAATGGAAGGAAGTTGGAGAGGGGCATTAGGAACGAGTCATACCATAATTTTTGTTTTTTTGCTTGCATGGACATCTAATGGCAACCTTTTGGTCTAGAAAGGGATATCTCTTAATTTTCTCCCATCCTAAAGTGATCCGTTTTGTGAGAAACACGTGCGTGAAAAACCGAGGGATAAGCGGGGTCACGAGGGGAAAGGAAGATAAAGTGCACAAAACTCTATGATGATTTGTTTATTACTTGTGTAGACTCTAGAGGGTATATTTGGAAGTATAGGTACTATGTGCATTGTGCAATAATGCAAATTTCCTTTCCACATACATAATACACTAGTTCGAACTTAGCAGTCACCCCCATCACTTTGGCATTGCAATCCAGCCTGTAAACTACGCAACAGTCTTGGACGATTCAGATCAGATGCATGGCAGCCTCCACTGGCCGCCATGAGGCAGCACTATACCAGCTTTGTTCGTTAGCCATTCATTTCAATCGCAAGTACACTTGACTCGTCTTATCTTAATCCATTCATCCAAGTGCAACCAGTCTTCCTTTCCCGCAAACATTCTTAAGTAACAGTAACTTAATAGACCCATGACACCGACCTGGACCTACAGCATTAGATGCAAATACCACGTTCAGACAACGCTGTCGTATATTCAATCGATTTCCTTCTTGGTCGTGACCACGTTAGTCTAGATTTGGCCGTCGAACGATTTATACTAGCTCCGTTCATGCGAGATTCCCCTTGCTGTGGACTCTCTTCTCCAATTTCCATCGCGCACGCAGCGCGCGAATTCTTATGCGTTAAATCAAGCACCCTTCTGTGCAGTCTGCAATGGGTCCTGCCCGCGCCCATATAGAAATTTCCTTTACAGTTACGATTTACGTAGCCGTCCACACTTCACAATGCCTTCACCCCATGATTAGACCTTATTGATTCTGTATTCCACTTGCGCAGACAAATTTCAGAGCCGAGGATCCCGACTGATATCACACAAATTTAGTAAGGACTGCCCGTAAAATAATCGTTTATCGAAGTGGGAATTTCTTAATAAAAAGTTGTGCCGTATTTTCCATCATAACGAAAAAGAAGACCAAGGGTAATAATTATTATTTTGTAAAAGATCTAAAGTATAACCGCTTGCATTGCTTGAATAACTACATAAAGTAGTACTCTTTTGAGATGGAATTGGATGATTATTTCCTTTGAGGATTGTGGTACTTTGTTGTGACCATGCACCTTGGCTTGGCAAATCATAACAGCCTCCAATTTATCCAATATTTTTAACTAGAAGCAAAATTGTGTTCTACAAAATTGATAAGGTAATCCTTGAGGGGGTAGTTTCTTGGTGCAAGCTTACTATTAAGGGATGTTGTCTCACAGGTCAAGGGATATTATCAAATGGTAATCAAATATGAGCTTGTGGAGCTTGAGGAAACAATAGTCTAGATTGGGAAAATTTACTTCTTGTTGTGTTAGGCGAGGTAATGTGCCCATCTTTTTGGCCCATTTCATAAAAAATTAACATCTTTTTCAAGGGCTTAGTGTTAAAGTCCATGAGCCTATTTCATTAAAAAAAGGTTGTTTAACCCTCATGATATTATTTTCTCAACAGAGTGTGCAAATATTTGAGGTCTACCATTTGTGGTGGCTTTTCTCATGTTCATCAAGTCTTAAATAAGAGTCTTGTAGGAAAAGTTGTTGGCAATTCAGAGAAATAAGACTTAGATTTTATCATGACACAATTTCAAATCTTTAAATCATCATGGATTTGAACATAGGATATATCTCTCTCTCATTCAAAATCTTATAGCCCCAAAACCAAATACAATTGATGATATATGACACTATGAAGACACTAAAATAACACTATCTCTTAAACTAGGAACAAGTGTAAACTATTATTTGTTTAACATTATAAAGAAACTAAAATAACACTATCTATTAAACTGAGAACAAGCACAATGTGACCAACAAAAGAACAATTCATAGGATGACAAAACTAGAAGCTCATATCTACTTGTAGTATCTACTTGTAGATGACTCTCATCAGACTAGTAAGATAATCCACCACATAGCACCGACTGATTGAAAAAGAAGTCCTTCACCATAAAAACGTGCATATCTAGAAACCTCCATACACTCATTAAACCAACCCATAAAGTCCACGTGATATCTAGACATGTAATAGCCATGTTGCATGGCTTGAGAATTGTAAAATATCCTTAGAAGCATCCAAAAGGAGGATCATGCCAACAATCCCCCCTCAGTTTGAGGAGGGGATTGAAACTATAACTTAAAAATGATACAAATCAATCAATGTGAAAGACATGCCTACGTAGGGTCGCACCAAGACACCAAAACCATCAAACCAAAAGATGGTCACACAAATGGGGCATGAACCAAACAAGAATTGAGTCTTCCACACAGGCAAGGCACACATTAAAAACTGATAGTATCTAAAGCTTTCAAAATACCCATTCATCACCATTAGAAATTGCAAGACCTAAAACCTCCTTGATTGGCAGAGTCGCATCTATAACACAAGATTTTTTGTTCTTCTTCTATGAGTATCAAATGCCTTTAGATAACAGAATTTAGCAACATGGCCTTATTTTCCGTAGTATTCACATGTTAACTACTCCTTTTCTTTTTTCTTTGTCTTCTTTACTTCAGGCTCCTTTATTCTTTGCCTTCTTTACTTCAGGCATCTTTTGATCGGAGCTCATATCATATACAGTCTCCCCCCCTAGCAATAAAATATCTACTATTCTCTTCTCACTTAGATGAATGAACATTACTTTATGAAAATCAACATTGTTATATCCAACATGAAGTATAGAAACTGATTCTATAAACCTAGGTGGTAGGCTAGATAAGAGAATAGCTTTAGCAGTAGCACCATTGAATTTGGCTCCAAATGCATGCGGTTAATTCATGATCAATAGAATCTTGTTCAAGTGTGATCCCAAACTATTTGTCTCTCCCATATACAACCCAAAAATCTCTTGCTTTGGAGCTATATTTGAATTCTTCATCTTTGAACCAAGCAAGCCTTTCAACGTCAACCAATTTCACACTGTTATCTTGCAACCCTTTATGGTTGTAATATATTCGGCCTCTGTGGTAGACAAGGCAACACACTTCTGTGCATCAAACATCCATGACACTGCACCACCTCCAAAGGTGAACACATAACCAGAAGTGAATCTCCTACTATCCACATGCCCTACATAATCTGAGTCCGTGTACCCATGTACAAATGGTACTCTAGCCCCAAATTATGGATAAGTAACCAGCATCACATACAAGACTTAATAAGACCTAAAAGGCATGATCAATAATCACTATAAGCATTGACCATCTTGTGGCAGAACCCAATGTGATATGAAGTTGGGGGTGTTTATACTACAAAGTCCTTCACAATTCTTATACCTCTACGTCTTTTAAATTAGCAATTAAGACCCTTTCACGTTCTCGATTTGATTATAAGGGAGCAAAGATATGACAATTTGAAATCTAGCACTTTTATTATGTTTGGAATCAAAGAAATAAAAAGAATTGACCTTTTAAAAATTTTAAAGAAAGAAAAAATGGCCAAATTTTCTTTGTAAAGGTCAAAGGTGATACCATTTTTAAGAGTGATTAGCTCTTCTTTTGTTCTTGAATCACCTATAACTATTTTAAAATGATGGTATCATGATGCCACAAAAGTAGGTAGCTCCCTCTATGGTTTCTTCACATGTGGTTTGAGTGGAATTTGAACCTTTAGCCAAGCCTTTAGGTCTTATGTACCTTGGTAATAGAATATGTCTTAAATCTCTAAGAAGATGATGCCACCTATTATAAAAATAGAGTCTCTTTCTATCTCTTTTTATTCTTCTTCTCTACTTCTTGCCATGGTTCTTCTTTTTCCATTCTACTTTTCCTTATATCTATTATAATGCATCATACATTTTCCTTTTATTCCTATTGCATCATGCATCATGGCTTCTTCTTGTCATGCAACATGGCATCTTGCTTCATCACCAATATTCCTTGAGGATTTTTTAGGTTCTTTGAATCTTTAGGATTCACAATAGAGCTCTACTTGTGATGCAAATGGACTCTCTACTTTTGGCTATTAATTTTCCCAATGTACTTCTATCCCTTTAAATCCTTGCCATGTCTATAGATTTCTAAGCTTGGACTTTTTTGATATTGCTAAAAAATCCTGTCTACATGGCTACGTATGTGCTCAATACTTCGCTAGTTTATTTAGATGGGAGCACAAGCCTTATGTGCTGCATATTGATGTTCCCTTATGAGACTGCCTCCATGGTTGGATGTGTGCTAGTTAGGATTTGGAATAAATATCTCCTTTGAATTCTTATTAAAATAGGCCTCTTAATGTTAGCCATGGATTCTATTGAGCTTTAGAGATATCTTACAAAATTTTACTTTGCTACCTTGTTTGCTAATGGCTACCTTGGTTACAAATCTTATCATGGAAACCTAAGCTTGGATGAGCTCTTGAGAGTCTATAGAAGACGTTTTTTTCAATATTGAAAGTGTTACTCTACGCTTGCAATTTTGCCAACGTGCTACATGAGCCTTTACAAGGCCTATTGCATGGTTTTTCAAAGTACATGTCATTTGGTCTAGTAATGATGCTTAAGAACAATGCTAAGTTGGCTCAACAACTTTTACCTTAGAAGAAATTTCTTGATCATTGCACCTCATTGGACATGGTGAAGATGTACATGGGATTCTAGTATGCACAATATTGAACTACAATCACATATTCCAACTATGTCATGGCCTAGTGTGTTTTTGTGGAACTAATTCTTTTGTTAGTTGATGCTACTACCTACCAAACCTTTGATAGTTTCTTATACACCAATTGAGCAAACAACTTTCATAGATTTATCTACCATACTACCCATTTATTGACCTACTACCCTGGGGCCTCAATGCGATTGGATGGTTTGTCCTCTAGTCTCGGGGGGCTCACCTAAAAAAATTTAGTGTACCACATGCATTCAAAAGGAGGCATATTTTAATCCAACTTTTTGAAAAAAATTAACATAATTACAATAACAAGAGGGGTTTTTTAAATAAAATTTTGAGAAAATCCAGTTAGTTCATAAGTAAAGGGGGCATTTTTATTGTGGGATAAAATTTGGATGAGGGGTTTTTTAAATACCCTTTGAATGCATGTGATATGTAGGGTTTCTTAGTAGTGCACCCCCCGAGTAGGCTAGTAAACTATCCAACACTATCCTAACCAAATGGGGCCACAATTGAGGCATCCTACCCATCTCGTGCAAGTCTTCTCGCACTCGCCTTGTATCTTTTTCACCAACCAAGTGTGCCCAAATAGAAGCTCCCACATTCTTGAAGATATTCATGGGATCCAAGATTGATTGGTAACTCACCCCAATATGGAAGCTCGTGAAAGATATATAGTCGATCCATACCAATAGTAGGCTCCTCATTATTACCTCTCCAATCCCGAATTCAGTCACTTGCCTTCCTACGGACTGGTGGTGGATCAAGTTGACCTTCACATGCAGGATGATCAAGCGGAAGATATTGAGCATGACCTTCATAAACCATCTTCCTCATATGTTTGGAGTGTTGCACATTCAAACTAGGGCCATAATAAGACAAGCATGGTACTCTTGTGTTAGCATTAAGGCTAAAGAGCTCTGCTACAACATCCACCATGTACAAACATGCCTGCCACTTATCCTTGAACTAAGCTAGAAACATATGCCTTTTTTTTTAAGACCCCACTTACTTGAATTTTTCTTATTTCACCAAAGGATTACAATCAATGTGAATATCCCAAATCCACCATATGTTCTCCAAGAGGCTAGCATCTCCCATTACTCTAGTCCTTCCCTTCCAAATCATCAACTACTCGACAAGTCTTCTAGGACTACACCCTGGGGTGCCAACTCCCTTTAGTAACAAAACCTATCAAAATCTTGAGTATGAGATGAATTTAACAATATGTCATGAGTAGAAATTATTCAAATTAACATGGTTGTGTTCTACACTAAAAGAGTTTTAAATATGTTTTTACACCTTGAAATTCAGATAACGCATGAAAAAGTTACATTACGTTGAAAGGAGAGGGGTTGCATATTTTTCAAGATATATACCTTATATTTTGTGGGAGGAGGGACATGAAATTTTCATATTTTTCCCTTGCATATTTGAAAATTTTAAAGGAAATCCATGCATATTATATATGGACCTTGTCCCCCCATACTTTAGATTTTGGACGAGGGTAGTAACATATTACAGTACAGAACAAGCCTACATAGTTATCATGTGACAGTCAGAGTTGCATGGCAATTGCAAAGAACCCAGTGTTCCACACTCGCACAAAACACATTGAGATTCAATATCACTTTATACGCGAGCTCATCATGGATAGAGAGGTCGACTTGATGTACTGTCCGACCATAGAGAATACTGCGGACATCTTCACAAAGGCTCTTGGAAGAGACTTGCTAGAGAGGCATCGTCATCGACTTGGCATTGGGCCGAAAAAGTAAGTTCACTTGCGGGTGGACATTGAGGGGGGGTGTTAGATATCAATGCTCCACTCTCATGTAACTACGCAGGAACCAGCTAACTCTACTTGTAAGCCCCCCATATGAGGAGAAGGCATTTGAGTAGCTCGGTTATCTGGTACGTCCTGGTTTGGACACCAGATGGGGCCCATGTATGGCGTGATGGCTGGACGGCTTCAGATAGAGTTGGCACATTGCCAACTAGGCTACATGCAAGTGTGGGAAGGCATCCCTTGATTGACCACACTGAGGGTAGATGGAGCATTTCTTGGGGCAGCCCACTCTCGGGTTGTGGGGCCCATTTTGAGCCTTAGATGATCTCAAATGGCTGTGGGCCGAACGAGGACTGTAGGTTAGTTGTTCTATTTTGTGCACCGGTTCTATCGTATGGTCGGTGGCCTATTTTGGGACCAACCCCCAGTCGACCATTTTGGGCGGACTGGGTCGTCCACCCAATTGAGCCTAACTGACTATGACTGGCGGCTATATAAGAGCAAGCCCATGAAGCCCATTTCATCACTGGCTACATCAACCCTAATTCCTTAGCATCCAACCTCCATCTTCTACTATTTCTAGCATGCCATCGAAGCTTCTTTCACAGGAGCGCATGGTTGGGAGGCAGCGCCATCTATTGTATCAGTTCTACAGTAATCAAATTTTTGATTCTCCATACTATCTTTTTTTCTCTCTTGCGTACGAGATCCTGTTATCTGTTGAGCATAGACATTGTATGATTTTCTTACATTCTATTGGTTTGAACCATAATAGACTTATAGAGAGTTACTTAAAATTTGGGATTGTGGATGCATGAATTCTTCATGTGTCTGATCTGGCCTCTTGTTCAATCGTTGTTATCAGCAGCACAACAACTCTAACTTTTAGATGAAGTTAGGAGCTCTAGTCATTGGAAGAGTTGATAGGGAGTAAGGGAATCACAAAGCTGCTAATCATTGCATCAATTTAAAATTGGTAGCAAGCTCTTTTCTAGTATGTTCATAAATTTACCAAATGAGGCACAACGATAACATATTGTCCTAGACATAGGCTGATAGATGCAACACATAACATATTATTTAAGATGTTAGATTGTGTATGCATAGACCTGCTACACGTATTACATGATTGTCATTAAAGCCTGCATTTCCTGTTCCTCATTGTGCAAATTTGACCTAGCTCATAGACACATCACATAGCAGAGCATTAATGCTTGTAATTTACCACTCATGAGCATTCTACTAGCTTGAACCATAATAGGCTGATAGATGGTTATTTAAAATTTGGGATTGTGGATGCATAAACTTTTCATATGTCTAATCATTGATTCATGGCTCACAAAGAGAGTTGGCCTCTTATTTAGTCGTTGTTAGCTTCAACAACAATGAGCATCAAAACTACTCGGCTGCCTTCTACGCTCTATGTAGCTCTATGATGTAGGTCCAAGAAAGAAGATCCCCTGAATCTTGATATGTGGTCTCATGCAAGAAATGAAAAATAGCAGCAGCCAAGCTAAGCCATCTACTCTAGCACCAGATCCTGGTTCTGCACCTACGCCACCCATAGCCAGCTCTACCTAGATCCTCCGCCATCTACAGCAATGGCTCTAGAGGCTTATAGCCATCTTCATCAACTATAGCACAAAAATGGTGGCGCCAAGACAAACGACTCCCAAGAAGGCTCCAAGCTCCTTGCTCACTAAATCTCACAATAGCCAGGGCCCTGTAATTGCAGCTCAAAGGCTCTCCAAGGCTTCAACTCTCACAAAGCGGCCAAGCTACTTCTAACACCCTAATAGCGTCTCTAAATGCACAACAAGCAACAAGCTTCATCGACACCTGTGCAAGCTCTCAGCATACAGCCAGCACAACAGCCTTCCCATCCTCTCTGCAGCTAGCTCTAGCATCGATAGTAGCAAGCGCCTTCTACATGACTCTTCCACAACAAAGCGTAACACTTCTTCTCCATTACTGCCTTTGAGCTCCCTGCGATCTTTTGAAACCGCGTCGCCATCTTTGTTTCTCAGTTTCTCCACAAAGTTCTCTAAGGTCTCCACAAATTGACACGTGGTGTTTTTAAGCCCCTAGTGAGATAGGGTTGGTTAAGTAATCTATCTGGTTAGGTTAAGATAACCTTTGTTAACCAGTGGATAAGGTTGGTTAACCTAACTATGGTTAGGTTCAGCTGCTTAGTTTAATTGAACCATGGTTAAGTTCATGTAGCCTTGAGTTAAAAGGTCACCATAGTGCCAACAAAATCTTCGACAAGGCGTAACTCTCAATCCAAAAAGAATTTGCACATGCTCCAAAAAGGAAAAATAATCGATTTTTTGAGCTCTACGCACTTGTCAACTCAGATTTTTTGTATGCAATTAGACACTACCAGATTTGAAAGTATCTTCAACTGGTAAGACCTTTGTAATGGCAATACACACCCCAACTGTTGAGAAGCTCACTAGGGAAGGATTTCACATGTGGTCTACACAAATGAGGTATCCCCTGATGCATCAAAAGCTTTGGAAGACTGTAAAAGAAGAAATACCCACCACTACACAAAATGATGCTTAGAAGGGAAAAGATGAAGTATCACTATCACTCATTGTATTGCACTTGGGTCCAAACATAATTCATCATATAGACTCCAAGGATCATGCCAAGGATGCATGGGATGAGTTGAACACATTGTTTGGTGCAAAAGCCAAAAACCAAGAAATCCATCTTAAGATTGAATTCTATGGTACGCACATGGGCTTCAATGAATCCATGAAATAATTTGTCAACAAAATCAAAAGCATTATGACCCAACTAGAAGGCATAAATGCAAAAGTAGGGGAGAAAGATGCACTTGCAATTCTCCTTAAAAGCATGCCTGCAGAGTACAGTGCACTGTGACAACCATTTTGAAGAATTTGCCAGATCCAAAGTTTGAGGAATGTGTATCCTCTCTTCTTGAAAAAGAAAGAGAGTTAAAGGCATCGACATCGACATCAACACGCAGCAGCTATAATGAAGAACAAGCACTATTTAGTAAAACATCAACGAAGTGCTACCATTGCGGAAGGATGGGTCACTATCAAAGTGACTGCAGACTGAAGAACAAACCAAAGTGTCACCATTGCAAGAAGCTGGGACACAAGGAAGAAGATTGTAGATTGAAGAACCTGCAAGTCAACTACATGGAGTCATCTCATCAAGCCATGAGCAGAATGATAGGAACAACATGTATTGAGAAACAAAAACCTTGCCAACCTTGCCTATATTTTGTAAGTCAAACCTAACCACCTGAGAGTAGCTATGTAAGCACCCAGGGAAGGATTTGATCTTGTAACTCACATCTAACCACCTTGTAGTAGTCAAAGGATCATGGCACCAAGGGGAGGTGTTGAGAGTTATGGTGCCATGAGCACATAAATTAAAGGCTAAGGTATGGTATAGGAAAGAATCAAAGTAGCCACCCTAGGATGTGGACTACATGATGAGGAGATGTGGATTGAGGATATCCACAAGGAGAGATGTGGATGAGAGGATCCCACATGGTTTGACTATTCTAAAGGCTCTCTCTATATAATAAGCCTGTGTTGTATTGATTTGATATAGATATACATTTGCTATCTCCCTCTCATGTCTTACTCAATCTACTTTGAGCCTCCTTGATCTCTTGCATTTCACAACATATTACATATTGAGTTGGTGCCCCAGGGTTTATGCTCAGTATCCCATAGAGATCTAGAGAAGCTACAGTTGAGGAAGAGGTGAGAAATATCTTCAATCTCTCTACAACACCATTGGAAGAATATGTCTCCTTGTCCGATTCTTAAAGCTCGCTCGGCTGTCCAAACTGATGGAGAATTAGCCAAAGCAAGCAAGCATGTTCCCCTGGGATATCCTTATCCCAGATTTTAAAAAATCTTCTAGTCCACACAGCTTCTGAATCTCTCCTGTGCCACTTCAAATTAAGCTTTTTGATCAGTTCCTCTTAGCCTTCAACCCAGATAGGGACCTGATGTAGTTGATTTTGATCTTCCCATCTGAATTCTCTGATGGAGGGTTGCATTTCGTCCATCCACGGATGAGAGTCCCCTGGTCCATAGCCTCTGTCTCTCTTGTAGCAGCAACAAATCAAATCTATTAAGTCCAAAGTTGATGGTCAGTGTTTTGTTATCTAGCCAATCCCCTTGTTCTCTGTTCCACATGTCCACTCAAACACGGATTCCTTTTTTGTTGAGTCTTAGAGCATCTTTTATAGTCTCATCTCATAATATTGCATTTGGCCAAATCAGAGAAAACCAAATTGAGACCGTGTAGAAGGTGCCAGCCTTCCTTGAGAACCCCTTTCATCTAATGTAATGTCTCGCCGATTCCCAAGCTACCCACATACCCTTCCAAATATTCGATCCTTTAGCAACACATTCTTCTCTGCCAAAAAGAATAGTACCCACTAGGATGTGTTGTTAGTGTTTGCACGTGTGAATCTTGACTCTGCTAATATTTCTAAGTATCAGTGTGGCCCAATTTGAGTCTGGTTCTTTTAACACTTTTAAGATCCACTGGCCCATAAATCTAGCAGAAGATTTTCCCACATCTACAATTCCCATACCTCCTAATTCTTTTGGCATCATGTAGAAAATCCACTTTACCTTGGAAACATTATAATAGTCTGCATCACCTCCCCTGAAAAGTCTATTGATTTGAACCAAACTCTTTCTTGTAGGAGCCCAAAAGGAGCCTCCACTCCAAGCTACTCCTTGTGAGAGCAAGGCAACATCCGCAAGTGTCACTCAAACGGCAGGCTCTGGATTGTTGCAATGTGTTTCCACACGAGAAAGAGGGAAGGGGAAGAGGGGAGAAAAGAGGAGAGAAGGGAGGGAGAAGGAGAAGGGAAGAGGAGAGTGAAGGGTGATGGAGTGGCAAACACAAGGGCACTACAATGGAAATAAGAGAACACCCAAAACACTCTCTTGGAAGAGAAGAGGGAGCTTGTATTCAAACTTGTGCAAACAACAATGAAGACCGAAGCCAACCATTTGTCCTTTTATACAAGTCACCTTTTGAAGGGAGGGCCAACCCTAATCTCTCTATACTACTCTCCCTTCTCATTATTTTACCATCCTCTTGGGCCCATGTAGCTCCAAGACACAATCCTGGCTCTACGGACTTGCCACTATCCACCATCAAATTACATCACTTAACCAGTGGTGGCATAAATTTGTTAACCAATCTGTTAACATGCCCCCCTTCCTAATCTCAATCCAGTCCTCTGGATCATGTAGCATTCATGGTTGTGGCAGCATTGTCAATGAAGGTCATATAGAGTAGTGGTTCATGTGCACTAGGCTGAATCTTCTTTTGGTCCATTGCAGCAGAGGGATGTAGTGGTTCCTTGTTATGGAATGCTTGCTGCCTGGAAGTATGGATGAGTGATTCTTCTGGAACTAGCACCTTAGGGTTTGTGTTAGTCGAGTTGAGTACTTGTGACCATTCAAAGAAGAAATAAGAAAAAGAAAAAGAAAAATCTAAGGGATAAGTTATTAGGAAGAGGGTGTTAGTAGGGATTGATGTAAGATCCTAGTGGTGTTAGTGTTAGCAGAGTAAGTAAAGTGCATTCTCATGCTCCTCTTAAGTCCCATATTTGATTTGAGTGGGACTTCTAATGGATTCTCATCAGATTATGTCTTTTTAATGCCATGTTTGAATGTTTGGAGTTGTGCATGACATTTTGTCTTGCTTCTCTACATTGAAGTGCCTTCAAAATCCATTTTATGGATTATATTTCATTGAGGGCTTTACTTGGAAGTATTTGATCCCAATAAGATTGTTGCACCCATCTGGAGCTTTATTTGTCTGAGTCATCAAATCAAGAGGAGCCTGATAATACACCTACAAAGTCCAAAAATGAGGACTATGGCTAAAGAGGTTTATAGAAGGGGAATTCTAGGAAAGGCTTCTAAGCTACAACTGAAAGAAAAGAAAAATAAAGAAAAGAGGATGAGTAGAAGTTAGATAGTTAGTGGTGATGTTAGTAAAGGAATGTGAAAAAAGCTTTGACAATCACAAGAAACTCATCCAGACCCATATTGGTGTAATCACCTTCACCCTAGAGTTGAATGCATCCTCAAGAGCTACTTGTGGTGGAGAACCACTTGTCATTCCATGTGTGAACTCAATTCAAGTCCCTGATGACTTAGGCATAAGTCTGTGCCATGTTTTGTATTGGCTCTACTAAAGGGGTGTTGTTTATGCTGATTTGTGTATCAACTTCCCATAGTGTTTGTAACTTATCTTCCTAACCAAGGAGCCATTGGGCTGATCTACTTGTGATTTGCTGAGTGTGTCGTGTTGAGAACCTGAAGAGACCACCTATTTTCACTTAGTTCTATTTTCACCTAGGACTTCCACATGTGACATATTTGAATTATGTAGCTATTTGGGATGATGTAAGTCTGATAATCACTTGGAAGGAGAGTCACTTAGACATCACTGGAGATTTTTCGTGGCGAGCAGTTGTCACCCTATTGACAACAATGTTGCTTGAAGTTCTTTGAGATCCTTGACTCAAAGCAGTAGGTCCTTGTGGAGCTACTCCATTTTTAGGAGTAAATTCTTGTGGATCTACTATTGGCATGTTTATTATTGTCAGTGCTACATCATTGAGCATTGTGATTTCCCACATGTACCACTTCTATGATACTCATCGTAATAAAGTGATATATGTTCTATGTATCAAATGTGAGCAGGATTGCAATGTCTCAGAGATCTTTTGCTTTTGTTGAGCCCAAGTTTCAGCTGAGAAAGTTGTCAGGGATGAAGATAATTAGTTGTTCACATTGAAAGGTTCTTGTGGGACTTCCGTTGTGATGGGCATTACTTGTGTGGCTGATTGTTGCATTGCATCCCTAATGATAGATGCCAAATTTCTCAGTAAGGAAGGTTCTTGTGTGGCTCCCAACGTGGATTCAGCTTTTGTCTTGGCACGTTCTTGTGTTACTGCCTCTTTTCTCAAGATAGGTTCTTATGTTGCTACCAATTGCCTTGAAGATGATGCAATAAATTGACATGCCTCTTGATAGACTTGCGGTCGAGCAGGTTCTTGTGTTACTATCTCCCTTTTTGAGATAGTCTCTTGTGTAGCTACTCGAGAGGAGATAAGTGAATTCCTTTGCGTATGATCCTCTTGCATTGGTGCTTTTCCCTTGTCCTTGTGAGAAAGTTCTCGCTGTTCTTGGCATCTTTGCAAAGTAGGTTCTTGTGTGACCACTATTGGTGGATTTGCACTTGTTGATGCTTTTGTATTGCTAGATTTAGGGCTCCACTCCTACTTTTGTGATGGAGATGGTGTATATTTAGGCTTAGGGCAAGCATGGATGGGCTATTGATTGCTCTGGTGAGGCTTGGGTACCCATATATAAGAGTTGCCAAGGTAATATCCTTGGGCCTTGAGTAGTCTTATGGGAACCCATCGGTAATGTACTATAAGAAAATAATATAACTTCTATGCTCAACAGATAATAGGATCTCGTATGCAAGAGAGAAAAGCAGATAGTATGGAGAATCAAAAATTTGATTACTGTAAAACTAATACAATAGATGGCGCTGCCTCCCAGCCATGTGCTCCTATGTGAGAAGCTTCAATGACATGCTGGAAATAGTAGAGGACACAGGCTGGATGCTAAGGAATCAAGGTTGCTATAGCCAGTGATGATGATGGGCTTCATGGGCTTGCTCTTATATAGCCACAAGTCGTAGTCGGTTAGACCCAATTGGGAGACCAACCCAGTCGGCCTAAAATGGCTCCGACTAGAGGTCGATCTCGAAATAGGCCATCGACCACATGTTAGAACCGTTCGGCCCAGAGCCATCCGGGATCATCTGGGGCTCCAAATGGGCCCCACGGCTCAAGAGTGGGCTGCCTCGAGAAATGCTCCATCTACCCTCAGTGTGGTCAGTCATGGGATGCCTTCCCACACTTGCATGTAGCCTAGTTGGCAGTGTGCCAAATCTATCTGAAGCCGTCCAGCCATCAGGCCACACATGGCCCCCATCTGGTGTCCAAACTAGGACCTACCGGATAACCGAGCTACTCAAATGCCTTCTCCTCATATGGGGGGCTTACAAGTCGAGTTAGCTGATTCCCACATAGTTACATGAGAGTGGAACATTGATATCTACCTTCCTTGTTGGATGGCATCATCTTCTTCTTTGATGTTGAGGTTTGTTGTTTACGTGAGGGGATGGCTGGTGAGGGCGAGGCTCAATGTTTATAGGAGGGGATGGCTTCATCTATTGAGGTCTCTTTGGAAGCCAAAAATATGATTCACCCTCAAAGTATCCTTGAGCCTTCAATAGATCCTTTTGGACCCATATTTTCTTGGTTGCCTTTTGTCTTCGTCTTCTTCCTTAGTGACATCCTTGTGGAGGTGGGGAGGTGGAAGTAGTTGCTGATGTTGATCCTTGGCTAGCCATTGGTGCATCTTGATGGGATGAGATTCCTCACCAAATAACCCTTTGTAAGTGTCTTGAATCTAGCTTTTACTAAGAATAGCAGCTTCCATTAAGGTACCTGTAGGAGCTACAAAAACCTTGCAAGGCACAATGTAATTGTCCAAGGAAACATTCAACATTAAAGAACCAATAACCTTAATAGAGGTACCCTCTATGGATTGAATTTTAGAATCACATACTTGAAGGCGTACTTGGCCAAGATGCTTTATTGTCTCCTAGGAGATGAGGTTGTGGCCTGCTCACCCATCTACCCTAGCGTGTTTTTAGCATGTTGCATATATTGATGTCAGCTCTACCCAAAGTTGAGATGGAGTCATATCTATCTCATTAGGATCAAGGGAATTGTCAATTACTAATTCAATTTGACTAGGTAGGACTGCTCTTATAGTGTAAAAAGTTGTAATGGAGCTAAGTTGTTCATCATCAAGGTACATCATCAGAGTGCCCTCAGTAGTTGGTGGACCTATTGCCGCCAATGTATGCATCCAATCACATGCGTCTTCTAGTTCTGGTAAGGGGGCACACCACGGTTCATCAAGACTCTTCTCACTATCCTCTTTCTCATATTTTTTAACTAGCTCTGCTGGCATAGACCTATCAGTGGTATCCAACTCATCTGCAACAAATAGATTTGCAAACATAGTGTGAGCCTTCCATGTTCAGAGATCAACCCTCACGACTTGCTGATCTTTCCTTAGATAAATGATGTTGGAGCACCAATCATGGACCAATCCTACCATATGCAAGAAAGGTCTCCCGAGAATAGCCTCATACCCAGGGTTGTTTTGGAAATCCATTACAACAAGGCACACCCGATATGTGAGACTGCAGGTTTTGATTTAATGCCCTTGAATACTCATATGGAATGAGCCGTGCCTCCATCAGCTAATTTAAATACCAAGGAAGTACTCTCTTGGTCGGGCCTTCCCCACTTTTCCCAGCATTGTTTCATGATGATGCTAACACCTACTCCATCTAAGATTGCCGTAGCTTTCTTATCATGGAAGGAGATGGGTCTCACTACATTTGTGTCATCACTCTCAAAATATTGGTCCAATTTGTTGAATGGCACCCTTGGAAGTTCTTGAGCATGACTGGGAGACTCCAAATTATCAAGATTTGTGGGTTGGGGTGTAACTATTTGCCCATTCATCCAATCCAAGAGTTCTCTCCATAGAGTAGGATTACCCCGTAATAGTGTCGCAATGGGCATCTTGATCTCAGTGGATAGGAATGAGGCTAATCCTGCAATGTCTCGAGGACCAATGATAGATTCCATGCCTATTGATTTAGACTCTTCTAAGCTATATAAGGACATGTTGTCATCCTCCTTTAGTTATTGCAAGGCAGGGTCTTCTTCAAACATTCGTTGCATTAGGATGTATCCCTCTGTTGAAGGGAATGACACACCTTCTTCCTCTACCCTTTTAGGTATTTGCAAGGCTTTTGAGGCTTGAGCATTTATCTCATGTCTAGGATGAATTGTATCAGTACTCTTGCTTGCCTTGAGACTCTGTTGACATCCCTCTTAGAACTTGTGTACCAATATATGTGCCTCGATGAGACCTTGTTTCCCCACCCATGGGTTGGGATATTCACTATGACCCTTAGGTGTTGTAGCTTGGCCATGCTTTGAAGCCATTATCGGTGCCTCATTCGCCTCATGAGGGTGGTTGTCACTGGTACCGTTTGAGAGAGTATCATCAGAGGAAGATGATGTTGCTAGGGAGGCTGTATCTTCATCCGCTTGGATGATGACCTTATGTTTTCCCTTTTCAATCTTCATTGCACCCTTGGTGCTTGCTCATACTAATTTAGTTGTTGCATCTCTAGGCTATGACATACTAGCTTTATCCCCTTTGGCTTGTTTGCGAAGCTCTTTATTAAGGGCTTTAACTTGCAACCTCATGATTACATTCAAGGGTATTGATGACACTTGGCCTCTGTCAATGCTTAACAAGTTAAGGCTTGTGGACTTAGATGGCCTTCTCATCAAAATATCCTTAAAGAGATGGTGCACACCACACCCAGTGCATAATGGCCGTGTTGCATCTGATGTTGGTGCACCTATGATTGGTTGCTTAGATTGCCCCTTATATGGACACTCATTGGCTGGGTGTGGCCCTTGACACATATGGCATTGAATGGATTGTGTCTTGGTCAAGTTGTTCATATCTCCCATTTTTTGAGGAATCTGTGCCGTCTAGTAGACCAGAATGTATTGGTCAACTTGTATAATGTAGTGACTTATAATGCTAGACCTATTTGCATTGTCACCATTTTGGCGGTAGTTGTGTCCATTGAAGGTAGGTCTGGGGTCTCCCCAATCACTAGGTAGCTCTTCCACCAATACTTGATTCAGGGGAGTAATTCATGGAGGTGGTGGTTGAGGTCCCAGTATTGGCAGGGGTGATGGAATATTTTGAGCCCTAAATTGCCCTTGATTGGCTGATGTGGCTCCTTATATTGCCAATTGTGCCCGATTGGATGGATTGGACACTGCATGCAATGGTAGATGCGGCCTTTGTTGATAAATGGGTTGAGGAATCACCCTAGGGTAATGACATTGGGATGTGTTGTGATTTCCCCAACCACCACAATGGGCACAATAGAGTGTTGGCCTAGCTCTAAGATGAGGGCATTCCTTAGTGGGATGATTTCCAATGCATACCCCACACCATATGTTATCTCGTTGTGGAAATAGATGGGGTTTGCCAGGATCATCTTTTGGTGCTTCTATCTTCCATTGCTGGCTCAACTTGTTTAATAGATCTGTGGCCAACTCAACCATGTTGAGCACCTTGGGCATAATTCTTGCATCCCTAGTTGCTTCTGAGGTTGAAGCCTATGCTATTTGGGACATATCATAGAAAGAAAAGGACTTATCCTTTTGGGGAGTCTCCCTCATGTTATCCCCTAAGCGTATCACCATCTAGTTGCATAGCTCAAATGATGTGAGATTCATAGCAAACAGATGATCATGCAGCTTAGCATCTGGTAGCCCTATGAGAAAGCATGGTAGAAGTTGTGCATCACTCATCTTTTCATGGGGTTCACATCGCAAGTTTAGATGTTTAATCCTAGTCATATAGTCTCTTAAGGGCTCGGTGTCCTTCTGCTTCACCTCATACAGCTAGTTAAGCAGGCTCCACTTGGGACCACCACTAGAGGAAAACCCCACAATGAAAGATCTATGCAATGTGTCCCAATTTATTTTGTCCTCGGGGTTTAAGGCTATAAACCATTGTCCATCATTGCCATCAAGACTCAAGATAAAAGCATTGACCTTGTCTAGATCCTCAATATCACCAAAGGTGTCATAGATTTGTTCAAATCTCTTAACATGGGAGACTGGGTCTCCTTCTCGTACCAACTTGGTGATTAGCTTAGAGATTGTGATAGGCTTGCTACTTGAGTGTTTGTTATCCCTTCCAAGAGACATTGGTGGTGGAGCAGTGTCCCTCCTTTCTAGTGCTTGCACTAGGATTCTCATAGCTTTTTGTCTGTAAGGACCGTTTGCGATATAGGAGGAGGTTGTGGAATGGTGGGCGATGTCCCATACATTGGTGGTCTTGATGAAGGGTTCCATGGATTTGATGGCACGAGGTTGGGTGGGATGGGAGGATCCAGGCCCATTAGGCATTTGCATTATGACGTGGGTTGGGTTGGGTTGGGCCTAACAGGTTGGACTGGAGGTCCTCTAGGAAGTGGTATGTTCCCGGTAGGCATAGGCTTATAAGGGAAACTTGTTGGGTAGGGAATATCTCCCATGCTTTGCTGCCAAGGAGGCATCATAGGGGATTCTGAGGTGAAGGCTCTTAATTGTGGACCTTCAAGGTTACTCCTCTGACCCCTTTGCTCTAGATTTTGGGACCCTGGCGAGAATGTGGGTCCAAAGCCCTCCCCATAGGATTTCCTATCATCAAAGAATTGGTATGACGGGGGGTGGTTGCCATTAGGTATCGTGGGACTTGGATCCCTGAATATGGCTTTTGACATCAGTGGTTGGGAGCCTCTAGCATTGCCCTAGTCTGTCCAGCAAATGGGTTTAGCCACTCTACTAGGTCTGTCAATCCAAAGCTTCCCATGATATTGGAAAAGGTTTTCCTTAGTGTGGCTACTGCAGTAGATGGGGTAGGAGAGTGGAGATCAGTGGGGATGGAGTTTAAAGCCAATGAGGCTCTAACATTAGAGGGTTCACCCATGTCTCTATCTTGACTCATGGAATCCTTTGAGCTGGATAATTCAGTTGGTGGTGGTTCTTGCAATGAGTGAGAATTGACTTTTGAGCTTATTGACCCTTAGGATGCCAAGATAGGTATGGAGGTCGACAAGATGATATTTGAGGCACTATCTTTAGGCTCAAGGTGATCTTGTAGGAGGATTACCAAAATGCGAGCAGAAATAACCGAGCAAAGTAATTGCACCGAGTGACAAAAAATGAGTAAATCATCCATTATATGAGACATTATCAATTTATAAATTTAATTGAATCTCAATTAATCTAACCAAAAAGTCTAACTTTTCTCCTCCTTTGCTCAAACATATAAAATCTTTATTGAAAGTTGTTGCACCTCTCTTGTCTCCTGGCCTCCTATTGCCTATTATAGCTACCTTTCTTTATCACCTCTTGCCTCTAGGAGTGGAATCTCTATTTCTTTACACCTATTCCTCATTTAGAACAAATGGTAGTAGCACCAAAAGACCTCAATTCTTGATGTTTTTCTCATAACCTATTCTCCTTTTACCCACTTCGCACGACTCTGAAAATACATTGTTCTTTTGCCTTTTGCATCATAAATAAAATTAAAAACTAGAGGGAATTATTTTGTATTATTTTAAGGATATCCAATTTTTAAAAAAATTACTTAGCATCCATAGTCATGTACGCCTTATCCTATACACCACTTCAAGGTCAAATTTCAACATGGATCTTGAGGGTGGATAGCATATTAATATGTTGTGTAGAGATGGTCCTAGAAGTCTTAGAATCTCTACTTACAGAGGCCATAACTCTTTCTACAGACCTTTGATCGATATGATTTAAAAACCAAAACTGTAGTACTCAAGCTAATCTACACCATCGCAAGATCATATTTCAACATTAAGCTTGAGGGTTGGTAGAGACCGCGTATTAATATGCAGTGCAGAACGGTCCTATAAGGCCTACAATCTCGCTTGCAAAGGCCATAACTTTTGCTACACATCTCCGATTGAGATGATGTAAAACTAAAAATTGTAGTACTCAAGCTCATCTACACTATTCCAAGGTCATATTTCATCATAAATCTTGAGGGGTGGTAGAGATCATGTATTAATATGTGGTGCAAAATGGTCCAAAAATGCATGGAATCTCCGCTTGCCAAAGGCCATAACTTTTGCTATAGACCTTCGAGCAAGATGATGTTAAAACCAAAATTGTAGTACTCAAGCTCTTATACACCTTCAAAGGTATAATTTTCATAATTATCACATATTTTTGGTTGTGCATAAGGGTACAACAATTATGCATATAAAATGGGAATGGTATGTGAAATAGTTATTTTCTTATAAATTTTAATGCTCTTTGATGGAAATTATCATAGTTTTTTTGCTGTGCTTAGGGATCCTAGGTTCTCAACATCTAAGCCATAAATTTCCAGTACTAAGAGGTGCTTTTTAGACTCTATAGTCTCTTTACTTTATGAAATGCACAATAAAGTCAAAGATCTAATTATAGATATCTTGTTTTATTTTTATGCTACATAGGTAAAGTAGCCTTCCACCGTACCATGCTTTCACCCTGATGCTTACATGCAAGTAATGTGCTACTTGACTTTCCGCTTGGTTTTGAGATGTGTGGAGATGGGATCCCTGCATGATACCATCTCACCAAGGATCACTTAAGGTGTGCCATAGTTGTGATTGCAACAATATTGGATGATCAGATGGTGGTTAGTCCTTATTTTCCCATTAGCAGTAGGAAATACTTTATTGTAGTTCTATACTATTTCAGAGTTTAAGCATGGGTGCTCTTTATTTATATGACTATTGTATAATTTTCCTATGAATAATCATGCATTACAGATGGAATGATATGTTTGCATGCAATTATTGGAGTGGATCATCACATGTTGTTCTAGATAAAATTCTACATGGTTACCTAAGCAAGAAGGAGAAGATATGTTGTTTACAAAGATCCTTTGAATCATTGTGTGATGTAAGAGGTCAAATTTACTTGATATACCTTCCTCCATGTTGCAAATGATTCCTTAGTGATTGTGTTTCATCATTGCATTTAGGCCATACACCTCCAATATTTAGTGGATATCTTTGAGAAGTTGAATATACAACAAATGAGTAACTAGTGGACTCATTATCAGACTTGAGGTATAGAAGAAACTTGGATCATCATCCACCATGAATTTTCAATAAGCAAGGGATCCACTAGTTTCATTGAATGTATTTAAATCCTTTTGTGTCCTCTAGGTGGCCTATGAATGGAGATGGGATGTGGTATTGTACTATCATCATAGAATTCTTGACAAATGGGCATGCATGCTTCTCTTTTGATAATAATACTATGAATGGAGATGGGATGTGGTATTGTACCTCTAATTATAGAATTCTTGACAAATGGGCATGCATTCTTCTCTTTTGATAATGATACTTTGATTGTGGGTAGTGTTGTGGAGTGCCTTGTGTAGGTTGCCAGTGCCAAGAGAGCTCGATTGGATCTTGTTGATTAGGATGGTAATGCGTTTGCTATTGAGCCTTTCAAACACCCATATGATTCATGTAGATATGCACTCATCTGATATTCCATAAATTATAGAATCAATAAATACCACTTTATAAAATTTTTATTATAATATGAAGTACAAATTCATATTCAGGATGCAAGTACGCCAAAGGAGGCATGGGATACTTTAGCAAAAATGTACAGCACAGATACACAAGCCAAGAAAATGCAGCTCAAGCAGGAGTTGCACAATGTGCAGAGAGAAAATATGAGCTTCAATGACTACCACATGAAGGTGAAGAAAATTACAGATGCACTTGCTTCCATTGGGTCACTAGTGGAAGATGATGATTTAGTTTCTGTGACCTTGAATGATCTAGGAAAGGATTATGCACAGTTCCGGACATCCATTGCCATCCGTGAAAATTTTTTTGATTTTGAGGAGTTGTTTGCTCTTCTAATTTTTGAAGAGCAGAGAAATGGTGGTGCATCTTCTTCAGCAGGAACTTCAAAAGAAACTATCTTCTACTCAAATGCTAGAAGAGGTAGAGGCAGAGGTAGAGCAGGACGATCTAGAGGCCGCGATCTAGAGGCCATGATAGAAATCAGCATATGCAGCAAACTCAAGAAAACCAATCCTATGGAGGAGGACATGGTAACTCTAGAGGCAGGGGGAGCCAAAGAGGTCGTGGTGGATGGCAGAGAGGCCAAAATGCAAACAACAATCTTGAATGCTACTATTGTGGTAAAATGGGTCATATGGCTAAAGACTGCTACAAAAAGCAGAATGACATTATGAATGGAAAATTGCAGCAAGGCAATTATGCATCCTCTAGTAGATATGGTGATGACAAATGAGCATTTGTTTATGGTGCAACACATGACCAATTCTGTGACAAGTGCAAAAGAAAGTAATGATGTGTGGTATGTTGACTCAGGTGCATCAAACCACATGACAGGTCATGCAGAATGGATGCAGGATGTAAGGAAAATGGAAAGACCAGGATTTGTGGAGACTGGTGATGATACTGCACATCCTATTGTGCAGATTGGTAAAATTCCTTTGTCTATGTAGGATGGGAAAAAGAAATACCTGTCTGATGTATTTCATGTCCTGAATATCACCAAGAACTTGGTTTCTATTGGTAAAATGGTTGAGCAGGGCTTGCAGGTCAGATTTAATCCTCATGAATGCTTTGTTGAGGATATGAAAAATGACGGTCGCTTGGTAGCAAAAGGGAAGAAGAAGGGCAGGATGTTTACGTTGGATGTAGACATGCCTAAATTGAGTGCAACAATGTTTGCACATGGGACCGGCGTAGTTGCAGATATTGATATCTGGCATAAATGCATTGGTCATGTTAATGTACACTGACTTAAATCAATGCAGGCCCAAAATATTGTTGCAGGATTGCCTAAATTCAAGGTTGCAGAAATGCATAAGTTATGTGAAGCCTGTCAATTTGGAAAACAGGCAAGGAAACCATTTCCTAGACATGTTCAAGAGAGTAAGAAGCCATTGTAATTAATCCACTCTGATGTGTGGACTACTAAAGCTGCATCTATTGGAGGCTGTCATTATTTTGTCACTTTTATTGATGACTATAGCAGAAAAGTTTGGGTGTATTTTATGAAAAAGAAAAGTGAAGTGTTTGGGCATTTCAAAGCTTTTAAAGCAATGGTTAAAAAAGAAATAGGCCTGCAAATAAAATGCCTAAGGTCAGATGGAGGGGGAGAGTACCTCTCAAATGAGTTTGCAAGGTTCCTACAGGAGCATGGCATAAAGCAGCAATATATTTGCTAGAAAGGAAAAACATGCATATTGGAGAGGTATCTCGGGCCATGCTAAATGAAAAAGACCTTCCAGATTATTATTGGGTTGAAGCAGTTGCTACAGTAATTTACATAATGAACAAGACTCCCACTGTAGCAATATATGGCATGATGCTAGAGGAGATGTATACTGGTAGGAAACTAGATATTTCTCATTTGAAAATTTTTGGTTGCATTGCCTATGTTCATGTGCCAAATGAGTTGAGGTCCAAGTTGGATCCAAAAGCTGAGAAGTGCATCTTTATTGGTTATTCTCTGCAGCAGAAAGGGTATAGATGTTATAACCCTTCTAGTCATAAGTTTACAGTGAGCAGAGATGTTTTTGATGAGATGAGCACCTGGTATAAACCAATAAATGTGATTGATAATGTAGATGCACAAAATGGTAATGCTGCATAGAATTCACAGCAGTAATCACAAAATATTAGTGGACCTGCAGTGTCCTCTAGCAATGGTTCACATACTTCACCATGGACAAGCAGATTGAGATCAGGAGAATCTCCTCAAATCAATGTAGATAGTGGTATGCAGGTATCACGAAAAGGAAAAGAGAAGGTACATCAGCCCATGTTTGATGTGAATGCAGGTCACTCATATGTGGATGGTGAATCTAGTGGCTCAGAACAGAGCATTGATGATGAGTTGGGTATTCCTTTTGTTGTTACACTTGGAGTAAGGAAGACCAGGGATGTTTTGAGAGCACCTGAAAGTGAGCCTATTTTGCACAGGTCTACCAAAGCTACGTATCCTGTGGATAGGCTGAAATATGATGGATTTACAGCCATTCACTATGCCTATATGGTCAAAGGATTCTCACAAATAATGGCATGGCTCTTCAAGAATCCAATTAGATCGAGCTAGGGTTTACCAATACAAGGCTGGTAGATAAGAGGTCCAACATTTGCACTAGAGGCCCTATAGTCAAAGGCGATAAAGTTCTTGGCCTTTTAGAGTGACAAAGCCACCTCATCTCATGTAGGGGTAGGTTATTGCCATGTCAAAAGACAGACTAACAATGTCCCAAGCAAAGCACTCTTCCGTTTTCTTTGAGTAGAAAAGCTAGCTAAGATGCTAGATGAGAGAATTGAGGCATGAAATTTATTGTAGAGTTCTCAGTCCTGGGCATGCCCAAAAAAAAAGCAAGGCATTTCCTTTCCCAACAGAAAGAGGGCATCTATTATATCAATATTCTTCTATTTAGAAAAAGTATACCTGAAACACTATTGCGGATGAAGTGAGAACTATTTCATAGAAACAAGAACTAAATGGAATATTCCTTTTTATATCGTTAAAATTTTCCATTTTTCAATCCTTTTTGAAAACATGGCTTCCTATCCTAAGTCCCCAAAAAAGAAACACTGAAAATGGAATTCTTGACTTGACTGGATTGGTATGAAAACATAAAATTGAGCACATTCTCCATTAAACCAATGTACACACAAGGAAAGAAGTTGACATGATTGCAATTTTTAAAACAACATCATATGGAAATGAAAGAAGAAGGTACCCATCATACAAAATATCTTACAAATCATCATGTATTGCATCCTCATCTGTATCCACATGCCTAAGTTCCTCATTATAAGCATCATCATCACTAGAAGATTAATCCATCCTCCTCGGCACTATCAACAATCACATTATCCTCATCCCTATGCAATCCTAATATCCTTCAAAGACCTAAATTGAATCCGTTTCAATCTATTGTTGCCAAGAGTGAGTGCATTCTTGAATGCTCCTCCACAAACCAATATATGGTCAAGGTAGTATTCAAACACATCTTTTGTGGTTTGCATGATCGATATACATAGATAAGCTTCTTGATCTTCACGATTAAGAATGAGGTAGTCAGATCTGATGGACTTGATCTTCCCAACTCCTAGATGTCTCAAGCAACCATTCTGGTAGCAACAATATACCTTAGATGTCTCAAAGAGTTGAGAGCTGTAGATAACAAGAATATTTTTCTCCTCCTACCATAGCTAGAATTTCTTCTATTGATGTATAGAGGCACTTCCTGATGTATAACTTTGTGATCAGCATCGCTATCCGACGTTGCCCTCGTGTTTCATTGACATGTTTCATTAGCTGATGGTGGATTCCTAGACATGACCTCCACATTGCTAGACAAATGGATGTGAAGAGAGTGGGAGGGAAGTAAGGAGTCTCACTTTCAGCTTTCTCACATACACAATGGGGGAATATACACAAAGGTGGAGGCTGAAAACAGTTTTACTCTTCTTAGTTGTGAAAGCCAAAAAAGAACTCTCTGTAAGTACAAAAGGAATAGGTGAATCCTATATGTCGGTCTCAAACCAAACTCAACTAACTTAGGTGGCATACTAACTGAGCCACTAACTAGAGTACATAAAGATAGCTGTTATCCAACTATTATTCATGGGCGGTGTACCAACCGCATCTGGATAACAAGTCGGTGACATAAATGCACAATGGTCACCTTGGCATATCATGAGTGGAGCTCGATATCTCAACACTCCCCCTCGAGCTCAATCCCAATTCCTACATACCAAGCAGGTCTCTAAACTTGTGCAGCTTCTCTGTGCCCAATGCCTTTGTGAATATGTCAGCTACCTGATCCTCTGTGCTGACATAAACTAGATCAATAAAACCTACTAGAACCTTCTCCTGCACATAGTGATAATGCACCTCAATGTGCTTTGTTCTAGCATGATAGATTGGGTTATTTACCAAGTCTATACTACTCATGTTGTCACAATAAATGACAACTCGCCCATCTGTAGACTAATGCATATCATAAAGTAGCTTACGCAACCAAGCTACCTCACATGCAGCCATTGTTGCACCCCTATACTCAACCTCTGCTCGACAAGGCAACTGTAGGATGTTTCTTGCTGCTCCAAGTGACTGCAACACTCCCAAAAGAGAACACATATCCACTGGTAGATCATCTATCAGAAATACTACCAGCCCAATCAGCATCAGTGTATCCATGCAAGTGTATCTGAACCCCAGTCTCATAAAATAGTCCATATTGCAATGTGGACTTCACATACCTCAGTATGCGTCTAGCCGCATCCAAATGCGGTTTCCTTGGAGCCTGCATAAACTGACTTACCAACTTAACAGCATAGCTCAAATCTGGCCTGGTAATAGTCATATAGATCAAACTTCCTACTATGCGTCTGTACATAATAGGGTCTTTTAGAAGCTCACCTGCATCTACGCTCAGCTTCACATTCTGCTCCAAAGGAACTGAAATAGGCTTACAGCCTGTCATCCAATATTTGGACAGCATGTCCAATCCATACTGCCTCTATAAGAGCCATATCCCACTTGTGGATCTAATCACCTCAATGCCCAAGAAGTAATGCAGCTCTCCCAAATCCTTCATCTCCAACTTTTGCTTCAATAGCATTTTCACATGAAGGATATCTTCATCACTATCACCTGTGATGATCAAATCATCAACATAAATGACAAGCATCATAATGCCTTTCTCTGTTTTTCTCACATAAAGTGAGAAATCTGCCTTGGAAATCTGAAAGCCAATATTGACAAGATACTGTCCTATCTTGTCAGACCATGCTCTGGGTGCTTGCTTCAAGCCATACAAGGCTTTCTTCAATGTGCAAACAAACTCAAGATGAACAACATGAACATAACCTGGTGGCTACTCCATATAGACCTCTTCTTGCAAATCACCATGCAAGAAAGCATTCTTTACATCCATGTGATGTAAAGACCATCCCTTTGATGCAGCCATAGCAATGACTACTCTTACGGTTGCCATCCTTGCAACTAGACTGAATGTTTCTTCATAATCAATGCCATATGTCTATGCATACCCCTTGACAACTAATCTTGCCTTGTATCTGTTCACAGAACCATTTGCATTGTGCTTCACCTTATAAACCCACTTGCAGCCAATTGCATTCTTGTCTTTAGGCAAAGGCACCAATTCCCATGTAGCATTTGCTTCCAAGGCATCCATTTCTTCATCCATGGCTTTCTCCCATTTTTCTTTTCCCATGGCTTGCTCAAAGGAAGTGGGTTCTGGTTCACGTATCACTTTGACCATATAGACATAGTGAATGGCTATAAATCCGTCATGTTTCAACCTATCCATAGGATACCTAGCTCTGGTAGACGTGCGCAAAATAGGCTCACTACTAGCTGCTCTCAAAACATCCATGGTCTTCCTTACTCCAGGTGTAACAATAGAAGGAATACCCAACTCATCATCAAGGCTCTGTTCTGAGCCACTGGATTCGCCATCCACATAAGAGTGACCTACATTCACATCAAACATGGGCTGATCTACTTTCTCTTTTCCTTTTTGTGATACTTGCATACCATTATCTGCATTGCTTTGAGGAGATCCTCCTGATCTCAATTTGCCTATCCATGGCAAAGTATTTGAACCACTGCTAGAGGACACTACAGGTCCACTAATATTTTGTGATTGCTACTGTGAATTCTTTGCAGCATTACCATTTTGTGCATCTACATCATCAATCACATTTACTGGTTTATACCAACTACTCATCTCATAAAAAATATCTCTGCAACTGTAAACTTATGAGTAGAAGGGTTATAGCATATATACCCTTTCTGCTGTAGAGAATAACCAATAAAGATGCACTTCTCAACTTTTGGATCCAACTTGGATCTCAACTCATCTGGCACATGAACATAGGCAATGCAACCAAAAACTTTCAAATGAGAAATATCTGGTTTCCTACTAGTATACCTCTCCTCTGGCATCATGCCATGTATTGCTGCAGTGGGAGTCTTATTCATTGTGTAGACTGCTGTAGCAGCTGCTTCAGCCCAATAATAATCTGGAAGGTCTTTTTCATTTAGCATGGCCCGAGATACCTCTCCAATATGCCTATTTTTCCTTTCTGCAAGTCCATTTGGCTGTGGGGTATGACTGCATGAATATTACTGCTTTATGCCATGCTCCTGCAGGAACCTTGCAAACTCATTTGAGAGGTACTCTCCCCCTCCATCTGACCTTAGGCATTTTATTTGCAGGCCAGTTTCTTTTTCAACCATAGCTTTAAAGGCTTTGAAATGACCAAACACTTCACTTTTCTTTTTCATAAAATACACCCAAACTTTTTTGTTGTAGTCATCAATAAAAGTGACAAAATAATGACAGCCTCTAATAGATGTAGCTTTAGTAGTCCACACATCAGAGTGGATTACTTCCAATGGCCTCTTACTCTCTTGAACATGTTTAGGAAATTATTTCCTTGCCTGCTTTCCAAATTGATAGGCTTCACATTCCTTATGCATTTTTGCAATCTTGAACTTAGGCATTCCTGCAACAATATTTTGGGCTTGCATTAATTTAAGTCACTTGTTGACTCTGTGCCAACATGAACTTATGAAGAAAGAGAAGGTGTTACAACTTTGTGATACAACTCTGTGATACAACTTTGTGTTACAACTTTGTGTTACAACTTCTAGACACAACTTTATGTTACGACTTTGTGTAACAACTTTGTGTTACAAGTTTGTGAGAATGTGTTACGACTTTGTGACACAACTTTGTGTTACAACTTTGTGTAACAACTTTGTGTAACAACTTTGTGTTACAACTTTGTGTTACAACTTCTACATGTAGAGAGAGAATGTGTTACAACTTTGTGTTACAACTTTGTGATACAACTTTGTGTTACAACTTTGTGATACGACTTTGTGTTACATGCAGAGAGAGAAGCTCTCCAACTTGTATAAATACCCCATAATGGAATGAAGCCCACACTCTTGGGGCATTGTGTTGAGTCTACATTGGTATTCCAAGCATTTGTCTCAAGTGTCCATGCTTCCTTGCACTGCACGTCCAAAAGCATGTCCTAACCTTGCAACCCTTCTCCCCTCTCGTCCAACCCTGCAACCCACCCTCTCCCTCTCCTCCTCCCTCCTTCTCCTTCCTCCTTCTCCTCCTCCCTCCTCCTCCTCCTCCTACTCCTCCCTCCTCCTCCTCCTCCTCCCTCCTCCCCCTCCCTCCTCCTCTTCCCTCCTCCTCCTTCCTCCTCTCTCTTCTTTCACCCATGCTCTTACACCTTCTTCCTCTCCCACTCCTATGCTTTCCTCAACCCTTAAACTCCATGATCTACGAGGGAGACGAGTTCTCCACCATGTACTCTACTCTAAACCTTGGATCCTCCTTCTAACCCTGGACCCCTTCTAAACCTTGGAACCTCCTTCTGAACCCTGGAACTCCTCCTAAACCCTGGAACTCTTTCTAAACCCTGGAACCTCCTTCTGAACCCTTAAACTCTTCCTAAACCCTGGAACTCTTTCTAAACCCTGGAACCTCCTTCTGAACCCTTAAACTCTTCCTAAACCCTACAACCCCCAATGAAGGCGAAAGCCTTCATTACCTCGACAAAGATGGTTTATGTGTCTTTTACACATGCTTGCACTTTGTTTGCTTACCACACTTAAGCCTACGTCTCTCACCGGAACACGACTCGAGCTCCTAAGCTACACATATACTACAACTGACAATCCCAATATATTTGTAGGTGACAAAAAGCCTCGGAACCCTGCAACATAGAATACCCAGCTCTTCCTACGAAAGCAGTAGGAAAGAGTCAACATTTGGCGCCGCTGTCGGGGAGACTAGCGTCTCAAGTAGTGAGTAAACATATGTAGGTATGTGTAAAACAAGACACTACTTTGAACTTTCATGAAGATAATACTCAAGGGCGAGGAGAGTAAAATTTTTTTCCAATTCTAGCCAAACATATCAACCCCAAACATCCACTTTGGGTTACTACCTTAAGAAATTTTCTTAATTTCTTAAATAGAAGCCACATGATCTACAATCAGGCTAGGTAGTGGACACGGATGCGTAGAGCTTTCAATTTCGATCATTTTACCTTTTTACAGAAAAGCAAACCGAGCTCTCCATAAAGAGTTATGGCTTGGGAAGAGTTTAGGGTTAAACCCTAAACCTAAAATCCAATCCTATAAAAACCTACTCCACCCCCCTCATTCTTCATCTTTCACTTTTGCCTCCATTCTCTTCCTCATTCCGAGCCCCACGCAAGACACTCCTCCCTCTCCATCGACCACCCCCTTACTCCTATCCTCGCAATGTAAGTGACATCGAGCCCTTCTTGCAGCGATGACCTAGCCTTCCACCCGCCGTCCATTGTTCTGCAACAATCCCGTTACATCGAGAAAGACTTGGAGAGCGTTCAGTTGACCACTTCTCCCTGCTTTTCGATTTCAGTCTTTCAGGTTTTTTTCCTCTTTTTTCCACCTCCCCCCTCCCCCTCCACCACCACCTCCCCCCTCCCCCTCCCCCTCCATCTCCACCTCCCCCTCTCCCCCTCCCCCTCCATCTCCATCTCCACCTCCCCCTCTCCCCCTCCCCCTCCACCACCACCTCCCCCCTCCCCCTCCCCCTTCATCTCCACCTCCCCCTCTCCCCCTCCCCCTCCACCACCACCTCCCCCCTCCCCCTCCCGTCCATCTCCACCTCCCCCTCTCCCCCTCCCCCTCCACCACCACCTCCCCCCCTCCCCCTCCCCCTCCCCCTCCATCTCCACCTCCCCCTCTCCCCCTCCCCGTCCACCACCACCCCCCTCCCCCCTCCCCCTCCCCTCCATCTCCACCTCCCCCTCTCCCCCTCCCCCTCCACCACCACCTCCCCCCTCCCCCTCCCCCTCCATCTCCACCTCCCCCTCTCCCCCTCCCCCTCCCCCTTCACCACCACCACCACCTCCCCCCCCCTCCCACTCCATCTCCACCTCCCCCTCCCCCTCCCCCTTCATCTCCCCCTCCCCCTCCCCCCTCCCCCTCTCTCTCCTTTCTCTCTCCTCTCTCCCCCTTTTCCCCTCTCTCTCTCTCTTCTCTCTCTCCTCTTTTTTCCCCCCCTCTCTCTCTCCTCTCTCGCCCTTCCCCCCCTCTTTCTCTCACTCTCTCCTCTCTCCCCCTCCCCCCCCTCTTTCTCTCACTCTCTCCTCTCTCCCCCTCATTCCCTCCCCCACCCCTTCTCTCTCTCTCCCCCTTACCCCTGTCAACCCAATTCCCCCCCCCCACCCCCGCCGGCCGCCCCGTGGCGGCTCTGCGACCCCCCCACCCCCGCCGGCCGCCCCGCGGCGGCTCTGCGACCCACCCTCGCCCCGGGCCACCGTCCCGCGCCGCCGTCCCGTGTGCCCCCCACCCGCGCCACCCCCGCCCCGCCCCGCCCCGCGCCGCCACCCCGCGCGCCCCTCGCCCGTGCCACCGCTGCCCCACGCACCCTCGACCGTGCCACCCCCCGCCCCGCCCCACCCCGCGCACCCCCCAACCCCCCGCCCCGCCCCACCCCGCGCACCCCCCAACCCCCCGCCCCCTCTCTCCAACCCCCCCCCACCCCCCGCCGTCCGTGCACCCCCCAGCCCCCGCCCCTATGCACACCCCCCCCTGGGGAACCCCCCCAACCCCCCGCGCAACCCCCCCCCCCCCCTTGCACAAACCCCTCCCCTTTGTGAAACCCCCCCCCCCCGGCGCCGCCGTCGGGCAGCCCCCCCAGTAACCAGCCAAAAAACCCAAAAAAAAAAAAAAAAAAAAACTAACCTAAAACTAACCCTAGGGTTAGCTTTGACCTTAGTGTGACCTTAGTGCGGTTAGTCTTAACTACCGTTAGGTTAGGTTAGTTAAGGATAACTAGGTTAGTTAGTTAACCTCAATTAGATTAGTTCACATAGGTTAGGTTAGTAGTAACTGAAGTTAGGTTAGTTTAGTTAACCCTCAGTTAGTTAGACTAGGTTCGATTAGATTACCCTCAGTTAGGTTAGACTAACTCTTCAATTAGTAACTAACTACAGTTAGTTAAACCTCCCAGTTACAGTAACTGGGAGGATCTAGGTTAGTTAGTCTAACTAGAGTCACTTGGTTTCAACCCCTCGGTTGGACTTAAAGTCCATTCACACCACCATTAGGACCCCCCAAACGCAAAATTTACCCCTCCTTTAACCCCTCGAAACTCATCCGTTTGGGACCCAAACTGAACCCCGTTTGAACCCAGATTTCACACACGGAAACACCACGTTACGAGGTATTTTTCCAGCCCATTGCACACCATTTCAGCATCCCTAGCACACGTTCATTCGCGCCCCCGTGTGGGCCTCATTTTGCACAAATTCACTCGTATTTTCACACCGTGACCTCCGATTAACGATCCGTCTGCACCGGCACATTTTCCTACACACGTGGGCCAATCTTAGGTACATTATTAACACGACGGTCCCTACAGACACTAACACCACTCTAACTCTCCTAACCACACCACATCCGCAAATGCCCTTGGGGTAGCGACACCCTTGGCAAATCGCGCACAATCTGCATGCAGTTACGTTCCGACCAACGACTTCGACTCCAATGCTCGCCCCATCCGCAACTAACTCCACTGCAATAACCGCCCCCTCCAATCCTCTACCCCGACTCCCCCCCTGAGATTCAACAACTTCCTTTAACTCCTCCACGCCCCAACATGGCTGAACACCGTCATGAGCATGATGGGGATATCGAGCTCGATGCTGAGGCTGACAACTTCTTCAATCGACGAAATCACAATAATCACGGCCGACGCCCCTTGGGAAAACTGGAACTTCCCAAATATAATGGTAGGGGAGACCCAGCTCGCTTCCTCCAGCATTTTGATGCCGCATGTCGAGTAGGTGGTGATCAATCCCATGAAACTAAGGTGGCTTGGTTTCCAATGGCCTTAACTGATGAGGCGTCAGAATGGTACCTCGACCTTCTGGTGGAAGAACGTGCCACATGGGACCTACTTCAAACCGAATTCAAACGTCGCTTTCAAACGGAAAGGCTACAAGATGATCCCGCTCTCCAACTCAACAAGATCGAACAAGGCCGGAGGGAAGATGTACGCACATACCTGGGAAAGATGAAGAGATTGATTGCCAAATGTGACCCACGCCCAGATGCAAAGTACCTCACGGCATGGTTCATAGCAGGTCTACGAAAGAAAATCCGCAAGGATATGAAAAAGATAAGTAGCTATGAAACATTCAGTGCTGCTCATGCGGCAGCCATTGACATCGAAGATGGCATGACAGATTCAGACACTAGTAGTGATGATGCCAGATCAACTACACGAGATAAACGCTCGAAAAAAGGTAAATCAAAGGACACTACCGAAACATCCACTGAAGATCGCCTAGAGGCCATGACCTTAAAGCTAAAAGAAGATATGATGCAGGCCATGGATCAAAAACTCCACTTGTCTCAGCCACCAACTCAAACATATCCACGGCGAGAAAATGTTTGGTGCCCACACTGCTTGGCAAATCATACAGCAAATGAATGCCCAGTCCTAAGAGCAAGGATCATCGCACAAGCAAATCCACCGCCACGGTTGTGGTGCCATATCTGCGTCGTCGGTGGTCATGATGAGAACAGTTGCATCTTCAACATGCGCAAGAATCCGCCTTGACCACCACAATACCAAGCGGCACCCATGCCAGTATACAGACAACCGGCACTTGCACAAGCGCCACCAGCTCCGAGGCTAAATCCTGTTCCCATTCGGACACAAGCCCCACAGCTCCTCAGGAATCCGAATCCAGGACCGTATCCAAGAGCACCAAATCCAGCTCCTCAGGCAGTTCCCATACATCAATTACAAGCCGAGGAAGTAGACTCGCTATTTGAGTATGAAGCAAAGTACCCAGTGTACTATGTAGAAGGTGCAGAGGGTCTAATACCAGTCTATGCAAATCAAGTGCGACCCAACACATTTCGAGCACCAATCAAGTGTTACGGTTGTGGAGATAATCATAGGATCGCAGAGTGCCCTCATCGTGGTAGCCCAGCCACTTTCCAACCGCTCTGCAGAGATTGTGGCATAGGACATGCCTGTATGGATTGTCCCATGAAAAATAAGGTCTCAGAACAAACAGAGGTTAAGCCTGACATCCCCATCGGCATCATTGGGGTGGACCATCAAAGTCTGGGTCCCGGCAAGTCTAAGGTCACAACCTATCAATGTAATTACACGCCAACAGAAAGAGGCCACGAAGGACCCTATCATTCCAATCCAACCGAAGCGACTTCTAAGAAAGAAAGCACAAGTGCCTCCACCTCCGCCAAGCAATGAGAAGCTGAGTTCATCCACATCAACTCCCGAGCCTCGAATAAAAGAAGCTCCATTCCCAAATGCAGAGGTAGAGAAGGCTCGTTTTCAGGTACTTCAGCAATGGGTTCAAAATGAACAAGCTCAATTTGAGGCTCAGAAACAAGCTCAAGACCCACTAAATGACTTGGCCCCACAAAGTATTGATACTGTACTCGAGCCTTTGTTCCAACAATAGACTCCACAACAGAATGTACCGCCACGTCAACTTGAAGGAGCTGCACTCTCTAGCATCCTGAGTTGCCCTGTGTCAATTCCCATCGGAATCCTCTTACGGAATTGTCCCAATCTCTGGGAGAGTTTCAAAGGATGGATTGAACTCACAAATCCCCCTCCACCTATGAACGACATTGAAGATATCCCTGTAAGGATGGGTGAGAGAGATGACATACGCAACATCACTGTGCCTTTGATCCACAAGGCATATAATGAAGTCCAAGCCATAGTGGATGGTGGAGCAGGTGTCAATGTCCTATCGAAGGAGCTTTACGAAGAATGGGGTCTCCCACCAATGCAAAAGGCTAATTTCAACATACGCCTTGCCGATGATTCACGGGCTAAACCCTTGGGAATAGTGAATGGCGTGTCCACAAAGATCACAGGAGTCCGCTTTTCCCTTCAATTCACAATCTTGGATCTCCCCAAAAAATCCTATCAAATCTTACTGGGACGTCCTTGGTTACGGGAAGCATCAGTCCTCCATGACTGGGGAACAGATAGATTGACAATCCAGAATCAAGACACTGCAGTCAGGGTGAATGTGGGGACAGGAGCTATTAAACCAATTGTTCCTAGAGCATTGGATGACACATCTTCCACGACAACTAAATATGGCACCATGGTTTATGACGAGCTGGAAAAATCCTAGATGCCGGATTCATCTACGAGATAGAGCACACTGATTAGGTTTCACCCATTGTCATTGTGCCTAAACGCAACAAGAAGCTCAGAATATGCATAAACTTGAAAAATGTGAATGCCGCCACAATTAGGGATCACAACCCCCTACCCTTAATAGAAACAGTGTTGGAAAAGGTGGCAGGATCCGAAATATATAGCTTCTTGGATGGCTTCAGTGGCTATAACCAAGTGCAAATTGCTCCTCAGGACCAATTAAAAACAGCATTTGCTATAGAATGGGGTATTTTTGCATATAGAGTCATGCCATTCGGCCTTTGTAATGCCCCAGCCACATTCCAGCGAGTCATGTTCACAGCTTTCAAGTCATTTTTGAATAAGTTTTTACAGGTGTTCCTGGATGATTTGTGCATCCATTCAACCAAACAGGACCACTTCAAATGTCTGGAAGAAGTACTAATCAAATGCAGAGAGTATGGCATCTCCCTAAATCCAACAAAATGCCAGTTCATGGTCACCCACGGAGTTGTTTTGGGACACATCGTCTTTCAACATGGGATTGCAACTGACATGGACAAAATCAAAATCATCATGGAATTGCCTCCTCCTACAAATTCCAAAGGTGTACAGGTCTTTATGGGACATGCCGGCTATTATAGAAGATTTATATTGCGGTATGCCATGATAGCTAGACCACTTTACAAATTATTAGTGGAGTTCTTATGGACCGAAGAGTGCGACCAAGCCTTTGAGCTTTTAAAGTGGCGCCTAATCACAGCACCCATCCTTATATCTCCCAATTGGGATATTGATTTTCATGTTCATACTGATGGATCCAAGTATGCAATTGGGAGTGTGCTTTGTCAACCTAGTGAACATAAGAAAGACTACCCCATCTACTTCGCCAGTCGACAACTCAATGATGCAGAGATCAACTATACAACCACAGAAAGAGAAGCCCTAGCAATGGTGTATAGTGTAAAGAAATTTTGGCACTATCTACTCGCAAATGATTTTGTCTTCTACACCGACCATCAAGCATTGCTTTATCTTGTGAACCGTCCGTGTACCACAGGTAGAATAACCAGATGGCTCCTCTTGCTGCAAGAATTCAACTTCAAAATCGTGGTCCGCAAAGGTGCCCAACACTACATTGCCGATCACATGTCTCGAGTCAAGACAGGAGAAGAAGCCATTGGAGTAGAAGAAGACTTACCAGATGCCACACTATTTCAAATAGATGCTGTTCCAGAATGGTGTGGAGATATCATTGGGTACTTGATGGCAGGAAGACCACCCTCTGACATGAAAGCAGTAGATGCCAGAAAATTGATTCTAAAGGCTGCACCCTATCAACTCATTGCAGGACAACTGTACAAGATGGACAAGGACCAGACATTAAGAAGATGTGTAATGCCTCATGAGATCCTGCCAATCCTGAGTGAAGTCCATGAAGGCATTGCAGGAGGACACTTCCAAGGGGAAGCCACAGCAAGAAAAGTTCTCCTCGCAGGCTACTGGTGGCCAACACTATGGGCAGATGCCTATAAATATGTAAAAGGCTGTGATGTATGCCAACGAACTATTAAACCACAACACAAAGACTTCAATCCCCTAACAATAGTTGTTGCACAACAGCCATTTGAAAAATGGGGGATTGACTATGTGGGTCCCATACATCCAGCAGCAAAAGGAACACAGGCACGCTACATCATTGTGGCCACTGATTACTTTACAAAATGGGTTGAAGCTAAAGCAGTCAGAAAGGCAGATGCCAAAAGCACAGCAAGATTCTTATATGAACATGTGATCACCCGATTCGGATGCCCCATTGAAATTGTGTCGGATAGAGGCACACATTTTGTCAATGAGGTAATCCAAGAACTCTTGTCTGGCTTCATTGAAAAGCATACAGAGACAAGACTAGTCGCTTATCATGCCATGACAACAGAAAAATGTCGAAGAAAGGCATGGTTTGACAGGAATCTGAAAGCTAAAGACATCAAGGAAGGTGACTTAGTCCTGTTATACAATGCCAAAGTACACAAGGGAAAACTGAAGTATCTAGGTCAAGGACCCTACCGAGTATGAAAGATGAATCCCATCGGAGTTGTGCTACTTGAAACACTAGATGGAGTCCAATTCAACACAACAATAAACGGGAGCCGACTGAAGCGCTACTACATCAACACGCGAGCCATCCCCGACAAAAACGAAGATTTGGGAAACCAAGTCTTCCTTAGTTAGGATTAGATTGTATCACAAGCACTCACTCGCATATGCACGTTTTTGCACATATAGTTTGCACTAGATTGTTACACGCACACTCACTGCATACGCACGTTTTTTGCACATTAGGGATGTTTGAGTCTTAGTTTCCCTATCAAATCCCACAAATAAGCATATAGTTAGCCACATCACATGCACTCACATGATTTTGCATAGGCACATAATAGATTGCATAAAAAATAGTATCACACACTTTCATTCCATACTCTCAAAGCATGCAATGAATTCACATGCAGTACACGAAGCTATGCCAAAACTCAAGATGAATTGGCAACAGAGTCTGCAGCCTCCACAACGAGACCCCCGCCAAACATCACAGCCGTCTCCTATATGCAAAAATATCACACTTGCATACTAATTATCTACAAGCTCAATGCTACGGGTGCAATCGCATCCAACATATATGCAAGATAGCAAGAAATGACAGCCTCAACAACGAGAACCCCGCCAAACCTCTTCCCAAGAAGATTCGATGGCAGCGTCCGCAACCTCAGCAACGAGATCCCCTCTGACATTCATAGTCATCTACCCCTCCTTAAGTGGAGATAAGCTTCTTGACCAACATCCTTTTATACCAATCCTCCACAACGAGACCCCCACTAAACCTCTTCCCAAGAAGATTCGATGGCAGCGTCCGCAACCTCAGCAACGAGATCCCCTCTGACATTCATAGTCATCTACCCCTCCTTAAGAGGAGATAAGTTTCTTGACTATTGACTACAAATTGTGTGGTGCAAAAGCATTACAACAGGAACGACTCGCATACCACAAGCTAAATAGCCACTGAATTACGCACATGGTATCCCAACTCTGAAATGAAAATAAGCCATAACCCGAGGACGGGTAATAAAATGGATCCGGGAGTATGTTGACTCTGTGCCAACATGAACTTATGAAGAAAGAGAAGGTGTTACAACTTTGTGATACAACTTTGTGTTACAACTTCTAGACACAACTTTATGTTACGACTTTGTGTAACAACTTTGTGTTACAAGTTTGTGAGAATGTGTTACGACTTTGTGACACAACTTTGTGTTACAACTTTGTGTAACAACTTTGTGTAACAACTTTGTGTTACAACTTTGTGTTACAACTTCTACATGTAGAGAGAGAATGTGTTACAACTTTGTGTTACAACTTTGTGATACAACTTTGTGTTACAACTTTGTGATACGACTTTGTGTTACATGCAGAGAGAGAAGCTCTCCAACTTGTATAAACACCCCATAATGGAATGAAGCTCACACTCTTGGGGCATTGTGTTGAGTCTACATTGGTATTCCAAGCATTTGTCTCAAGTGTCCATGCTTCCTTGCACTGCACGTCCAAAAGCATGTCCTAACCTTGCAACCCTTCTCCCCTCTCCTCCAACCCTACAACCCACCCTCTCCCTCTCCTCCTCCCTCCTTCTCCTTCCTCCTTCTCCTCCTCCCTCCTCCTCCTCCTCCTACTCCTCCCTCCTCCTTCTCCTCCTCCCTCCTCCTCCTCCCTCCTCCTCTTCCCTCCTCCTCCTTCCTCCTCTTTCTTCTTTCACCCATGCTCTTACACCTTCTTCCTCTCCCACTCCTATGCTTTCCTAAACCCTTAAACTCCATGATCTACGAGGGAGACGAGTTCTCCACCATGTACTCTACTCTAAACCTTGGATCCTCCTTCTAACCCTGGACCTGTTCTAAACCTTGGAACCTCCTTCTGAACCCTAGAACTCCTCCTAAACCCTGGAACTCTTTCTAAACCCTGGAACCTCCTTCTGAACCCTTAAACTCTTCCTAAACCCTGGAACTCTTTCTAAACCCTGGAACCTCCTTCTGAACCCTTAAACTCTTCCTAAACCCTGGAACTCTTTCTAAACCCTGGAACCTCCTTCTGAACCCTTAAACTCTTCCTAAACCCTACAACCCCCAATGAAGGTGAAAGCCTTCATTACCTCGACAAAGATGGTTTACGTGTCTTTTACACATGCTTGCACTTTGTTTGCTTACGACACTTAAGCCTACGTCTCTCACCGGAACACGACTCGAGGTCCTAAGCTACACATATACTACAACCGACAATCCCAATATATCTGTAGGTGACAAAAAGCCTCGAAACCCTGCAACATAGAATACCCAGCTCTTCCTATGAAAGCAGTAGGAAAGAGTCAACATCACTATACATTAATATGACTAATGCATTTATGCCAGATATCAATATCTGCAACTACGTCGGTCCCATGTGCAAACATTGCTGCACTCAATTCAGGCATGTCCGCATCCAACGTAAACATCCAGCCCTTCTTCTTCCCTTTTGCTATCAAGCGACCTTTATTTTTCATATCCTCAACAAAGCATCCATGAGGATTAAATCTGACCTGCAAGCCTTGCTCAACCATTTGACCAATAGAAACCAGGTTCTTAGTGATATTCGGGACATGAAATACATCAAACAGGTATTTCTTTTTCCCATCCTGCATAGACAAAGGAATTTTACCAATCTACACAATAGGATGTGCAGTATCATCACCAGTCTCCACAAATCCTCGTCTTTCCATCTTCCTTGCATCCTGCATCCATTCTGCATGACCTGTCATGTGGTTTGATCACCTAAGTCAACATACCACACATCATTGCTTTCTTCTGCACTTGTCACATAATTGGTCATGTGCTGCACCATAAACAAATGCTCACTTCTGTCATCACCCTGTCTACTAGAGGATGCATAATTGCCTTGCTACAATTTTCTAGTGATGATGTCATTCTACTTTTTATAGCAGTCTTTAACCATATGACCCATTTTACCATAGTAGTAGCATTCAACATTGTTGTTTGCATTTTGGCCTCTCTGCCATCCACCACGACCTCTTTGGCTCCCCCTGCCTCTAAAGTTACCATGTCCTCCTCCATAGGACTGGTTTTCTTGAATTTGCTGCATATTCAAATTTCTGCCACGGCCTCCAGATTGGCCTGCTCTACCTCTGCCTCTTTCCCTTCCAGCATTTGAGTAGAAGACAGTTTCTTTTGGAGTTCCTCCTGAAGAAGATGCACCACCATCATTTCTCTACTCTTTAGAAATTAGAAGAGCAATCAACTCCTCAAAATCAAGTAATTTCTCATGGGCGGCAATGGATGTACGAAATTGTGCATAATCCTTTCCTAGACCATTCAGGGTCACAGAAACTAAATCATCATCTTCCACTGGCGACCCAATAGAAGCAAGTGCATCTGTAATCTTCTTCACCTTCATGTGATAGTCATTCATGCTCATATTTTCTCTCTGCACATTATGCAACTCCTACTTGCACTACATTTTCCTGGCTTGCATATTTGTGCTATACATTTTTCAAAGTATCCCACACCTCCTTCGGCGTGCTTGCATCCTGAATATGCACAGTCATAGAATCTGAAATACTGATAGACAGCCAATACATAACGTTTTTGGCTCCCTCATGCCAGCCTTTAAATGCCTGCAACTCCTGTTGATTGGGAACATTAGGAATAACTGGTTCTTGTTCAGCTCCAGTAATGAACTCCCAATAGCCTTTTCCCTTAAGGAAATTCATCATTCTAAACTTCCATGCTTGGAAGTTGTTCTTATCAAGCTTTTTAGTGACTATCTATGAAAGAGCATCAGACGCCATTACAGAACACTGCAAAAATATTCTGTCACTGCAAAAAACACAACTTCTGCCTCACAAGGGCAAATCTGTAAAACTAACGAAAGTGGTATTTGACCACACAGTCACTTCCTAGTGACGATTTTGCATCAACAGGCAATAAGAATGATTCTGTCACTCCCAATATCTCTGGGCATAGGCATATTTTTGTGGCAAATTTTCACTGACCTGCGGGACAGTGGTCGCATAGCAAAAACAGGGCACTTTTCTGAGTGCCTGCAAAAAACTTCCACCACCAAAACGGGCCCCAAAATGGCCTCGAATCAAAAAAATAATGTCACCGAGGGTTTTGCCCTTCTCCCGCAACATATACTACCCTCTTGCCACACTGTGAAGGGCATCCCAATCAGTGCACTCTTGCACTTTCCGCCTATGCTACCTGCAGAGATTTGCTCCCAAACTCAAAAAAGGAAAGCAACAATGATCCTCTTACCAAGACACCATGAACTTGGTTTGCTTTCTTGAGCTCCTTACCACGAACCGAGCTCTGATCCCATGTAAAGAGAGTGGGAGAGAAGTAAGGAGTCTCACTTTCAGCTTTCTCACATACACAATGGGGGAATACACACAAAGGTGGAGGCTCAAAACAGTTTTCCTCTTCTTATTTTGTGAAAGCCAAAAAAGAACTCTCTCTAAGTACAAAAGGAATAGGTGAACCCTATATGTGGGTCTCAAACCAAACTCAGCTAACCTAGGTGGCATACTAACTAAGCCACTAACTAGAGTACATAAAGATAGCTGTCATCCAGCTATTATTCATGGGCGGTGTACCAACTGCATCTACAACTAACAAGTCGGTGACATAAATGCACAACGGTCACCCTGGCATATCACGAGTGGAGCTAGATATCTCAACAATATCCTTGAGTGTTTGTGGCTCCAATGATTCAACATATGATTCCAATGATAACTCTAAGAGTAAGAAACCCTTGTTCTTATTTTCAGTAGAGCAGGGAGACTCAATACATGATTCCAATGGTGACTCTTGCTAAAAAAGACGATCATTGTTACTTGCCCTATGCACAGGGGATTCCACATCGGGTGCCAACAAGTTGGATTAGAGTTAGCTCACCACATTTTGTGGTGAAGGAGACTCAATATATGTGTCTAGCAAAGACCCATCCTTTTGAGTTGAGGTTAATGGAGAAGTAGAATGGTACGATGGAAGAGAACTAGTGCTCTTAGTCATTTGTTCTTAAGAAATGAGGAGAATGAAATAATGGAGGACAATGCACATAACTTAAATGTGCAGACGAGTGAAGGAGAATTGTTTGGGACATCCTAACCCTAATTTTAGAAATCCTTGGAATCCAATATTTCAAAAACCAAAAAATCAAGAAATGAATTTTTTGGGATGTCCTAACCCTAAACCCTAATTGTAGAATCCCTAGAAAGTGTTCAATCTCTCAATGTTTTTCATTTGGCAACCCTCTCCTATATTCATATGCTCATCATCTTGAGATGCTCTTTTAAACCTCGTAGGTTTCTAGTCATTCTAATTCCCTTTTGAATGCATGTGCTTTGTGTTAGCAACGTACTCAATGTGTTCTTTGACTAACTCCACATGAAAGCAATTCAAATCCATAGAGTATATAATAGAGGCCCCACATTGTCAAGAACATTCCCCATTTGCAATGTTCATATGTGCTCTTACTCATACCAAGCTAGAGACAATATTTTGGAGCAAATTTGAGGAGTGAATCATAGTGTAGAGCTTGATACTTCAAGAGGAAGAGAATGGCCGAGTATGTATTTTCTATCAAACATTAGAGATTCCATATGGAATCAAAATATTCCTTTTTTAAAATTAAATGTTTTAAAGGTATTGTTGTTCACATCTTTTGTTTATCAATTGAAAGGAATCTACATAATGTTGATGAAGTTATGATAACAATTGATAGCATCATCAACTTGATCATAACTTATGAAGAAACTAGATAAAATCATCGATTTGTGTCATGACTTATGACAAAACTCGATAACATCATCGAGTTGTGTCATGACTTATGACAAAACTTGATAACATCATCTAGTTGTGTCATGTGTCATTTCCTAACTTAGTGCTGTTATGAACAACAAATGACAAAACTTGATAACATCATCGAGTTTGTGAGGAAAACATAGGAAGAATGTTTATGGAAGTTTAAACTTGCTCTCCATCCCATGACAAAGGCATCTATATGTCTTGATAATAGCATCAAGTTATTCATGCCTCATGATAGAAGTTGATGATGTTATCAAGTTATGTCATAAGTTGAAACAAAATAGCAATGAGCTATAATATGAGATATAATGGAAAATTATAGCTATATGATTGCTAGGATTACTGCTTGGTTCTTGTAGGGCATATGTGTTGGTTAGATGGAATTTCCTTCTACAAGGAAATTTGTAGTAGGAAATAACCCCCTAACCTTGCACCCAATTTTTGAGTGCCTTATGCTTTGAATTTGAACAAAGTTCTATGGGAAAGTGATATGATGCATGATTTAGGCATTGTAGAGCCGCTCGTGCTCTAAAGTTTGAGCTAGAAAGCTCCCAAAACGGAATCTTGGTTCAAAAGTTATGGCCATTTTACTATTTCTATATTTGTTATTATAAAATTCGATGATGTTATCGAGTTATATCATAACTTATGACAAATTTCGATGACATCATTGAGTTCTGTCATAACTTATGACAAATTTCAATGATTTTATTGAGTTATATCATAACTATTGACAATTCTCAATGATATTATCAAGTCCTATCACAATCATGCCAAAATTTGATGACATCATTGACTTTCATCATAACAATCGCTATAACTCAAAGCTGTCATTGAATTTAGGGTTAACTTTATGACATGGATTGATTATATCATCAAACTTTGTCATAAATTGTAAAAATTTTCAAGGCTTATGGTACCTTTGGGGTGAAAAGCGACCTGTAAAACCACGTTCAAAATTATCTTTTTCACAAGTTTTTCCTTGATTGCCTCTCTTTTTCACAAGGTTTTCCCCTAATCTCCTCTCTTAGAGAGTCTTGTATGATTTTTTGTTTGAACCATATAAAACTTGCCTTCTTTCTCTCAAACTTCCATTTTCATCTCCACATCTATCTCAAATCCCCTACCTCATAGAAGCCTTCTTTCGTGCACAAGCTGCCTATCTTGTAAGAACAAAGACAAACAAAGTTTGCTTTGGTGCCATTGTAGAATAATAACAAAGGCAAAGATAGTTTGTTGTCTATCCAAGATCATGGCCAAGTACCTCTTATCATGCTGTCTTAATAAATCTTTCATTAAACTCGATGATGTTATCAAGTTTTGTCATATGTTATAATAAAACTTGATGATGTTATCGAGATCGGTCATAAATTATGGCAAAACTTGATGATGTTATCAAGTTCAATCATCAGTTATGACTTTATTTGATAACAGCATCGAGATGTGCTTTCCCTGAATTGTTTCAAAAAGCTTGATGGCTTCTTTTTTAATGTATTGGTATTCCTTCCTTTGACCCATGCTACTAATTATTTATGCATCCAACAACCTTCTCTGAAGTTCAAATTGAAAAAGCCTCAATAACTAGGAATAAAGATGAAGCACCAAAACTAGAGAGCCTAGTTCCAACAAAGTGTACATATTCTCAAAAATATGATCAAGGAAGGCAACCTCACGATGGGTTTGACTCACTAATTGGTGGAAAGGGTATGAACAGAAGGGCCCAAAAGAAGTCCAAGAACATTGAGTCACCTCTTGTTGGGAGAGGAAAAGCTCAAAGACAAAGGAGGCAGCAACAAGACTATGTTGAGGCAGATCTAACACCTCCTCCCAAGAAGAGTGGTCACACATCAAATTAGCCCGCAATATGATTTGCAAGAGGAACTATCTCCTGTACCTAAAAAGAAGAGATAAAAAAGGCAATTGGTTTCTTCCTTAGAAGCATCTCCTTCTCAAAGGGACATGGGAAATAGTATAAGCCAGGAACTTGCTATCAGGATTGAAGCAGAGGACATTTCACATGAAGCAAAGAAATTTTATGTGAATCAATAGTGGGCACTAACAAAATAGGTATCAGGTACTACATCAGTCTTGATCATCTCAAGAAATAAAGGCATTGTTGAGTTTGGTACACCAAAACCCTTGGGTGTTCTTACTAGTTCTTGGTATGATGATGATGACATTGATGCTCTCCACTTCAATCTTATAAATAAAGGGAAGGTATGTGATGTTGTTGTTATGGAATCTCTTTTAAGTGAAGATGTTTCCACACCTATGGAGTTTGCAAGAGCAATAAGTCAATGTATCAAAGACAATAGAAACATTACCAACTGAGCTATCGAAGCATATCACTTTTGCTCCCTTTCAACTTAAGTGCTGGCTTTACAACTCCAACAATCAAGACATCTAGATGAGGATATTGCAATCAAGTCCTTGCACTCTGCTCAAAGGCAAATATCCATGGTAAAATCTAGAAGACCTGAGACAAAGAAGGAAGATTTATACAAAGAACAATACTTGGGAATTATGCGAACTTCCACCAAGAAATAAGGCTATAGCAAACAAATGGGTATACAAAGTGAAGTACAATCCTGATGGAAGGATTGAAAGATACAAAGCTAGACTAGTTGCAAAAGGATTTGCACATCAATACGGTTAAGATTATGATGAGACTTATGCTCCAGTAGCAAAGATGGATTCCATATGGTTCTTGATATCACTACGACACTCAACAGATGGAATGTGTACCAGGTCGATGTCAAGAATGCTTTTTTCAATGGGTACCTAGACGAGGAAGTCTATATGCAACAACCAATGTCAAGTTATGTTGAACCAAGAAAGGAGAATCAGGTTTGCCATCTCAAGAAAAATCTCTACGGCATAAAGCAAGCACCTAGAAGTTTGTACAACCAAATCGACAAGTATTTTGCTACTATAAGATACATAAAATCCACTCCAGATCATACTCTGTACTACAAAGTTCAAGGGGAAGACATCACTATTGCACTTTTGTACGTAGATGATTTGATTGTGACTGGAAGCAAGGATAACTTCATATCAAGAAATTGAAATGAGGCTTATTTACAAAGTTTGACATGAAAGATCTTGGACTTATGCACTATTGTCTTGGTATTGAGTTCTGGAGAGATTTAGACAGCACCTTCATGAGTCATTGAAATATGTTGATAGTCTCCCAAAGAAGTTTTGTATGGCAAATTGCAAGATTGCAGCCACTCCCATGGAGAAGAGTTGGAGCAAAGTTTGAAACTTACTAAAGATTTAGAAAAGCCTACCGTCAATGACATGTACTATCGGCAGCTCATAAGATCTCTTATATATTTGACTATCACACGGCGAGATATCTATTATGTAGTAAGCTCACTAGCACAGCTTATGGCAAATCTCATTGGAATGCAGCCAAAAGAGTCTTGAGATATATCAGAGGTACAAGACAATTTGGGATATAATACAAGGAAGTCAACCAAGGTTGCACGAATATTATCATAGTGACTATGCCGGAGATCATAAGACTAAGAGATCCACGTAGGGATATGAATTTTTCCTTGGTCAAGGTGCTATATCATGGTTGTCAAGCAAACAACTAGCTGTTTCTTTGTCCTTAGCTAAAGAAAATATAGAGCACTCACTACAGGTGCATGTGAGGCTATATGGCTCAGAAGACTATTGTCAAAAACATATTACTTTGATGAATCAAAGCCAATAAAAATATATTGTAATAAATCAATCGGCTCAAGTATTGGCCAAGAATCTAGTATATCACTCCAAGACAAAGTACATTGATGTTAGAGAGCACTTCATAGGAGAAAGAGAGTTACTTGTTGGTGACATCACATTGCATCATTGTGATAGCAAAGAGAATGTTGCAGATATCTCTACCAAACCACTTTGGTAAAGAGCTTTTCGAGAAACACCAACAAGACCTTGGTTTGTCGTAGAGGAAGGACATTCCCATTAAAGGGGTGTGATGGAATCTAATGCTCAATCCTTCTTCGATTCCCCATAATCATCATCTTGAGAAAAGGCCTACTTCTTGATGTTGATCTTGAGGTAAGGTGTTGAGAAACAATGCTCAACATCATGTGATCATATGTGCATAGCACTAACCCAATAGAGTGCTAAAAAGGAAAGGGTTAGATGCCCTAACCCTAACCCTAAAAGGGTTTGTATATATTCTACATTTTCAACTAAATCTAGTGTATAGTTATTCATTTGTGGTGTGCTCTCTAGCTATGCCCTCTCTCCTCATCTCTGCTCTTCTCCTCTCCCCTCTTCATATTTTGTCAGAGGACAAGTCACCCAAGCCAGATGGTCTGACAGTGGACTTTTTTAGGGAATTTAGGGATGTTTTGGGCTAGGATCTTACTGATATGGCGAATGTAGTAGTTGAAAAGGGAACCCTTACAAAGGACATCCATTCTGACTTGATGAAGCTCTTTTCCAAAAGGCAATCCAGGATGAAAGGGGCAGTCATTATGTGGAATACATCCTACAAAGTGATCACAAAAGTATGTGGAATGCATCCTACAAAGTGATCGCAAAAGCACTGGCAATTAGGATTAAGGTCCTATGCAACATGATTGTGGATTTCAAGAAAAATGGTTTTGTGAAAGGAAGGGTCTATGAGAACATCCTGAATGTGGCCTGAACTCTAGAATATGCCTGTTCCATAGGACATAAGATTTAGCTGTTTGGTTTAGACCTGGGCAAGGCATAGGACAGGATTCATTGGGATTTAAGCTTGCAAGTACTTAAGTGGTTGGGTAGTGGCCATGGCTTTATGGAAAAGGTGGAATGCCTTTTTGGGAATGCAGTAGCAATCTTATGTAGCATCAATGGGAGCTGCGAGGGGAGCCGTCAGGAGGTTCATGCTAAGGAGATTGGTAAGACAAGGTTGTCTCCTCATCTCGCTCCTATTTGTGCCATGCACACTTCCATTGTTACGCACAATGAAGAGGGAAGGTTGCATCATGTAGTCTCCAAGGAGTGCGCCTCCCATCAGGTAAGCAATTCACTTGTCAACTCTTCGTAGATGACAACGCGGTGGCCATCACCCAGGAGAGCAAATTTAAGTACAGAATCTGCTAGATTGACAGATTTTGCAAAGCCTCCTGGTCAAGATGCAACTGGAAGAAAACGTTCCTACTCAAATAAGCAGAGATCCGCCACTGGAGTGGCTGACTAACTTGGGGGTCACGATCATCCCATGTGGAGAAATAGTTAGGTACCATGGTGCACAACCGAGCCTGAGTGTTATGCTCCGACAAAGATTTGAATGGTTTAAGTCCAAAACCAAAGCAAAGCTGAGAAGGTGGTACAAGGTATGGAATGACAAATGCCTAGACATCGTTCAATCACATCCTAGCTGCCATAGTCACATATGTTGCTATGATCTAGCAATTTAGGAAAACTCACAGCATTAGATTGAGGTACTATTTCCTAGGGTCCCTTTGGGCAGATAAGGTAGGCCAAAACAAGCTACATTACATCCTATGGGGCATGCTAAAGGCCCCAAATATGCTAGGAGGGCTAGGTTTGCTAGATCTTAGGCTGAGGAACACTGCCCTCTTAGGTAAATGGATGTCACACTTGTTTGATAGTCAAGTGAAGGTGACAAAGGAAAATATTAATGCAAAGGGTAAAAGTGCAGGTCATTGGATGCGGACCTCAGGTGGTATGACATATTAATCTCTCACTTTCCAATTTTGGTGAAGGGATTAGATATGGTAGCTGGCCTCATGCAGGTTTGGAAGGACTATGCAGGTCTACTAAAATGCAAGGGTAGGAAAGGGATGCAAGGAGATGGGAGCCTCCTCGAGTCCATTTGGTGGAGTAAAGTGGCAAGAGAAGGGCCCAGAATGACATGGTGCGAGCCCATAAAAGACATCCGCTGCTGGCAAGATGTGTGGAATCCAAGAAAGGCTAAGTGGTATTCCATAGAAGAGCTACAGGTAATGTTTAGTCTCACTGATGGGGAAAGGATCTCCTCCAAGGTGTACTAGAGAGGATCACTGAGAACTAGCCCTCAAATTATGCCTCAAGTAGTGAAGTCAGGGCTATGCAATGGAGACTGTGCGAGATGCCTCTAAACAAGATCTTGGCCAAATTGTTGTATAAGTGCCTAATGGACTCAAACGGTCAATGGATACACTGAATAAAAAATGGGGGCTAAGGCATCATTGCTACTTGGTGAAAGGCTCACTAAAATATATTTGGAAGGGGTGCACGGTGGGAAATGATAAGTTCATTCTATGGAAAATTATCAGTCAATGCCTCTTGGGGTGAAGCTAGCGAAGAGGACGCAGGTTGATATGGGGTGCAAACTATATGGCAATAGGATTCAAGACTTAAGGCACCTATTTGGAGATGCTCAATTACCAGAGAAGTGTGGAAGGAGATAGAGTAGGCTATAGGTCAATTGGAACTGATAGCTAGCTTCAAGATGGGGCAGCATTGGTGATTACCCATCTTGGGTGATGCTACAAAATTGCCATCAACCCTACCACCATCAACCCTGCAACGGCGAGTTGGTAGTACCACATTGTTGTGGTAGTGATTCTCGAAATATGGAATGTGGCAGTGATTCTCGAAATATGGAAACTGAGAAATAGGAATGTTTTCCATCATAAGATTCAACTTGGGTTTAGAGTACCGGCAATTGCTACTATCATCAGATTGTACCTCCATGATTTTAGCATAGTCATAGAAAGGCTTGATCCTGTTGTTAGTCATGCATTGATGGCTGTGGAAGCCCATCTCCCTTGGGGTTAGAGTTCACAATTCTGGGTCCAGTGTAGGCCAAAGGGTTCTCCCATATGAAGGACAATTTTTGTATTGGGTCTTAGAGGGGTCCCCTTACTTTAATATATTCGGCATTGTCCCTCCCAAAAAAATGTTCTAGCAAAAGTAATAAATTAGAGAAGCTCATGAGTTGGATTGGCCATATAGGGGTTTAGAAAATATAGAGCATTCCATTGCATGTAGAAAAGAGCTTTGGTGGTTGGGGCACTCATTGGATAATTGGGTTAGCAAACTCTTGAGTGCTTCCATTTCTTCATTCATAACAGTTTGCCATTCTGACTTGTCAACTATGTCTTCAAAGTACACTGGCTCTTCTATAGCCATGATGGTAGTCATAAGAGCATTGTTGGTGGTTTCAATCTAAATTGCTTTAACAGGCCGATCAACATGTGCTAGGTACAAGACAAAGAACAGGTATTTTGCAGTGGGGGCTATTGCTGAACTGCCCAATACTGATTCAAAATATGCTTCTCACTGAGCATTGCTCTAGTAATGTCTGCTAAAGTACCATTATTCCTTTTAGCACTTGCACTCTGTTGAGGAGTATCTACACAAGTGAATTGTCTTCGAATGCCGTGACTTCTACAAAATTTCATGAATGCTGTGTGAAGATAGTGGGAGAGAGGGAAGGAGTCTCACTTGCGGCTTTCTCACATACACAATGGGGGAATACACACAAAGGTGGAGGCTGAAAATAGTTTTCCTCTTCTTAGTTGTGTAAGCCAAAAGAACTCTAGTACAAAGAAATAGGAGAACCCTATATGTGGGTCTCAAACCAAACTCAGCTAACTAAGGTGGCATACTAACTGAGCCACGAACTAGAGTACATAAGGATAGCTGTCATCCAACTATTACTCATGGGTGGTGTACCAACTGCATTTGCAGCTAACAAGTCAGTGACATAAATGCACAACAGTCACCCTGGCATATCATGAGTGGAGCTCGATATCTCAACACTCCCCCTCGAGCTCAATCCCAATTCCTGCACACCAAGCAGGTCTCTGAACTTGCGCAACTTTTCTGTGCCCAATGCCTTTGTGAATATGCCAACTACCTGATCCTCTGTGCTGACATAAACTAGATCAATAAGACCTAGTAAAACTTCCTCCCGCACATAGTGATAATGCACCTCAATGTGCTTTGTTCTAGCATGATAGACTGGGTTATTTGCCAAATGTATACTGCTCATGTTGTCACAATAAATGACAACTCGCCCTAGACTGATGCATATCATAGAGTAGCATATGCAACCAAGCTACCTCACATGCAGCCATTGATGCACCCCTGTACTCAGCCTTTGTGCTTGACAAGGCAACTATAGGCTGTTTCTTGCTGCTCCAAGTGACTGTAGCACTCCCAAAAGAGAACACAAATCCACTCGTACATCGTCTATCTGAAATACTACCAGCCCAATCAGCATAGTGTATCCATGCAACTTTATCTGAGAACCCCAGCCTCATAAAATAGTCCATACTGCAATGTGGACTTCACATACGTGAGTATGCGTCTAGCCGCATCCAAATGTGATTTCCTTAGAGCTTGCATAAACTGACTTACCAATCCAACAGCATAGCTCAAATCTGGCCTGGTAATAGTCATATAAATCAAACTTCCTACTGTGCATCTGTACATAGTAGGGTGTTCCAGAAGCTCACCTGCATCTGCGCTCAGCTTCACATTCTGCTCCAAAGGAACTGAAATAGGCTTACAGCCTGTCATCCCATATTTGGATAGCATGTCCAATCCATACTACCTCTGCAAGAGCAGTATCCCACTTCGTGATTTAATCACCTCAATGCCCAAGAAATAACGTAGCTCTCCCAAATCCTTCATCTCAAACTTCTGCTCCAATAGCATTTTCACATGAAGGATATCTTCATGACTATCACCTGTGATGATCAAATCATCAACATAAATGACAACCAGCATAATACCTTTCTCTGTTTTTCTCACATAAAGTGAGAAATCTGCCTTGGAAATCTAAAAGCCAATAGTGTCCAGGGATGTTTTTATCAAAGCTATGCTTATATATTAATATAAAATATTAGCGAAAGTTTTTAAGCTCCTTTTTTTAGTTTCACAATATTGGTAGAATGTAGTACTTTTTTATATTTTTTCTTTTGAATTTTGAAGGAAAAAATGTAAATCGAGGCGAATCTTTAAATTTTTTTGCTTAAAAGTTTCAAATCCTGGCGAATGTTTCAAACATTTAATTTTATTAGAGCACACAAACATTCAATGCCAATATAAAAGTTTAGCTTCTTAACGAAACTAAGTTGAAAAAATCATCCATGATAGTGACAAGATACTGTCCTATCTTGTCAGACCATGCTCTAGGTGGTTGCTTCAAGCCATACAAGGCTTTCTTCAACCTACAAACAAACTCAGGATGAATGGCATGAACATAACCTGGTGGCTGCTCCACAAAGACCTCTTCTTGCAAATCACCATGCAAGAAGGCATTCTTTACATCCATCTGATGTAAAGACCATCCCTTTGATGCAGCCATAGCAATGACTGCTCTTACAGTTGCGATCCTTGCAACCGGACTGAATGTTTCTTCATAATCAATGCCATATGTCTGTGCATACCCCTTGACAACTAATCTTGCCTTGTATCTGTTCACAGAACCATCTGCATTGTGCTTGACCTTATAAACCCACTTACTACCAATTGCATTCTTGTCTTTAGGCAAAGGCACCAATTCCCATGTAGCATTTGCTTCCAAGGCATCCATTTCTTCATCCATGGCTTTCTCCCATTTTTCTTTTCCCATGGCTTGCTCAAAAGAAGTGGGTTCTGGTTCCTATATCACTTTGACCATATAGGCATAGTGAATGGCTGTAAATCCATCATATTTTAGCCTATCCACAAGATACCTAGCTTTGGTAGACCTATGCAAAATAGGCTCACTTTCAAGTGCTCTCAAAACATCCCTGGTCTTCCTTACTCCAAGTGTAACAACAAAAGGAATACCCAACTCATCATCAATGCTCTGTTCTGAGCCACTAGATTCACCATCCACATATGAGTGACCTGCATTCACATCAAACATGGGCTGATGTACCTTCTCTTTTCCTTTTCGTGATACCTGCATACCACTATCTACATTGCTTTGAGGAGATTCTCTTGATCTCAATCTGCCTGTCCATGGTGAAGTATGTGAACCATTGCTAGAGGACACTGCAGGTCCACTAATATTTTGTGATTGCTGCTGTGAATTCTATGCAGCATTACCATTTTGTGCATCTACATTATCAATCACATTTATTGGTTTATACCAGGTGCTCATCTCATCAAAAACAACATCTCTGCTCATTGTAAACTTATGACTAGAAGGGTTATAACATCTATACCCTTTCTGCTACAGAGAATAACCAATAAAGATGCACTTCTCAGCTTTTGGATCCAACTTGGACCTCAACTCATCTGGCACATGAACATAGGCAATGCAACAAAAAATTTTCAAATGAGAAATATCTGGTTTCCTACCAGTATACATCTCCTCTGGTGTCATGCCATGTATTGCTGCAGTGGGAGTCCTGTTCATTATGTAAACTGCTGTAGCAACTGCTTCAGCCCAATAATAATCTGGAAGGTCTTTTTCATTTAGCATGGCCCGAGATACCTCTCCAATATGCCTGTTCTTCCTTTCTGCAAGTCCATTTTGCTGTGGGGTATGACTGCATGAATATTGCTGCTTTATGCCATGCTCCTGCAGGAACCTTGCAAACTCATTTGAGACGTACTCTCCCCCTCCATCTGACCTAAGGCATTTTATTTGTAGGCCTGTTTCTTTTTCAGCCATAGCTTTAAAAGCTTTGAAATGCCCAAACACTTCACTTTCCTTTTTTCATAAAATGCACCCAAACTTTTCTGCTATAGTCATCAATAAAAGTGACAAAATAATGACAGCCTCCAATAGATGCAGCTTTAGTAGTCCACACATCATAGTGGATTAATTCCAATGGCTTCTCACTCTCTTGAACATGCCTAGGAAATGGTTTCCTTGCCTGTTTTCCAAATTGACAGGCTTCACATACCTTACGCATTTCTGCAACGTTGAATTAAGGCAAACTTGCAACAATATTTTGGGCCTGCATTGATTTAAGTCACTGTACATTAACATGACCAATGCATTTATGCCAGATATCAATATCTGCAACTACACTGGTCCCATGTGCAAACATTGCTGCACTCAATTCAGGCATGTCCGCATCCAACGTAAACATTCTGCCCTTCTTCTTTCCTTTTGATATCAAGCGACCATTATTTTTCATATCCTCAACAAGCCATCCATGAGGATTAAATCTGACCTGCAAGCCTTGCTCAACCATTTGACCAATCAAAACTAGGTTCTTGGTGATGTTCGGGACATGAAATGCCTCAGACAGGTATTTCTTTTTCCCATCCTACATAGACAAAGGAATTTTACCAATCTGCACAATAGGATGTGCAGTATCATCACCAGTCTCCACAAATCCTGGTCTTTCCATTTTCCTTGCATCCTGCATCCATTCTGCATGACCTGTCATGTGGTTTGACGCACCTGAGTCAACATACCACACATCATTTATTTCTTCTGCACTTGTCACAGAATTGGTCATGTGCTGCACCATAAACAGATGCTCATTTCTGTCATCACCCTGTCTACTAGAAGATGCATAATTGCCTTGCTGCAATTTTCCATTCATAATGTCATTCAGCTTTTTGTAGCAGTCGTTAGCCATATGACCCATTTTACCACAATAGTAGCATTCAACATTGCTGTTTGCATTTTGACCTCTCTGCCATCCACCACGACCTCTTTGGCTCCCCCTTCCTCTAGAGTTACCACGTCCTCCTCCAAAGGACTGGTTTTCTTGAGTTTGCTGGCCTCCTCTACCTCTTCCAGCATTTGAGTAGAAGACAGTTTCTTTTGAAGTTCCTCCTGAAGAAGATGCACCACCATTTCTCTGCTCTTCCGAAATTAGAAGAGCAAACAACTCCTCAAAATCAGGAAATTTTTCACGGACGGCAATGGATGTCCGGAACTATGCATAATCCTTTCCTAGACCATTCAAGGTCACAGAAACTAGATCATCATCTTCCACTGGCGACCCAATGGAAGCAAGTGCATCTGCAATTTTCTTCACCTTCATGTGGTAGTCATTGATGCTCATATTTTCTCTCTGCACATTGTGCAACTCCTGCTTGAGCTGCATTTTCCTGGCTTGTGTATTTGTGCTGTACATTTTTGCCAAAGTATCCCATGCCTCCTTTGGCATACTTGCATCCTGAATATGCACAATCATAGAATCCGAAATACTGATAGACAGTCAGTACATAACTTTTTTGGCTCTCTCATGCCATCCTTTAAATGCCTGCATTTCCTATTGATTGGGAACATTAGGAAGAACTGGTTCTTCTTCATTTCCTATAATGAACTCCCAATAGCCTTTTCCCATAAGGAAATTCGTCATTCTAAACTTCCATGCCTGGAGGTTGTTCTTGTCAAGCTTTTCAGTGACAATCTGTGAAAGAGAATCAGATGCCATTACAGAACACTGCAAAATATTCTGTCACTGCAAAAAAACACAGCTTTGGCCTCACACGGGCAGATCTGTAAAACTGACGAAAGTGGTATTTGACCACACAGTCACTTCCTAGTGACGATTTTGCATCAACAGGCAACAAGGATGATTCTGCAACTCCCAATATCTCTGTGCACAGGCATACGATGCAATTTCTACGGCAACTTATCATCGACCTGTAGAGCAATGGTCGCACAGCAAAAACAGGGCCTTTTTTTGAGTGCCCGCAAAGAACTTCCACCTTTAAAACGAGCCCCAAAATGGCCTCGAATCAAAAAAATAAAGTCACCAAGGGCTTTGCCCATGTCCTGCAGCATATACTGCCCTCTCACCACACCGCGAAGGGCGTCTCAATCTGAGACAGTGCACTCTTGCAGTTCCGGTTGTGCTACCTGTAGAGATTTTCTCCCAAACTTGAAAAAGGAAAGCAACACTGGTCCTCTTACCAGGACACCGCGAACTTGGTTTGCTTTCTTGAGCTCCTTACCACAAACCAGGCTCTGATACCATGTGGAGATAGTGGGAGAGAGGGAAGGAGTCTCACTTGCGGCTTTCTCACATACACAATGGGGGAATACACACAAAGGTGGAGGCTGAAAACAGTTTTCCTCTTCTTAGTTGTGTAAGCCAAAAGAACTCTAGTACAAAGAAATAGGAGAACCCTATATGTGGGTCTCAAACCAAACTCAGCTAACTAAGGTGGCATACTAACTGAGCCACGAACTAGAGTACATAAGGATAGCTATCATCCAGCGTGGGTGGTGTACCAACCGCATCTGCAGCTAACAAGTCGGTGACATAAATGCACAACGGTCACCCTAGCATATCACGAGTGGAGCTCGATATCTCAACATGCTGAAGACATGTATTCACCTCCTTTGTCTGATCTCATGACTTTGATCTTTCTACCTGTCTAGTCTTTCTACCATGGCTTTGAATTCTTGAAATCTGGAAAAGACTTTAAATTTCTTTGTTGTAGTCACATCGATGAAAGTCAAGTAGTAAAGTGAACCATTGATACTGCGGGTCTAGGCATAACCCCATACATCTATGTGAATCAATTCAAGAATACCTCGTCTCAAGAGGTGCTTCTGCCAAAGTTGGTTTGCTTTTGTTTACCGAAGCAGCATGCTTCGTAAACTTTTCCAAGAAACTAAAGTTTTGGAATTCCAATTGCCATATTCTGATTTCTAAGCTCTATCAAGCTTTTGAAATTGACATGTCCATATCTCTTATGCCATTTTTTGGAAAGTGGCATCTATTTGTGGTTGAGCTAACATGGGATGCAAATATGGTACTGTAGCTAGCATTCTGAACAAGCATCCTTCCTTGACTGCTTTTCCTACTAGTTGATATCCTCTAGATTTGTCTCTGATAGTGCATTCATCTCCATCGAAGATGACTTGGTAGTTGTGTATTGTCATTTGACCTATTGACAAAAGGTTTTTGCTGAGCTTTAGAACATAGAGCACATCTTTCACCAATCCTTTCATACCAGTGAAATTGTTAATAGGGACAATGCCTTTCCCTTGAACTAGATTTGGTGTGTTATTTGCAATGTAGATGACATTTTTCTATCTGTCTAATGGTTTCATCTCTATGAACCATTCTTGATGCTTTGTCATATGAGATGATGCACAGCTATCGATGTACCAAGGATCTTGATCTGCTTGGTCAACTTGATAGAGCTGAAATCCTGTTTTGAATTGTAAGCAGTGTCAAGATACGTTGTTTCAGTCTACTGCGTTTCCTCACTTGCAAGAAACATGTTCTCAAGTTCATTTGCATAATGATTGTGACTAGAATGTCCACCACGATGATTTCCTCCTCCTCAAAAATTCCCTCGATTGATGCTGGATTGACTGCCTTTGTCATACTGTTTCTTGTAGCAATCTCTTTTATAGTGTCCAAACTTATGACAATAGTTGCACTGAATTTTTGACACGTTGGTGGATGCATTCCCTCGTCCTTGGAATCTTTCTCAATTGGAATGATTTCCTCTTTGCTGATGCTGATGTTGTTGCTGAGGATGATGCTGATCCTGATTTTGCTACTAACTTTGTTGTTGATGATGACCACTATGTTGGAATGATCTACCTCTGCCTCTGCCACTACCTCTACTTCATCTGAAGCTGCGAATGCTTGATCATTGGAATGACCTTTATGTGCATGAATGGCTTGAGTCCTAAGTTCTTCACCAAGTAAAACTTTCTAGAGCTCTTCCAGCGTCGAAATTTGCCGTTGGATGGCAATACTCTAGACTAGATTCTTGTATCCCTCTTCTAGTCCATTCAGAATGACTTGAACCGTTTCGATAGGATTCATAGTCTCTCCTATTGGTTACGAGTTGATTGTTTTAATCCTTGATCCTGAGTACATAAGCATGATCGGTTTCACTACTATTGTGGAAACTCTGGTTGATTTGGTTTCTCAGTGAATCCTAGAAGTGTTCTTGAAAACTCATAGAGAGCTACTAGCACATCCCAAGCTTCAATTGATGTATTGAGTGTGTTGAGTTGTCCTAGCATGACATCTTGCACATTCTGCTTGATCCGATGATATCCATACTTACCTTTCTTGTCCCATTCTGCATGTGCTCGGGCAATGGCAGGATCTGCTAGAGGTCCAGATACTGTCTGTGTTGCTGGAGATCCCACTGTGGATCCTACTGTTGGTGTTGTGACAACAGGTGGAGTACAGGTACTGCGAGCTGGATCGTCCAATGGTCTAGGTGTAGATCCATCGACATACTCCCATTTGTCCTGAAGTACAAGAATGGTCTCCGTTCGATATTTCCATGTGCCGTAATTGGAGTTGTCTAGCAAATGCCTCCAAATTGAGGTTGCTAGTTTTAGACATGTTGCAAGAAATGTTCTCAAAGTGTGTGAAAATCATTGTCTGAATCAACTGCAAAACACTAACTATATCAAGTGAAATCTGAACTGTAAGCGATGAAGATAAAACTGAAATATATAATCCAATCTATGACAAGGCTTGTGGGAAATGATGCCGAGAATAGCCAAGAGGCTTTATAAGGCTTAAAATGATGTGCACAATGTCGAAAAATAGCCAGATAGGCCCTACAATGATGGCATGTGTGTGTGAAATCAAATCATGCGATATCTGCCCACCATTAAACAATCACTCAAAGTATCTAAACATGCTGAAGTCTGCTCAATGAACTGTGAAACGTCAAGTTTCAGGTAATGTGATGATGTGAAACCACATGTGAGCATTGTGGGACTGACTCCGAGTAGGAACTATGAAGGAATTTTTTGGCATGGCTTCGATTGGCTGCTTTGGAGTTCTCTCCACTATGGATGATCTAATCTACTCTGAACTAGATCTAGGCCAACCGTTGAGCGATGAAAAAGTAGCAATAATTACTTTTCTTTGTTTGTTTTAGGTGCTTCGATGTAGAGACTGATGTGCGTGTAGGAAGTAGATTTATCACTGAGGCTGAAAAGTGAGTGATACTTGCCCCATAATGTGCACATGATGTGACAAGTGCGTCGAGCACAAAAAATCGAGCGTTTTTCTTTTTTGGAGCACCCTCAAATTCTTCTTGGATCAAGAGACACGGCTTGATCTAGGTGGAGGGGCAAAAAGGGTGCAAATGTGCTCAGTGATGATGTGGCACTCATCAGGGGGTTACATGTAGTGCCTGTGCCTAGCAAGGACTATGCCTATGGAGCAGTGTGTTGATGTGGTAGCCACAGGTGAACATGCAGTGCCTATGAAGGAGTGTGCCTAGGAAGCATAGTGATGTGGCAAATGGGCGCACATGCAGTGTGCCAGCACTATGCCTAGCAGGGGACTAGTTACCATGCCTCTACCATGTGGCAATGATGATGTGGCCTACTGAGGTGGTAGGATGATATGGCAATTGAGTTGGCTTGATGATGTGGTAGGTGATGATGTGGCACAATGATGTGTTAGTCTGACATGACAATTGACATGGATACTGACATCACTACTGATGTGGCAAATAATGATGTGGCACTAGGGTCCATATGCTGACGTGGTGGCAGATAAGCTTACGTGGCAAGCGGTTGCCACATGTCAGCTATGTAAGGCTGACTGAGGGTTATATTTTAATTGGGCAGTTTGACCAGGTTGATTGGTTTCCACGTGGCATCCTTTGAGCCAGCCCTTGGAGAGATAAGCTTAGATAGATTCTAACAAGATTTTGTCAGAATCTGTCAAGATTTTGTTGACATTGCAATTGAATTAAGAGGTCGTTGGCCGTGGAGATCACCACAATTGGAGACGCTTGTTGGTCGTGTAGTAGAAGCCGTTTGTTGCAGGTCCACCCGCTTGCTAGCTGGTGCAGCCCGTTTTCTTATGTTAGAGAAGGCTCGCTGCTACAAGCTCATGTTGTGAGCCGGCTGGACGAGGCCAGGGCTCATTGATATAGTCACATGGAGGCAGATGGCAAGCTCGATGAAGGTCGGTTGGTGCTACATCTTGTTAGCTGAGTGGCTGGACTGTAGGCGGCGGTTGGACGTCGTTGGTTGAATAGTTGGACATCATTGCCTATAGGTGGTCGGCACCGCCTTAGCTATCACAGAGCTCGTGAGAAGAGCCGTGGTCTTGGGTAGCTATAGTATGTCATTGAAGAGCTTCCTTTGGAGAGGTATTTGAAGGCGGGTGAGCGTTACATTAGAGGCTCCAAGTCACTGAAGGAGGTAGTAGTTTGCAAGGTGGTCATTGAGCTATAGAGTCAGCTATAGGTTGGAGCACTACTGAGCCAATGGTTGTTGTTTGCTTGGCTGTAGAAGGTGATGCTTGTCTATGGCTTTGGAGTTGCTGCTGCATTGCCCAGATAAAGATAGCTGTGAGCCTAGCGTGCAGTTGTAGGTTGCTAAAGGGCGTTGGAGCAGGGGCTTTGAGCCACATCTTTGAGTCAAGAATCTGAGTCGCCCTTAGTTGTAGTAGATCCCGTAGTTGGAGTAGATAAGTCAAAGCCATGTAGTCCCTTATGCTTGTGAGGTCTCGAGATGCTACAAATGGAGGTCTTTACCTCAAAAATATCTGCAAGAAAGAGAGTGTTCTCTCTCTCTCTCAAAAAGTAGTATCTCACTCTCCCGAAGAATATTTCTCTCAATGGATTCTCACAATCTCATGGAGGAAATGACATCCCTATTCCTCATAAAGAAACTCTCACAACTAAATCTCTCTCTCTCTCGAGTCTCAACAAAATGAATGGACGAAAATTCCTCACATGAATGAAACTGAATGGAAATTTTCTTTCATCAATAGAATGAAATATGGAAACACAATCTCTCAATCTTGCAATCTCTCACTGATGAAGGATGGTGCTTAGCGGAAGGTACAGCCATGCTTTGATACCATGACAAAATATGAAGAGGGGAGAGGAGAAGAGTGGAGATGAGAAGAGTGGGCATAGCTAGAGAGCACACTGCAAATGACTAACTGTACACTAGATTAAGTTGAAAATGTAGAATATATACAAACCCTTTTAGGGTTAGGGTTAGGGTTACGACATCGAACCCTTTCCTTTTTAGTACTCTATTGGGTTATTGCTATGCACATATGATCACATGATGTTGAGCATGGTTTCTCAACATCCTCCACCATGGCCTTTAATGCATCCTCCAACTCATCGCTATTGAAAGGTCTAGCTAGCAAGTTTGTCTAGAAAACTGGCACCCAAGAAGTTAGGCCATCCATCAGTGCATTAATGCTATCTGACCACTCCTTATCTCGGACTACCACTTCACCAACTATAGAGCTCAGTTCCTACTGAAACACCACTATGATGTGCTAGAAATCCATATCCAAGGGCCAACCATAGCTATCTGTTCTTATAATACACGCATGTTCAGCTTTTGACATTTCATGTTCGTGCATGGCCAAGTCCATGGGAGATTCCAATAATGGCTACCCTCAGCATTTTGTAGACCTGAGTAAGGGACCCCCACCATACCTTCTTCTCTGACCTATACTAGCAATCAACATCCTTGGCTTTTGTAGAAAACTGCGAATGGTGGCATCCCAGCTCTGACACGAGTCATTAATGGAAGCCACCACTTGTCGCCATCATTTCCTTATCATTCTATAGAAATATTTGGAGGTAAGATCTTCTTATTAATTTGAAAGGTACATCCCTAGATCTATCTACTTTGCATGGCACAGAGAATTACGCTCTATGCTAGAAATGACAGCACCCGAGTGAGTTCTATCCTAGACATTCTCCAATTCCAATCCCCACCTAGCGGCCAGTGCTTCTATCTTGCACACTTTGTGCAGTTCCTATCTATGACTTAGCAGCCAATGGTCTCCTTCCAGGACCAAATTCAGAAATTGTCAGTAGCTAGTTCTTTCCTCCGAGAAGAATTAGAGCATATGCACAAGCAATCCTAAACTCGAACCCTTGTCTCAACACTGCAATCCCCACAGCCACAACCCCTCCTTATTTCTAAAGATTTCCTTGGGATTCAACGACTTGTGAGCAACCACACCAACCCCCCTCTCCTTCTAAAATACATTGTAACCAAATTGATCAAAGGCAGCCCACCAACTATCCTTACACCCACATTTCAGTTTTTGGAGAAACATCACACTTGGTTTCTGCCTTCTTATTGCTAACAAACAACCTTTTTGCTTCACTCTATTGTAGCATCCCCTCACATTCCAAGACATCATAGACACTCTTGATAACCAACCTTCACTCCTATCCCCCCCTATCAATGATGTGTAAAGGCCTTATAGGCATCTTTAAAGAAATGAAAATGGTTCTCGCTCTCTGCATTCGACCCACATGCCACTTCTTTGCTGTATTTTGAAAGGCTTCTAGGATGTACTTGTGCATTGCTCTCCGTCTTACTCTCACCCTGTGATTTTTGCTTATTTCTTTCCTCAAAGGCTCTCTTACAATGGTTAGCTTCTGGCATCTCTTCCTTTGCCATTAGATGAAACCCCAACTACACGCTTCTCTTCATCCTCTTGAGCAGAATCCGTTCTAGAATTTTTTGTTAGTGTCACTCATTCATGACTAGAGCCATTCTCTAGTGTAATTTATACCTTGAAGGTTCCTATGACCTCAATTAATCCATGTAGCTTAACATTAGCATAAATTGTAGTGTAACTAATTTGATGTTCCACATCATATTAGGTCCCCCAACTAAAGGCATATAAAATGTATGGATGAGTGTGAAACTTGTCCAATAATGTGCAAAAACTAAGGTTGGAATTTGACATTTTACATCATATTAGGGACCCCATAAACCCTCATGCTACTCCATGATATCAAATGGAAGGCATATGAAATGTATGGTTGAGCTTGAAACTTGTTATACATGTCAAACAATGTGCAAAATTTCAAATTTTCCTAGTTATCAACATTCACAAAATTTAATTTAGAGACCATACATCATAGTAAGTATGATTATCTAACTCCAAATGCAATCTGAAAATAGGTGTTATGTTATTAGACTATGGGACTTAAAAACTAAGAAAAAGTGCATTCCAATCAAGAAGTATGACCATTTTATCTAAAAGTTAAGAAAACATCTTGAAATTTTGGTGGCATCTTGATCTTAAAATTTAGGAGTCATAGGTGTGAGTTTTAATCCATAAAAATTCCAAGTTTTTTTAGCACATAAGATAATATGCTGAATAATTAAAACCCCAAAATATCTTATCCATGCCTTAAAATGATTCTAGGAAGTGGCTAAGTTAACAAGACATAAAAGTGTCCTAGGACATTTTTCTTTCCTTACATTGCAAGAAAATTGCAACAATTGGAGTCTAGGTGGGGCTTCTCTCTCTCTCTCTCTCTCTCTCTCTCTCTCTCTCTCTCTCTCTCTCTCTCCCTCCACCCCTATAAACATTATTTCACAAGGCCCTAGCACAGGACTCGGCTCATCTAGTCAAGGAGCCCTCTAAATTCATATCTTAATTTTCAACCCAATCTTGAACTACATGGAGATGTTTTAGTGCTCATGAGTCACTAAGTTATGACTTTTCTTTTTACCAAATCAAGTCAATAAATTAACTTTTTGAGATTACATCTTCATATTTCACTAATAGGTTAGAGGAACCAATACCATCCAGTGCATACACAGTGTAGAAAAGAGACTCTTATAGACGGTTTGAGAGGACACCATCCACCATCTAAGAACTACATCACGAGTACTCTCCATAGGAACCTTCATGAGATTCTCAGAAATAATGGCATGGCTCTTCAAGCATCTAATTAGATCTCTAAGATATTCCACTATAAGGCTAGTGACCCAGGGGTGTCACTAAAGAATATGTAAGATAGCATGTGCGATCAACTGAAGGGGTTCTACATTTTCATGGAGTTATAAAAAATTATGCATACATAAGGGGTTTTTTAATTCAAAATGTGAAGCTTTTCATACATAGGGGATACTTTAATCATCTCAAAATTTACAAAAGGGGTGTATATAGATTATAAATTTCCATAGATAGCAGGTTTTTTTAATACCCCTTGATCACACATGTTGTATGGGGTTTTTACATAGTGGTCCCCCTGGGGTTGGTGATAAGAGGTCCAAGATTTGCACTAGAGGCCTAAGATGATAAAGCTCTTGGCCTTTTAGAGTGACAAAGCCACAAACTCAATAGGCAAATTCATAGACTTTATTCCTCATTGTGAAATAAGAGAAGACTCCTTGTTGAAATAGGATGTTCTTGCACTTCCCCAATCCTCTTTTGGGAGGATAAACTATTTGGTGGTTTGCACCAAGGAGTTGAAGCACTTGAGAGTTTGCTTACCCAATAAGCCATGAGTGCCCCAACTACCAAAGCCCTTTGCTAGATGCCATGGAATGCTCTGTATTTTCTGGCTCTGTATTTTCTAGACCCCTATATGGTAAATCCAATTGTTGTGCTTCTCCAACCTATTAATTTTGCTTCTTTTTTTTTGGGGGGGATGTTGAATTTATTAAATTAATGGGGGTAGTCCTAGAAAAAGAGACCAAATACAAAAATTGGCCTTCATAGGGGGAACCCCTTGGCCTACGCTAGACCCAACATCACGAACTCTACCTTGAAGGGAGATTGGGTTCCACAGCCATCAACACATGACTAACAACAGGATTAAACCTTTCTATGACCCTGCTAAAATCAAGGAGGTACACTCTGATGACAATAGTATTTGCCGAGACTATAAACCCGTGTTGAATTTTGTGATAGACAACATTCCTATTTCTCAATTCCTATATTCTGAGAATCATCGTAGCTTGGAGGTACTCCCAACTCACCGGTAGGGTTCATGGCAGTTTCGTGGTATCACCCAAGATGTACGTCTACCAAACCACTCACGTACTTGTAGGATAAAATCCCACAAAATCTTATGTCTTGTGGAACCGGCATAATCCAAAGTTGAGACCACATTTAGGATGTTCTCATAGATATCCCTCCTTTTCATTTTGTTCAACATCCACAACCATGCTGCACAAATTCCTAGTGCTTTTGTGATCCATTTGCAGGATGTATTCAACATGGTGATGGGCCTCCAGTCTCCCACTTTCATCCTGGATTACCTTTTGGGAAAGAGTTTCATCAAGCTAGAATTGTCGTCCTCTATAAGGGCTCCCTTTTCAACCGTTCACCATGTCAGTAAGATCCTGGCCCCAAAACATCTCAGAATTCCCTGTAAAATTCCATCGTCAGACCATCTGGCTTGGCTGACTTGTCCACCATGTCCTTTAATGCATCCTCTATCTCATCGATGTCGAAATGTCTAGCCTGCAAGTTCCTTTGGAAATCTGACACATGAGAAGTTAGGCCATCCATCAGTGCATTAATACTATCTGACCACTCCTTATCTTGGAATGTTGCTTCACCAACTATAGAGATCAGTTCCTGCTAAAACATTGCCACACGATGTGCCAAAACTTGGTCGTGAGACTACCCTGGGCATCTTTCACCTGCCGATCTATCAAGTCCCTCTATTGATTTCTCTTGATGGAGTGGAAAAATGATTTTGAGGGGAAGTCTCCAAGAGCCAACCATATCTGTCTGCTCTTAATACACACATGTTCGGCTTCTGAGATTTCATGTTCATGTGTGGCCAAGTTTGTCTCCACTAGCATCGTAGCTAGGATCGAGTCCTTGGGAGATTTAATTACGACTGCCCTTAGTGATTCATGGACGTGAGTAAGGGACCCCCTCTTCTTTTACCTATGTTGGCAATCAATATCCTTGGCTGCAGATAGTGGCACCTCCTTATCATTCTGCAGAGCTCTTTGGAGGCTAAGATCTTCTTATTAAATTTGAACGGTACAAACCTGGATCTATCTAACTTTGCATGGCACAGAGAATTCCCACACTACTGGGACATGATCAAACATAGAGTTTGAGGATACACACTTGCTATAAAATGGTCCTTGCATCCACCAAGCATCTTCCAAGATGTAGAACCTGTCCAATCTTCCTACTCGAAATTCATGGCCTCTTCTCCTATTGCTCCAAGTGTATTGAGACAACCCCTCGGTAATTAGTTCTCCTGCATCTACAAGATCGCGGCTTACACAGAGCTCTTCCCATGCATCACGCTCCACGTTAGAAATTACAGCAACCGAATGAGTTCTTCTAACCTAGACTCTCTCCGTGCAATTCCAATCTCCACCTAGCAGCAGCAAGTGGTCTCCTTCCAAGACTAAATTCAGAAATTGCTTTCCTGCAAGATGAATTAGGAGCATCAACATAAGCAATCCTAAACTGAAACTCTTCTCTCAACACTGCAATCTGCACTACCCACCCCTCCTTATTTCTAAAGATTTCCTTGGGATAAAACGACTTTTGAGCAAGCACTACTACTGACCCCCCTCTCCCTCTACTTGGACACATTAGGGGAGAAATGGGGTCTCAAAAGGGCCTCCAATTACTGTTTCCTAATTTCAAGGGATTAGAGAGGGATTTGAGGTGTACCAATGAGAGTGCTTCTTTATGTGGGAACTGGTATGTTGTCTTGTACAAAAGCACATGTTGAGCATTTATGGTTGGGGAGACCTCTCACCCATGGTTTAGACCCATGGTCCTCCCTCCTAGCCATTGATATGATCTCCAATCCAAGGGTCACATTCAAATTTATGGTAGAGCACTCCTAGCCATTAGATCAATTGGGTAAATCCAAGGGAGGGGATGAGGGGGAAATGTGCTTCAATCTGCTCCATGGATCAAGGGGTGGTTCCAAGGGAGGAGATGAGAGTAAAATGCGCTTCAATCTGGGCCATAGATCAAGGTGTGGAGCCAAGGGAGGGGATGAGTGCAAAAGGCACTTCAATCTAGTCCATAGATCAAGGTCAGATCCAAGGGAGGAGGTGAGAGCAAATGGCGCTTCAATCCAAGCCTTCCAACAAACGTGCGCTTCAATCCGAACCCTTGATCTTGGATCTTCATCTCGACCATCCAAAATGTGCCTTCATTCTAGCCCTCCAAATAGGCACCTCCATCTTGGCCATTGATCTTGGATCTAGATCAAGGGTGCACATGAAAAGGCACCTTTTCCCTCTTAATGAGGCCTCCACAAACTCAAACCTTGCCCCCCCCTTGTTAGATCTTGCCAACTTGGAGCCCACCAACAAAGCCATCCTAGGTCTTTGATCCATCCACCACCCATCTCCATCCAAAGGCCAAGGTTGATCAATTTCAAACCATGTCAATTGAGTAAATGCTAAGGGGCCCTTAGCCCATGGGTTGCCATAGTTATTCACTTGTAATTAACTTAATCCATTTCTTAATCAATTTCTTATGAGGCCCTTTTGAGACCCCAATTCTCTCCTAATGGTTCGCAAACATTGTAACCCAATTGATGAAAGGAAACCCACCAATTATCCTCACACCCACATTTCACTTCTTGGAGCAAAATCACACTTAGTTTCTTGCTTCTAATTACTAATAGATTGCAGCATCCCCTCATGTTACAAGACATCAAAGACACTCTCGAGAACCAACCTTCACTCCTATCCCCCCCTATCATTGATGCGTAAAGGCCTTATAGGCATCTTTAAGGAAATTAAAGTAGTTCTCACTGCCTGCATTCGACCCTTTCACCACTTCCTTGATGCGTTTTGAAAGGCTCCTAAGATGTACTTGTGTGTTTCTCTCCGTCTTAGTCTCACCCCTTGATTTTTGCTTATTTCTTTCCCCAAAGGCTCTCTTTTAGGGTTAGCTCCTGACTTCACCATTGAGTGAAACCCCAGTTGCCAACTTCTCTTCTCACTCGCCATCCTCTTAGGGAGAATCTGTTCTTGGGACTAAACCTATGTACTAGGCGACGATAGACCTTGCTTGTCTTTGGCATGTGTAGGATCCACAGACTCGAGCTTCTCTGGTTTGGTTCTTCCCTTTTTCCCCACTGTTCTCCACTCTTTTGGACTATGCGACGTGAGAACAAGCTAGGCGAGCCTTGTCGAAATCATGTGGGATGTAGTGAATCACCTGATTGCATCCTATCCCAGATGATCCACACCCTTCTTCTACCTGTTGGAAGTGTAGAAGCCGGAGGTATTTACAACACCTTGCCCAACGCTGTCGTGACTTTCCCCAATTTGTTGCATAGCCATGGTGGGAGATTCAAAAACTCCACCCAAAATGGACAGTCATGTAACAAGAAGCAATCCACGTTGATCCGTGCAAGCACCAACACCAGGCACCCAAAAACTAGAATGCTCTACCCACAAACTCGTTGCGAATAGCTTTCAAGACGCATTGTAACAGAATGAACCCTCTACCCAAGAACCTTACCGAGTAACAGTTACCTATGAGCTCGCATTCATACAACATAAACTCTCGAAAGTCTTCCAATGATATCTAGTGAAGATCCTCCTCTTCATAAATTTTCCAGCTCGGATTTCATCCACCTCCAACTCGCACATAGTTTCGTGTCTTTTGCCAGCTTCGAACCAAGGTTTCTATTTTGCCTCCTTTGCCCTTCTGGCTGTCTCTGCCAGCACGATCTCCTAACAACATCAATGAAAACTCCTCTTGAGTCTTCTTTGTGCACACCTCGACGTATGATGACGTGCCTTTTGAATGATCAATCTCTTCTTCGGGGTTGTCGATTGGTTCCTTCGTTCCTTGAGCCTCAACGATATCCTTCTCTGCTTCGACCTGCTGTGCATACCCTTCATCTTGTCTGGTCACTTTGGTCATGTCCCTTGGACTAGACACCTATAGACTAGCAGGATCCCTTCTTGGTCGCTTCAACGAAACGCATGAATCCCTTGGATGTCCTTGCCGTGTGTCAACCATGCACTCAGCTCCTCAACCATGCGCGTCTAGATACATAACTTGGTCGTGGTTTCCATGATAGCCATAACCCAAAGCACGATTATTCAACCACCCTTAGGGAGGTTTCACAAACAAGCGCCGAACATTGGACCATGGGCCCTACATGTCCGACGATTAAGGGGGAGCTTGGGCACAAGCACATTCTTAAAAGGGCGCCAGACAAACCTATAAATCTTGAAAATCAAGGAAATGAGAAGTGGCCAAATGGTTATCATCTACTCCTGACCGCCTCCAAATTTTTTTGGGCGGCCTTGGACTGCCGCCCAAGGATAAATCCTCTTATTCGGATGCAACATAAGCATGTCCACTCCAATTGGTGAAACCATTTGAGGGTGGACAATCGAAATGGCGGCATGCTATTTGGGATGTAATTTTGCTATTTGTGGATGTCATTTTTGGTGGGATGTTGTGCATCCTACATCGCTATCGAAAACGTATGTGAGTAATGCACAAACATCTGATTCTGAGCTAGAAGGTGCTTGCAACCTGCAGAGAAAACGTGGCATTGGACGTGGAGTCTGGACGATGGATCAGCCCTCTGCTGCAGTATGCATTAACGGAGTTGCCTGTCGTGACTCGTGATTATAGTCCTCGACTTGAAGAAACCGGCCCAGATTGAGCCTTCTCCATCAATGTGAGCGCAGCGTGCGCCGTTGGCTGTGTTACTGCCCAATCGGATTCAGCACTCGATGAATTGATCATTGTCGATTGTGGCAGGTGCTCGCTTGAGACTCGAGAGTCGCTTCTGCTAGGTGGATTATACTGAATTTCTGTAGAAACATAGAAACTTGTCCGCATCACTGGAGATTTTGCCTTGCAAGTTGCCCCCCAAGTTCCAACTTTCAAGTCACGACTCACGACTCACACCTGCCGGGTCTCGATGTTCGAGTTCTAGATCTTCAATGTCTTCCGGCGAATCTAAACGCCGTTTCGAGGAGCAGAATCTGACATTTGCTGTGTCTCACACGCGCTAACGATGAACGCAGAGGCGAGTGGCACGGAAAGCGCCTGGCTGGCCTATTGGAGGGGTCCTCCATTGAAGTTGAGGCTCCATCCATCTGATGACTCTATCGTCTGCGTGCTGGAGGCTGGAACCTCGAGCGTCATCGAACAGTTACTTTGAGTCATACAAAAACACCGAATGTTTTCAAAAATGAGCTTTTAGACAGGTGATTTATAAGCATCGAACCACACGTAAATAGACAAAGAAACCGAGTCGATCACATCTCCTTATTTAATTTCATTATCTAATGTCGAGAGCACGTTGGGATTTGACTGCAGTATGCGTTATTCCGAGCAACGGGGAACATGAAAAAACTTTAAAACCCAATAGTGTCAAACTTTTTCCCCAAACATTTAAAAACCTATATTTGCAGATTTTTATTAGGCACAACTTAAATAAGGTAGACAATTCCAAATTTTTTTAAAAGCTAGGTTAGACGATAAATTTTGCAATTCACCTAATATTAACCTCAACTTTTTGTAGACACTCACATGAAAACACATTGTTTTGGGAAATACAGCCTAATCAAGCCAACTTAGCTTACTTGTTTTGGAAAATACAGCCTAATCAAGCCAACTTAGCTTACTTTGGGAGCTAAGTTTTTTTATTATTTGTATTGAGGTGCCGCCAAGCCCAGCTAGGGGTTGAACTCACACACACCCACCCGTCGTAACCACCAGGCTATGACCCCATAGGCAACTTTGGGAGCTAAGTTAGAGTCTATATTGGATTCATCTTTATACATCATGGAACCCAAACAACCCATTATTAACTACCATTTATTATAGCTCCATTAGTTGGAGCTATTGTTGGAGTCTATACGAATTCATCTTTATACTTCAAGGAACCAAGACAACCCGTTATTACCATTTCTTAAATTTCACTCTACCTAGCTTAGACTACAACTCCGAATTTACCTCTCGTTTGTTATCTCAAAAACATATAAGAAGATGACATCATCCAGTATCTATGGATGTGCACCTTTTCCATGCGCTTGTTAGATTCCAAGGCACTTGACTAAATCATTTTCTTCGACCTCCTAACCATCTTGAGGAGAGCAAGCAAGGGGTTTTGGATGGAGATCGCCTTTTCTTTAGCTATAATCAGAGGCTTGTTATTAGTTCAAAACAATTCCTCACAGGTATGGCATACAAATTAGCCTTCTTAACAAGTTGAGTTACATTCATAAGGCCTACCGTTAAGTTAAATTTATATTAGTGTAAATAAGTTAGTGGTCTGACCAGTAGATAAAGTTAGTTCCTGATAGAGTATGTTGTTTTGTTTTGTTAGTCCATGTGTGGTCTATAATTGATCCGTGAACAATTGTTGGTTGGTGAATTAATTGTCAAATTTTTATTTGTCATGAACGTATGTAGGTTTTTAGCTTTATTGTTGAAATTTTTATAGTTAATGTTCAAGTCTCCTATGATTATTGTTGGTGTGTTTGGTTGTAAGGTTGAAAGAATTTTTTATAGTGAATATAGAAGTGTAGAAGTGGATGATGAAGGAGAATTGTATACATTTATTACTGCAAATTTGTCCATATTTGTGCTTTTGAAGGTAGTTAACAAGCATTCGCAACCTTTGTTTTGTATGTATAATTCTTCTTGCAATTGCCTTTCATTTTTGTAACATGTTGCAATCCCTACTCCAAATAATTCATTTAGAGCAAGCATTGTGAATGTAGGACGAACAATGCCGCTCATGTAGTTGTGTTTAAATGATCATTTTTGTTTGATTACTATTGCAACTGTGTCGCTTTCGCTTAAAAACTGGGGCAACACTCGTTGTGCTCTATCGACGTCAGCGAACACATTTACAACACTCCATGTAAGCCGAATTGGCTGTCATATCTCAACTGTCAAATTTGGGCAAATGGTATTCTAATAGAGACTAAGCGTACTTCATCAACGTCATTAAGTTTTGAGGTGTAAGTTGATTTAGCAGACATCTTCATGTTTTTGGAACATAGCAATGGTACTTTATTAATGTTGATGTCTCTATAGGAAATGGAACAAAGAGAATGATTTGACGAGTGGGAATCGGTAATACTAATGCCATTTGTTTGCAAAAAAATATTCATTTCCTCCTTTACTTTGTGTATTTTTTACTTAAAGTTTAATGATCCACAACAAATACATGGGTGGGTTGGAGTATCTAAGATTTTATGTGCATATTGTTGTTGAGGAGTTATTTTATTTTGCTTTCATTTGCGTAGAGAATTTTGACCAACCATGCCTGGGTTTGGAATTAGTTCTTTGTTTTGAATAGTACCATTTGAAAATAAAGTTCTTCTCATTTTGTAAATTTTGTTGATAGTTACTTGTAGTGGATATGTACTTTCCAAATCATTGCTTTGTAGCAACAATGCCATATCTTCTGCGCATAATGTTGGATTTTGCAGAATAAGACTTTGCAATAAGTTCTCATCTTTTTCCATCCATACATTATATCTATGTTTTTGTTGGAGATGACATAGTGGAATAATTGTGGATACATCATTTGACTCATCCAAAAGTAAGGCTTTGGTAAGAGCTTGTTTTTCTTTCCCTATACTAATTTTCTTACTCAACTTTATTCCATTGTAAAACATAAAAGTGAACGATGTTCCAAAGATGGCATGAAAACATTGAAGTATATCTACAATGAGTGCACGTGAAGTTGAAGAGTTTTCTACTAAGTTTTGTATGTTTTTCTTTGTTATGATTGCATTGTTGCTATACATACTCAACTTGTGCCATGGTGTATTTGCTGCTGTTGAAGTCAAGCAAATGTTCTCACGAATATAGTTAACAACTTTTCGTAAGTTAGAGAAGGGTAGAATTGGAGGAGGCAAAGAAGTGTGTTTGTGTTTTTTGGGTAATTGGATGTAAATTCTTCATTTGTCCTTAGTTGCTTCTCTTGAAGACATTCGAAACTATTCATGTTGTGGCTCTAACTAATGTAAACCAAGGTAATTCAATAATTTAAGATGAAAGATGAAGAAGTAATGTAAAATGAGTGAATAATTTCATAACACAAAAGTGGGCAATATGCATTATGGAAAAGAGTCATACATCATGCATTTGCTTGAAATGCAATAATAAAGCTAGAACTATTTATTGTAAAGCTTCCCGTAGGTTTTAGCATCCTAAGCTTACTTCGAGCCATCATGAGATCTTGCTCATAAAGTTCTACAAAAGGGACCCGAAGGCACAGTACAATGTCAATGTATGGCCCACGAATATGCACGGGAACTTGCTCTCCACCACATTGCACAATCTCAATTGTCAATGAAGGAATTTGAGCAATTGCTTGAGCACTCTTGCAAGAAAAGCAGTATGGCCTAAGAAGATCTCGGCTAACACGAACTCCGCCACAAGCCTCACAAACATATTCTAGCAAATCAGCATTGATGTTTGTGACGTGAAGAGTACCAAAGACCTACAACAAAAGAAGACAAAATAAGTAAAAGTTAAAAGTAAATTAACTTAAATCTATATGTTTGTACCTGTGTTCCATAGCCACGACGAGCCACTTGGCTAACAAATGATTGCTTAAGGTCGTATTTGGTTGGTCCTTTAGGAACCTCCACCAAGATGGTGAAATCGAACACACAAATTGTTCCTTTTGCCTTTAGGAATGATACATTCTTCAAGACATACATAACAACTCCTCCTTCATTGAACTCTTGCACAAGTTGAGTAAGATTTGCCTTTCTTTCTTTTACAAAAGACAACTACAAACCCAAATATAGTATTTGAACCTTGTTTCAGTTAAGGATTTACTTAAAAAGTGAATACTAAAATAACATCAATAAAAGAATTAACTTGCAACAGCTCTGTCTTTACCTCTTGGTCCATCAGCAACTATGATTTAGTTTGCCATCCCCTCATCACTTGCAACTTTGATAATAACTATTGCAAGTGTCCCCATGACATTAGAGATTGACAATTTTCCAAAGTTGATATTCTCTATGGCCTCTCTACAGCCCAATGGACATAATTGTGAATGAAGTTGTCAGGTTCTAAACGAAGGTTGCCTTCAAAAGGTTCTCCTCTAATGATACAAATACTAGCATCAACAAGTAGAGAGAACTTTGAAGTCCCACCTTCTGTTGGTCTTTGTCATAATAGTTGCTCCCTCTATTCTATTAGATTCACCAATTTGCAAGAAGTTGACAAATTGATGAATCTGTGTAGAGGGAATGAGCAAGGTCACTATATATGAACAAAATTTGTTAGTTAAGTTCCCTTTCAAGAAGGTTGAATACTTTGGATTGATGACCTTGTAAGTGTCATACTTGCAAAGAAGTTTTCCCTTAAAGACAAACCTATATGGTGCACAATCAGATAGTTGGGTAATGCCTAGAGAGACCAAAGAATTACCACCCCCCACAAAGTTTTCTTAGGATGGCACAATGGCTTTTGCACTACATGGGAAGTTTTGTGGTAATGCATTGTATGAATTTACTTCATCATTTTCTTTCTTTGATGCATGTTGCTTGCTTGCTGCAAATGCAAGAATAAGCTTTTAAGTAAGTAGCAAATACTCTAATTACATAAGAAACTCATGTAATTTTTTGTAAACACTTTACTTGAATGGGTGAGGTAATTATTTTCATATCACAAGTGTAAGTAATAGAAATAACATCTTTCTAATTGTACATAAAATTATTTGTAACATAAAGTAACATTGGGAGGAAATTTCAATGCCAAGATTATCAAATTTCAAAGCCATTCAAACATAGGCTCTTCTCAACGATACATAATATGTTGAAACTTAAGAAATAAAAATATTTTATAGGCCATAAATTGTTCAACTAGAATCTAAATCAATTCAAACATAGTTTTCTCATCAACAATACATAATATGTTCAAACTTAAGAAGTAGCAAATATTTTGTAGTCCATCAATTGTTCAATCAGAATATGTTGATCACTTCAGTTGGTCCTTTTTTGGGTGGGCCTTTGTTTTGGACGGAACGGCTTGTGTGCATAGGCTTGCATGCACGTTGTACACGAGATGTAATAGTTGATTTAAAATTAACATACTCTGGCTTGTCTCATATAAGCTTTTTCACTGAATACAACAAAACAAAACAAAAACTAATTACATGTTGCCATTTCCAATGTCATTTTTTAAATTTAAATGATGCTTTTGTCCCAGGCGACCTGATGCAACATTGTGCCTCTTCTTGGCTGAGGATTCCCTTTGGTATGCAGGCTTCCATTTTCCTTTGAAAGCTCTCTCAAAACTTTTTTCTTCGGCTTCAATTGCACCCTCCAACTTTAGACTGTTCACTTTGGGGGTTACAATGATATCTACTTCTAATATGAACCATTGAAATGGTTAAGTGCTAGAAAGTTTATCTCAATTATCTTTGTTCTTTTGGATGTTTGACCATTGGAAGTGATCTAAGGAATTTTTTAGTCTTATCTTTGGAGCACTATCCTATAGTTTGACAGTTTTGGTAAATGCTCACGATGCATTTATGATATATTTTGAATTGATTATGTTTGAATGCTATTTTGTGAAGGAATAGACACTACCTTGTAAGAGGTAAGACCTTCCTAATGGCTAACATGAGTAAGATAGATGGTCATTCTTTCCATACTTGGCAAACCAACGTCAAGTTCATGAAGAAAGGTCTATGGAATATTGCTTGTGGAAAGAAGAAGAAACCTTCAACAAGAAAACATGAAATAGCATGGACAGTGAAAGATGAAAAGGCTCTAGCAATTATTGCTTTGGGTCTTATTGATGACTATACTCATCACATTGATGGGAAGGACACTTCACATGATGCATGGAAGACACTTGACAAGATATTTGGTGCCAAAGCTAAGCACTCAAAGATGAAGATACTTATTCACAAAATATTAGAATGCTTTTGTGGAAAGTCCACAGCCACATTGTGGAAGAGCTTGAAGACAAGAAGAAGATCAAGGAGAATAAGGAAAAGAACTACATCAACAAAGGTTTCAACAATGGCTCCTACTACAACTCCAAAGAGAATGAAGCATATCTTGCTGAAGGAAGAACTCCATCAACAAATGAAGAATCAAACTTTGTGGTAGAAGATAAAGACTATGCCTTTTGAGCACTTTGTCTTTTAAACTTTATTTATCATCACTTGGTCAAATTTTGAGGTTCTCTACCTAGAGTAGTACTCCAAAAAGAATGTTGCGTGTTTTTTGTCTTTTGTAAATCACCTCTTGTCACCATATGATGTAGGCCATGTGATATGTATTTACCCCCATGGTACCTCTTGCAAACATGAGAAACTAGGTCCACACAAAGGCCTAAGATTCATCCTTGTACATGCAAGGGAGATAACCATTTATGGGGTTCTATCTTATTTTTGTAAACCTTGACCCTTGGGCACCTTTGCTAGCATGAGAGCCTAGCCATAGATTTATCCTTGACCACCATGAGATGGCATGAGAAACTATGTGACTAGATGTATCCTTGACATAGCAAGAGGCACACCCTTGAGGGGGGGTATGTTGGCATATGTGTGATCAAGGGCTTGCTAGAAGCATGCATGCATCCACTAGCAGTCATATGGTTGTGTGTGTGTGTGTGTGTGTGTGTGTGTGTGTAGAAGAGGCACACTGTAGTGCCATAGGCCATGACACAGGTGATGATGTAATGCAAAGCCCCCCACATGGGGTGGTGCCTATGATTGTGGAGTTCCTATGATTTAGGAGCTACCTCCTTTTATGTAGGAGAGGTGCCATTGATTTAGGCCACCCTCTTTCCATTTCTATAAAAGAGGGATTTCCCTCTCAAATCAATAGAACACCCATTTGAATATCTCATGTGTTCTCACTCACCTCCATGATGAAGCTATCCTCTCTCCCCAAGTTCCAACAGAAACGTGGGTTCGTCTTCCATCTTCCGAGGCAAATATTCTACATTGAATAGAATATCTACTTCAATATGAAGGGACAAATTTCCGCCGTTGCATTCTGACGAACTCCCTAAAGCACATCTATTTCTCTGTTTAGCTCTACAAACACCCAGCAGCAATAACACCATATTCCATTCCCTCCAGCCTATTGATACTCTGCTACCCTCTAGGTTGTTGATTTGCAGGTTTGGAATGCCAATATTCCTTCTCCAAGATGCCTCCACTACCCGGGTGCAACACCTTATGATCACTGCTGCATCGTAATTGTAAGGTGCAGGTCATATTGCAATCGCGTCTGATGAGTCAGGGATTCTAATGTAAGCGAACCACTCACCACAAGATTGCGACACATACATTTGGAAAACTTCTTTGAGACACACAATTCTTGGATCTTACTACTTGAAACTCAAAAACCCCTTTGGAAAGCATCATAAGCCTTCATGGGCAACTACAAAGATTCACCACAAGATTGTCACAAATACATTTTGAAAACTTCTTGAAACCCCGAGAGCACAACCTGATGCATTGTTTATCAATTTGGTATCTACATTTAGGGGATTGGGAAAAAAGGTGTTGCATGGTGTGGTATCGTGCCATGAGCATAATTATGTAGGTGGCATTGGCATCCAAATCTAGGAAACCATAGTATTTGCATTTGCACATAAGGGCAATGGTTCTCTATTCAAAGTTCCACAAACTACTCATGGCTCCTTTTCCAAGAGAAGTGCTACATCACTATCCCAAGATTTTGTCCACTGCATGGCCCAACTTTTCTCAAACATTTTCCTTAGTTTGTGTGGAATTTTTTTGTTCCACTTAATATTTTAGGTCCACTAAAATCTTCATCTTATCATAGTCAAACATTAATACCCCATACACTGCTTTGGTATGCAATTCTTGGATCTTGCTATGTGAAACTCAGAAAACCCTATCAGAACATGTTAGTTCGTCATGGACTTTCAAACTTCTCAACTCTATCAAAACACTGCTACCAATAGTTTTAAACCATCCGAGAAATTAGAAATCTCTATTATAGCTATCTTTAGGTCACCAACTATGCCACATCCATCTTAAAAGCTACTTCTTGTCTAGCCAAATGACTAAGACTACTAGATAATATAACAATGTAAAAAGTATTCCCTTTAAATCTTAAAGATTAGCCCTATAAATTTGAGCTAACCAGCACCTAGATCTAGAATACAATCTCTTTGTACCTTAACCCAAACTACATATCCTTACATAATCATATAATCAAAATTTGCTTATTCACAGATACATTGGTACCCCTTCCATATAATAATTCTTGATCAAATTTTAGCAATGCGGATCAAAATCTAGTAATGCGAGTAAATAATAGAGTGAGCAACTCGTACATCTGAGTGACATGGAATGTAATGTTAAATTGGAATATGCATCATGCAAATGGCACATAAGAATGGAGTATACACCCAACCCGGTAAAGCCCATTGTAAGATGCAATTCGTGAACTATTGCCAACAATGCACTATAAGTGATAGTGAATAAAAACAGAAGAACCTACATATATCCTCATTCTTTTTGTCAATACTTTTCCATTAATGATAGATCCCAAATTTCCTCACTCAATAACACAATATACTCCAATCCAATATTTGGAAATTACACGTCTTCAACTCTATGGAAAACCTATATACTAATCAGCCCATAATAGCTACCCATAGATATGCATCCCATAATGCTTAAAATAGTCCAAGCAAGTGTATACCCTTGTGCTGGCACATAAGACATCATACATAATACAAAATCTATACATCCTTGTGTAATCATGTCATGCCTTGAATATTAGGTGGATGTAGAAACAAAAGAGAGTCAAGAGTTGTGTAAGGGGTTGAAGTATAAGTGGGTGAGTGGTCTTACAACACCGTGTAATATTCTAACTACTAGGTCCATGTAGGCACAATAGAGAATTGCTAGTTGTGTGTGGGAAGTTTGATTGCACTCATGGAATATGTTTTTTGTATGTTGTCTTAGTTTCCTCATTCATGTGTATTTGTGTGATATAGTGCTTAAATTGGCAGGATCCATATACCCATCAAGAGTTCTGTCAAGGGTCTCACATTCTCCTCAATAAGTTCTTTTAGCACATAAATGAGATTAGGTGACTCCTTGATAAGGTTATATCTATTGAATTTGTTTCCATACGACTGTACCCCATGCTCCCCTTCCTGAGCCCTTTCTCTAGTTTTTTTTTTGCTTGTAATAGAGTTAAGATTACATCCTGTGTCTTATACTTGATGAAGCATTCAAGAGAATCATGGATGGGAGAATGATTTGCTTCATTGACCTTAGGATTTTTGTATTTAATCAAATTTCCTTTTGTAACATTGAGAGGGGTATTGAGATTTAAAGTATCTTTGTCCATCCGTGACATGTTAAACTGATCTAGTTCAAGTCTAGTCCTAGCCCCAACTTTTGACACTATTAGAGCTTATCTTCTTGAGAGTCTTTGATCTACAATGGATGATAGGTAATGGATATTCTATCTCATTTTAATATTCTATATGAGGTTCTTCCTCTTTGTCATAATGCATCATTAGGGATGGATGAAGGATGGCTATTTGATGGTTCCTCTTACATTTATTATAAGGGGGAAAGGAAGTCGAGGCCTCAATCTATTAGAGCTCCATAGGCTTGAAGCTCCTGCTCCTCAATATATTATGGAATGGATTAAAACTTCTAGAGGTAAACAAGTAGTCCTAATAGGCTTTCCTCTCCACTACTCTCCCCTACACTTCCCAATGGCTGATCAAGGAGAGGATTCTTTGAGGATGAGGATGTTAAATACTTCTAGTTCGGTCATGACATCTCTACTTGAGTTCTTTCCTTTGAAGACTTTCTAGATATTTAAGATTGCTTGTCCTAGAGGCATCATATTTAATATCCTCAGTTCTTGTGCAGCATAAGAAGATCATTTGGCGAGCATTTGGCTCCCAATTACACTGGCTTGGGGGCCCCAAAGTCTTACTTTTGGATTGTTCCCTAACCCTAAACCCTAAATCCTAAGCCCTAAAGCCTAAATCCTAAACCCTTGTGTAGCAACTACTTCAATTGGGCAAGCTATCATAATTCTCGAGAAATGGGTTGATTGTGGCTATCACAGACATCCAATTCATGATTTCATCATCATTTGATATTTTTTTTTGTGGCACTTTTTAGTATGGTCTAATGTTGTGTAATACTCATCACAATACCTATATTTGCTTGACTTTGTCTTCCATGAGTCAAGATCAACCTTGATTTTCTATGATTCTAGATCAAGGTTTATCTTCTATTCTCTAATAAAGATGAACATTGAACACATTGCTTATGGCACAATCATGAATTAGGTGAGATGCTCTCATAAAAAATCTTCCCAAATGGCAACAAATTCTTTGGACTATTTGGGACACGCATTACTACAAAAGCTAGAGTGAAAGAAATCCCAATTTGTATCAATTTGTTACAAATGTGTTGAGAAGTAGTACCTTGGTTTGGTCAGCAAAAGCTTAATGTTAAAATCTATCTTCTCCAAGGTGTCCTACCTTGGTTTGGTCAACAAAAGCTTAATGTTAAAATATATCTTCGCCAAGGTGTCCTTCCCTATAGTTTATAAAGGTCTCCAAAAATCACATTGATTCCAACAACTCGATTGAGAAATCCATGTTATGGATTTCAATTTTTTACATCCAAAATGTTGGCATTCTTCCAATGGGTGGTGATCTTGACAATGGGCATGGAAGAATCCTTAAAAGTGGCGATGGAACATTGGGTCATCCCCCGCTACCCCTATCTTGATATGGAAATAAGACCAACAATGTCACTATTCTCCAAGGATGTCTTGCCTTTTGGTCTTGTGTGGATGAGCTAGCCATGGATGCTGGTGTCAAGATTCTATTATTATTTATTAAGGAAATTTTGATGTTTCTAGTCCTTCCATTATATATTCAATATTAAGAGGTGAAGCATTTGAAATTTCAATAAATGTTTCTTTCTTAGAGGCCACCTCCTCCTTTTCTCATTGTCTAGGTAGGTTATCTCAAATGCCATTTTCTTCATGTTAAGATCTAAATAGTCTCCTAGATCGGGCAAGGAAGACTATGAGGAAATTGAGGAGGTTGAAGTATCATTGGAACCCTCATTAGGTTCATGTTTTTAAATTACAACCCTTTTCTTCTTCTTTATGAAACTCCTCTTTGGGAATCGAGTAGACATTGGATTGACAAATTTGTTTGAAGAGTTATTATACTCCTTTTTTGAGCCAACTACGATCTAGATAAGACATTTAGATCCTTGGTCTTAGTTACATCTCCATTGCAAGAACTTTTAGTGTTATAAAGGGTTTATTTATGTGATGGTATTATGTTAAGAGCTAGCAAATAATCCTTGATTGGATATTCCATGCTATTAAGTCACCATGTGCTAGATAATAAACATTTATTAGATATTCCACACTACTTAGTACCATGTGCTAGAGAAGACCCTTTATTAAGTATGTCACTCTATATTATAAGAGCAAAAAAATTGGAAGATTCACCCTTGTATCTTGTATCTTAAGGCTTATGTGGGCCTACATTTGATAGTAGTACAAAAAGCTAAGCAACTTGAGACCATTGATGAGATAAAGGTGGTTGAGCCAGAGGATATTTTCTTTGATAGGTTTAAGAAAGTTATAGCCAACCACCAGCACTTGCACATGGTCAAGTTCAGGCATTAGACTACCATGAAGCACCATGGATTGATGATGTATTTTTCATAGTTATCCTCACCTCATTAAAATGGGATGTCATGGGTATCTATAGCCCATGGCATGGCTACATAGGTGGCAACACAATACAGCCCATATCAAGAAAGTAGAACAATTGGTGCAAAAGTGATAGTACCAAAAGTGGAGAAATTTGAGATCATAGAAATGAAATTTCTGGTTGAGAGCTTCAAGAAACACATCTAGCAAAAATAGAGACATAAAGTGATGCAATAGAGTCTCGAATAAAAAGTTTGATATTTATATGCCTTCCTATCCAACCTATGGATGTATAGACTAATAAAGCCTTGAAATTTTTTACAGACCTCAAAGTTGAGGGGGAAATCAACCTCAAAACATTCTAAGAGAACATCTACTTGAAATTCCAACCAAGTGGTATGGAAGATTGACTCCTTAAGCCTTTTCGTACCATCAAGACCAATTATGATGTTTCACACATCTTATAAATTATGATGTTTCACAGCTCATATCCAAAAGATGTCATTGTATTTGTGCTCCAAAAAGAAAAAGTAACCGGTTTTTTGAGCTCTACGTACTTGTCAAGTCAGTTTTGTTGAATGCAATTCAACACTGCCAGATTTGAAAGTTTCTTCAACTGGTAAGATCTTTGCAATGTCAATACGCACCCCAACTGTTGAGAAGTTCACTAGGGAAGGATTCCACACCTGGTCTACACAAATGAGGTACCTCCTGATGCATCAGAAGCTTTGGAAGACTGTAAAAGAAGACATATCCACTGCACAAAATGAAGCCTGGAAGGGAAAAGACAAAGCAGCACTATCAGTCATTAGCTTGCACTTGGGTCCAAACATAATTCATCATATAGAGTCTAAGGATCTTTGCAATGTCAAGATGCACCCCAACTGTTGAGAAGTTCACTAGGGAAGGATTCCACACCTGGTCTACAGAAATGAGGTATCTCCTGATGCATCAGAAGCTTTGGAGGACTGTAAAAGAAGACATACCCACTGCACAAAATGAAGCCTGGAAGGGAAAAGATGAAGCAGCACTATCACTCATTGGCTTGCACTTGGGTCCAAACATAATTCATCATATAGAGTCTAAGGATCATGCCAAAGATGCATGGGATGAGTTCAACATAGTGTTGGTGCAAAAACCAGAAACCAAGAAATTCATCTTAAGATTGAATTCTATGGTTTGCACATGAGCTTCATTGAATCCATGACACAATTTGTCAACAAGATCAAAAGCATTATGACCCAACTAGAAGGCATAAATGCAAAAGTAGGAGAAAAGGATGCACTTGCAATCCTCCTTAAAAGCATGGCTGAAGAGTACAGCGCACTCACAACCACTGTGAAGAATCTTCCAGATCCAAAGTTTGAGGAATGTGTATCCTCTCTTCTTGAGAAAGAAAGAGAGTTGAAGGCATCAACATCGACATCTACATCAACATGCAACATCAATCTTGAAGAACAAGCATTGTTCAACAAAGCATCAATGAAATATGCTACAATTGCAGAAGGATGGGTCACTATCACAGTGACTGCAAACTAAAGAACAAAGTTAAGTGTCACCATTGCAAGAAGTTGGGACACAAGGAAGAAGATTGCAGATTGAAGAACCAGTAGGTCAACTATGTGGAGTCATCATCAAGCCATGAGCAAAATGATAACAACAATGTGTATTGAGAAGCAAAAGCCTTTCCACCTTTAGCCTATGTTCTTGTAATCAAACCTGACCACTTGCAAGTAGCCATGCAAGCACTCAGGGGAGGTATTGACATGTAAAAGCCACACTTGACCACCTTAAGTAGCAAGGTATTCACTAAGGGGAAGTGATGGATTTGTAACTCACATCGGACCACCTTGCAGTAGTCAATGGATCATAAGGGGAGGTGTTGAGATATGCTGCCATAATTAGAGGCAAAGGTATGGTGTATTAATGTATTAAAGTAGCCACCCTAGGATGTGGACTACATGATGTGAAGATGTGGATCAAGGACATCCACAAGGAGAGATTTGTTCAAGAGGATCCCACAAGTGTTGACTATTCAAAAGGCTCTCTCTATATAAGAAGCCTATCTCTTGTATTGCAACAACACATTGGAATACATTGAGTGTTGTCTACCTTATGTCTCTTTCATGGTTCTTCAATCCTCCTTGATCATCTTGCTCTTCATGTATATAGATTAGGAGAGCTTGGTCCCTCACTTTCACATATACTTGGTGGATTGAATCTCTTATCCTTTAGTATTGAGTATGTCATTTTATGCTTTCCAATAACCCTTGATTGGGAGTGCTCTCTCTCTCTCTCTCTCTCTCTCTCTCTCTCTCTCTCTCTCTCTCTCTCTCTCTCATGCATGGATACATGCGTGCACAATGCATGTAGGCACACACATCCAAACCCATCCACCCACACCACAAATCCACATAGACATGCTCATGCACACACGCACACACATATGCATGCTTGTGTATGCATCACACACATGCACACATTGTGTACGTGTGTGCATGGATGCCCACACGCATACACACGCATGTGCACATGGGTGCATGCACATGCGCACACACGCGTGCGCGCGCACAGAGAGAGAGAGAGGGGGGGGAAGCATTGGCACATGCATGCATGCATATGCACATCGACACATGCACCCACATGCACATATTGTTTACATGAAGGCATACAATGGATGATGTGCATGTTTTTGAAGATACCAATAACATTGTGCTCTTTGTTATTTTTGAGGTGTGCTCCATAGGTCGCGCATGATATTGTATTGATTATGTGCCCTACTTCTCATTAGATTCATAGGGTGCGCCACAACATGTGTAAAAGTTACACTTTATGTCCTCCCCTCAAGACCCATAAGGCAATATGAAGATGCAGATTACTTCCACAAGCATACAACTCTATTATGCTCCCAACATATGCATGAGATATTGCCACATATAGTCGATAATATTAAAGAAGGAAAATTCAATTATTGGGTAGGGAGTGTCGATTTCAAAGGTTTGATTATACCTCAACAATATTTCATATTTATTATCCCAATTGTATTTCATATCGATGATAGCTTTGTAAGAATATAGCCACAAAGTTAGGATGAATGGTGTTTGGAAAATGCATGAGAAGAGCTTATATAAAATTATTCAAACTTTATCATATTAAACACGTGTTTCTAGAGTATTGGACTCAGTAGCTACAAGCTTGCAAGTGAATGAGACTTTAATGTTTTGGAAGGTTTATCAACCTCATAATATTTCTTTCCTGGTGATAGTATGAGTATTTAACTAATTATAGAAGTAAGTCTTTGTGGATTGTGCAATATGCTTAGTCTAAACTTTAGTGGCCTTTATTTTAAGATTCCATTCAAATTTGCAACCTTGGGAATAGATATCATCGACTAAGCCTATATCATTGATTATGGTTACAAGGTGGCTTCTATACATTGAACTAGTGAATTTGTTTCAAGTCTTATCCAAGTGCCCTTGATATAAGACAATTTTTGAAAAACTTAAAAAATAGAAATCTTGGTTCATGTGACAATACTCATATCTAGCTCTAAATCTTCCTTGGAAAGTAAAATACAATTTACACTTGTTAATGCTATCTTAGAGTCGTGCAGAGCACTTGCATAAAGTGTTCAAGTTAAGGAGACCACAAGTGGTTATATATCATAAACCATCTTGCATTTTGGGTAGACTGCACGTGAAGGAGCTAGAAATGTTTGAAAGTTGAAAATCCCAAAATTTGTTTCCCTTTGAAAGACTATTCAAGTTGTTTTCCTCAAACATATGGACAATATCCTATAGTGAATGTTTGGTTTGAAATATGGGATTCAAGACGCTCGTGGGAGTGGTACAAAAGCAAACTTTACTCCTACTGGTGTCGATAAGGCTTTTTCTCACCTCTATTTCGTACTTGCTCTAGAGACTAACTTGCTAAAGTAGGTTGCTAGTTTTTTGCAAGTTGTAGGAGGATTGTTGCCAAGTAAATCCCTAACTTCTAGGATTGTTGCCATGTGAACCCCTAACTTCTTTTGGGGCTTCCTTGACATGGTTCAAGATAAGATCTATAGTAGTACATACAATGTTTGTGAGAAAAGAATGGATAAAGCAACCCTTGAATCTTTTGTCACGTATCTCCATTTTGGCGGTGATTAATTTAGCTTTTTGCAGCTCTTAATGCTGGAGGGGAGTTACTGGGGTCGCGTGAAGCAAGGTGAGACGCATTGTCAAGAGTTCTTAAAAATTAAAGACGAGCTAATAAAATACCAAAACTGCGAGTCCCGAAACAGGAGCTCAGCAGGCCGCAAGTTAATGCAGAGTTAAAAGCGGGTCAGCGAAGAGATAGTGAGTCTCATCGTATTCATATACGGGCGGGTAGAGCCAATGTATTCTAATAGTAGGCGTATGGGGGGCGGCATAATGGCATGGGGTACGGCGGGTGGTGGATGATGGGGCGGCGGCCGTTATGATGGGGCGTGGGATGCGCATGCAAAGTGCATGCGTGGAAGCGTGTTGGATACGCCACATGGGCCTTTCAAAACCCACCCCTGGGCCACCCTTAAAGCTAAACGTCAATCAAATCTTTCCAAATATTTCAACCAAGGAGCTCTATTTAGGATACGGACCTTTTCCTCAAACCTCGCTTCACCAGCAAGGGAAACACACCCAACTAAAACTCCTAACCTTTATTTTCGTTTTCAACATAAAGAATACTTTCTTGTATACCCCAATGTATTTGGCTCCACTCTCCACCTTACAGTAAGGCTCATTTCCCCACCCTCCATGCCCCACCACATCATTGGCTTTTCCCCAAAGTTTTGCTCCCCTATACACAACCAAGACCACTTTTGTTTGTATACTGCATATGAAATTGTTTTTTTGTTACGGAGCCACTCACAGCACCACCCCTCTATTTAAGGGGGGCCATATCCATTCATTGCTTGTAAAGATTACAACTCCTTAACACCCATAATTTCTTCTTCCTTTCTTGGTGGGACAAGGTGATAGGAAGTTGCATGATTATTTCTTCTTCCTTCAGCATTCTAGGCCACCCACATCATGGAATTAACAAGCTGGCGATGGGACAAGATCGTGCCGTGTGATTTTTGGCACAAATGCACACCAAAGAGATCTTTCCAAGGGGGTCTTTCCATGAAATCAGTATGCATAATTCTCTAGCATAATTGATAAAGCTATCATCTATAGTTAAAAAGTCAAATTACATGCTCCTTTCTTCAATCTAAATGTAAACATGACCACGTTGAAAAAATGGAAAGAAGGGCATCCAGAAAATAATTTTGAGTGTTTCATATCCTTCATCACATTCTTATGGACGTAATCCATACACCAACATTAATTAGCTAAAAGACCAAGCTTCTTTTTTTCAGTGGATTTCTAAGCTTTTGCTCTTAAAATCGTATAAAGATCCTATATCTTTCACACAGGGGTTAAATTCACTAGGTGAAAGCATATTCTGAGTAGTTTAGCTTCATGTTTCTAATCCTAAGAACTAGGGTCAATGCACAAGCACCTAAATATTAGGGCCCAAATCAGCTTATGTACATGAAAGTCGTGCCAGTACTAGCAAAGGACCTGAAGAAGGACACCTTAAGTGCTCCAATGCAAGGTGGGCTAATCCCTGATCTAAAGGTAGTCAACAATTGCTCTTGAGCTATCAAGTGGGCATTTTTGTGTAGGTGTGTCAAGATGGCTACAATTTTCTTACAAGGAATTAGTCACCATGAGGGGGTTTAGATGCCCTACACAATACCAAGTACCACCATAGAACTAGTCAAACTTGATGATGTCAACCAAATCGACCTTCCTTGTCCATAAATTTGCACGTGAGCCTAGGCTCGCAATAGTTAGTACGTGTGCAATTGCTCTTAGAGAAGCCCTCTCCTAAAATGTATGGGGTGAAAAGGATTGCATCAATCCCTTTTGTCCCCCATCATCGTGCTGGATATAGTCTAAATCACTTCTTTTCTTTACCCAATATCGATCGTTGTAAATTTACAACATATCCTTGGGTCAATTGCTTTGTTAAGAACCATGTAACATGTATGAGTAAGCCCATATTTAAAAAACATGGGAGGTGTACTATTAAGAAACCCTACATACGATAGATGTTCAAGGGGAATTTAGAAAACCACATGATTTGTAAATTTTGCATGGATAAAAATACCCTTTTTCTATATAAACTTACACTTTTTTTAAAAAAAAGTCCACTAAAAAGCCCCATATATTGTTGTAAATTTATCTTAAATTTTAAGTAAAACAACCCTTACATTTGAACCCATGTGGTATGCTTACCTATTTCTCAGTGAACCCTTCGGGAATTTAAAACATGCCACATAGAACAACCTATGAATTTTCCTAAAACTCATAATACTAGGATTCTTTTTGCAATCCAAGTTTACACACTGACATAAATTTAGTCCTAAGTTCCAGTTAGTATCCTCTTAAGACCTCAATATACAAGCCACATCTTTAAATTTTCCATGTTTATAAGTGCTTTTCTCTTTCCAAGAGAGATATTTCTTCTGTTTAATCTCTTCAATGTAATTATACTAGAATAGACATAATATTGAAAGTCAAGTTGTCAAAATAGACATACTACCAAATAATGTGCAACTTTACATGCTAGAAATATTTTCAGCATTCTAAACATGGCCTACAAGATATATATACATCTTAAGATTTATACCATAGCTGAAGTCCATCAAGGTGCCATCCTTATGGAAACATTGGTTCTTTCACGAGGGATCCCTTCCCTCTACCACCATTTCAAATGTCTTGTTTTAAAATTCCTTTGAGAATATATATTTGAAAGGCATACCCACTGGGCATTCGCTATTTGAGAACCCCATTATAGCACGTGCATTCAATAGACACCCTATGTACAAATTCTTATAAACTATATACATCCCTTGGCTTTGATATTATAAATTTAACCCTTCTATAGTGAACTTTTCACTTTTAAAAAATCCCTTGTGTATGTATAAATTGTGTAACTCCCCAAGAAAATAAAATCGCTTCCATAAACATATGCGATATTTCACTCCCAAGGCATGCTCACATTCTAATTCATCCAAACTATTATGATATGAAGGATCTTTCTTCACTGAATGAAAAAGAAAATGTTCACCTAGATTTGGAACATTGGAATCACTCTTAGTGATCCACAAAGTCAGAACCTACACCTCCATCATGGATAGCAGGGACAACCATCGTGAAATCCCTCCAACATCATCAATTACCACCAATGATTGATATAGTCCAATGTGTAGGAGTATTACTTTACATGACTTATGCACCAAGTTTGTGTTAGCATTGTTGAGGTAAGGGCTAGACTCGTCCATGATTAAGGCCAATATTTAAAGACAATAGCACATACTGTAGAAATACAAAGATTGGTTCATATCCTAAATATTGTAAGTGCTAAACAGCTTACAAGAAAAAGGGGTGACATGGATACAATGATAATTGGGACAAAAATATCCTTTACAAATGGGAAATCATTTCATATTTATTACTGTTTTCATATTAAGAAAATGTTATTTCATATGGATCTTTGTTTTAATAATTACTTCTTGGATTTACAATTGCCATTGGCTTCTTAGATTGCTAATTCACCATTGGTTGACCAAATGCACCAATTCGTATCCATAAAGGGTTTGACTTTTCATTTGATACATCACTCTCCAAATCTGTTGTCCCATTATCTATGTCCACTCTGCCTTCATAATCTCATTTTACAACAACATAGCTTCTAGCTTTGTATAGCTCTATACACATTATACAATTTACATGGTAGCTTGAAGCTTAAAGATTAACACAATCTGAGAGGATTGGCATCATGTTTAGTTTAGTCTCCCATGAATGTTACATTCTTGCGTGACAGATAACTCTCTAATTCCAACATGCATCACATATTTTGTAGTCATCAAGGTCATCAAAGATTCACATGTGATATGAGATAGCATAATATAGTAGAAATTCCAAAACATAAATCACAAAAACATCAATGTATCATCAAAATTCAATAGCATGAGATGACTAAAAGAAAGCAAGCAAGGGCTGAATATCTTGCATTTAGCAAGGGAAAATGCATTGGTGCAAAATTTATGAGTTCCACCATACATGCATATATTTTCTTGTGTATTTCATGCTTGACTCACTAATATATTTCTTTTATATAGTAGATGAAAGATACAAGCAAGATCCTCTAATTGATCATCAAAGAAAGAGATAAGAGAGGGGACTATAATTGGTTAACAATATTCACTAGTTTATGAGTAGTATAGAAAGAACCAAGCAATAAATTTCATTGCATGAAGACTCCTTCCCTAAGGAAACTAGATTGGTGCTTAAATGCTTGTTAATAATATCAATGTAGTTACACTTTTCAAAGAGCACAACATTGATTTCAAATGGACATAGTACAATGATATGTACTGTGAAGTTCAATATCAAAATTCATGAGTACTTTTCAATATGCTTATCTAGGAAGAAAGGCTACATTAGACATGTAAGTATGGATTTAACTAGTTAGGAAAAGGGAAGATTTTTAGATGTTTGGAAGGCCATCATGCTTAGATGTCAACCCCCAAAAATGATAGAGTGCCTCGGATTCAATCTAAACTAGTTGTCATTAAGTCTATATTGATGGACTTCACCAGTCCCATTTGTATTAGATAAAACTTGGATGAAGGACAGTGGTTATGATTTGAGTGGGCTTCAAATGGACTCATCATCAGCATCAAAATCCATCCTCAATCCCATGGGAGGGAGTCATAAGTCTTAAAGATAACAATAAGGCCGAGTTTTTGAGATTGAAGAGAAAATAAGTGCCCATTCTAGGGAGAATAGGCTTGTCAATGAGTTTTACAAGCTATTTTCATTAGTCCTAAATACCTTTGACTTTAGGAATGAAAGCCTATAGAATGGTGAGATTCCTCCCCTAGTGGAATAATTGAACTATTTCTTGAGGGTCGTCCTTAGAATGATGTAAAAATTAAAGCTATTGTAGGAGTCATCTTTTTACTTCATGTTCTGCTAGTTACATGCTAATCCAGAATCCTATGGGATTTGATTTTCATAGACGACTACTTTATATGCTTTGGTAGAATTGTAATTTTGATTTTCTAAACTATTAAGGTTCTTGACCATAGAGTAAAGATTTCATGAGTTAAGATTGTTGTAAAACACAATCATTTTTCTTGCTCCAAAAAAGAGTTGCAATGGATTGACAAATAGGTTGAGCTATATTATTAAAAAGGCATTGCCATATGTTCATAAGATCCACAAATGGGATGTGTCATTGATATATGTGCTTAGTACCTCTAACAACACTACTTAGGGAATGTATAACTTATGTCTGTGCTTGCCACCTATAACAAGGCTGACATTTAATATATGCATTCTTTCCACCTATTCAAATACAGAGAAGATTTGTCCAATAGCAAAGTTCCTTCAAGATGAGTTCAATTGTATATGTCAAAATGTAGCCGTTCACCCTTCCAAAGATTGAGCTATTGAAAAGGAAATGCATCAAGTGCAAGATTACAAAGGGAAAAAATAGATTAGAAATAATGGGAATTTTAGAAAAATTTATAGAAATATGAGGTGCTGGAAAGGCGACATACTAATGTTCTCTTACATGGAAGATAATGACCACAACTCAAATCTTTTGCATCTAATAAATTTTCTCCAAAGTCATAAGGTTTTGCCTTGGTAGGAAGTGGCTAAGGACAATAAGACGACATATTGGCAAACAAAAGCCATTGTCAACTTGTAAATGGGCATACTTGACAAGGCAAACAATTTTCAAAGTGTGATTTTGCATTATCATCACAAAGCAAGCACTTGCATTTGCGTACGTGTATGCCTGCGCACGTGCATGTGCACACATTTTTGTTTCCTTTCCTAAAAATTTATGCCCGAAAGAAACAAATTGAAGGCCGTTGTGAAGTTGAGAGTGGGTTCACTCAAATACATGACAAATGAAATTTGTAAAAGATGGTAACTTCTAAGCTCTGATTTTCAACTTCTAAGAGGACCTTCCAATTTCGCTGCTGAGAACAAGGAGGTTGCCCAGTGAGCAAGGGAGGCTACGGTCTTTGTGTATCCACCTGTGTCTATTGCTAAGGCTCTAGTCCAAGCTAAACCAAGCCTTAAAGGCTTCTAACACAGTAGACTGCTGGCTATTGAAGGTCAACTCCAGGTAGCTCTAAGCTGGATAGGCTTGAGGAGTCCTTGAAATGCGAACACGTTTGGAGTGACCTGCTCTTCCAGTCCAGCAACCCAAGGCTGGGCAAGAGATAGGGATTTTCACAAAGCTAGACTAGAAGGCAAATGTTGAATCTAGTAGCAGGTAGTTCAGCAGTCCACCATCATGGGGACATGATCGCAAGCTGCTAGTGGGGCTCACTAGCATACGGGGGGAAGCCCTTTATAGTGTGCAGAAGCACAAGATGTGTTAAGAGGCAGTTCCCACTCAGTGCTTTCCGAGCGGGAATACCATGAAAGGCCAAGGTTGGCCTTGTTCTCACTCGCCACCCTCTAAATGTAGGGGCCAAACCTTGGCATCTCTACACCCCAGAGCAGACAGCAGACAGAGGAAAGGCCTCTCCACCAGGGCATTAAGGGGCCAAGCTTCCATATAGCCAATGTCCTGCAGCCAACTCAGGTTTTTCCTTGTCAGTTGCACGTTCGGTTGCAGTTTACGTTGCAAGTGTTTCTGATTGGGTGGAGCGTTGCAATTCGTGGGAACGTTTTTTCTCAAATGCCAAAAAATGCCGACGAACGCTGCGTTAGCGTTCCACAGCATCAAGCGGGAACAAGCTCTTAAGTACTGGTCCTTGATCCTTTTAGAATAGGAATCTAGGAAAGGTTTATTCTATTCCACGTTGGCCTGATGATATTGGGAAATTTTCCTCAAGAGCCTGGGACGTCGGAGCGTTGCACCAAGAAGAGGTCTTAAACCATCGTAGGAAGAGAAGTGGAACTTGGAGTAGTAGTGGGAAATCAGCGACTGTTTTAGCTGCAGGTCGCAGGGTTTAGATCCTTTACCGACACACTCTATCTTCCCACATGGACCAGCTTAAGCTCAATGACGACTATCAACAATTGTAGTCCAATGTCGATTTTGGGCAGTTGATCTCCAAAGTTACCAGCTTCTTTAGTGGCTGGCGTTGACAATTATCTTATGCCTCCTCCATTCGGGTGCTTCAACGAATTGAGAGGCGAGCATATGTCGGGGGCTGAAGCTGGCTGTTGCTCTTCATGCGAGCATCGATGTTACAGCTTACTTCTCTGAAGTCACGAAGGCCAGTTGTACAGGGCGAGAGAGAACTAGACCTCTAAAACATTTCGTCCTCGGTCTGTATAAATCGCAGGAATTGTGCTCGAAGGCTCAGTGAGTTGGACATCCTTTCGCCCCTCTAAATTTTTCTGATGCATCAAATCCTGGATTGTGTGCATTGCTTATTTATTCCATGTTTGGTAACGACACTGGTTCCCCCTTTATTGCTTAAGTGAAAGTTGTGAGAATGGTTTTTTGTAGTGACGAGATCAATAAAAGGTCTTGGATAGAAAACAAGAGCACTTAGGGTGTTATACGACCTTGGACTGACAAGTATTAAGTCATACGGCTTGAACATGGACGAGGATTCAGACTCATAGAGTGCCCGATGGCATTGGACTATTAAAAAAACCAAATGTCTATAATATGGTGTTTTGAGACCAAAAATTCTAGGACTCAGAGCATCCTATGTTTACAATAGAGCATACTTAGTCTAGCTTATGATATTGTGACATACATTTGTTTACCTGTGAGAACGTTTGAGTAGGAAAGTTCCCCGGTTTGCAGGTACAAGTCAGAGCCCTACTGGTCGGAATCAGGTATAGCTCTCCCCTTCGGCAGAAATAATAGTGATAAATGGAAGCGGGGTTAGGAAAAACGCAGCAAATTTAAGGGCCTGAGACTGTTGTTGGAGGTATGGAAAGATATTGTGACAAGCTTACGATGACTACTTATAGACACGATCACTCGGAAATTGGGTGATCCCAGGTTCTTACAACTAAGGGTTTTCAATTTTGTAAGGGCCTGAGCCTGTTGTTGGAGGTATGGAAAGATCATGTGACAAAGCTTACGATGGGCACTTTCAATGGATAGATTGCACTCTACTTATAGACATGATCACTCGGAAATTGGGTGATCCCAGGCTCGTACAACGAAGGGTTTTCAACTTTGTATCTCTCGTGAAACTTATACCTACATTCTTTGTTTTAAGAGTTTTATTGATCACGAGCTGGATTCTTCTCTCTATTGGCCTTCGTCGCATCAGGACAAGAAAATTAAGGGGTTTTCACGGGGTTGATATAGGCTCTCTCTCTCTCTCAATCAATGCCATTCCACCATGGTCTGGGCTGGAGGATTTTCTCCAGAGGCTTCACTCAACTTTTAGCTATCCAAAACAGCTGGTGTGGGCGCCTAACAATTCTTCTGCCCGGGAGCACAATTGTGATGGGGAGCCTACAGCAAATCAAGAATAGTACTCTTTCGAAAGGATTGCTTCTGTTGCCAGAGCAGAAGGAACTCTTGCTGAGTGTTGATCTCAAAGGGAGACTTCGAAATGTCTGACTCAAAAGGGACTCTTCTAAATTTGGAGTTGGGTAATTGCTTTAGTGTGAAATGAGAAAAGTGTGCATAATAAATTTGCCTGAGCCTCAGTCCAAAATCCCAGCTGGGATTGACTTGCCAACGATAGAGAAACCCCACATCCCCACTGTTAAAAATAACTCCGTCATTACCGAAGTAACTCTTAACAATATAGAGAAACCCCACATCCCCACTGTTGAGAGTTACTCCGTCATTACTGGGTCTGTTCTCTCAATAGTCATACCTTCGACTGTGCCTGTGCTGTATGACACAGGTTGCTGGCATAAGTTTGTGCTTTTACGTGTAAAAGTACTGCATATATATAGGTGCGATAATTTATCATCGAATTTTAACAACTCCCTACAAAGAACATATAGGGTTGTGTTATGTACAGATCGAGGTACCAGTTGCAATTTTTTTAATGTTTAAAAATGTTGACCTCCCTCCCTCAACTTCATGCTCACATGAAAATTAACTTACCTTACATCTTGTCAGAGAGAGTTTACCAATTGAAAAACCTGGGTTCACCAGCATTTAGTACATAATCAGATATTATTGTGAGTAATCTGTGAATCTCTACAGCCTTGACCACTTAATGAGCAAATACAATATATTCTCAACCAGGATTAGGACAGGTTCCCACCATTACCCACCCTCACCCCTGCCTTTTCCCATACAGAAAGTGTATGAGTCAACAGCCATAACCTTGACTTCAATTAGAAAACACTTAAATCATCTCTTAAGATTTTTCCAAACAGATAACAGCAAAATATAGAGGCTCGCATGTGAACAGCCATTGCTCACAGAGAATTAAGCCTAATCGAAATTATAGCAAGGGCACATGACCAGTGTAAATATCTAATTTTGAAAAGCCTAGCAGGAATCAGTCGAATACCTTCACATATATTCAATAATTTGTAGGACTCCCTTAGAATCGAGTACAAATCATACCTAGACACTCATCATAGCTATTGCCTCTCATTAGAGAGCCTAATAAATATCATGCAAAATTGTTCCTTCTCAGGACTATGCCAGAGGCAGCTCACTGTGGAGTATTGCCTGCTGCATAATAAATAAAGAATTGAAGAAGGGAAACCAGACTAATATCACACCACCATATACTTGGATCCTCTCTACCCTCACATCTCCTACACTCAGTACAAAATTACCAGACACCTGGAAGGCTCAATAGCATTGAAAATCCAGGCATCCAGTGAACTTAGCTGTTCACACTCGTAAGTCTTCAAACACAGAACCACTCCTCGCTTATAAGAACTCATTTGGTGTTGCACTCAGTAAAGCCGTGACCAAGATTAACCCTTGGACTTTGTATCGTGTAGATGAGATTCGGAATCAAAACCGACGGAAATCAGGCCTGTGCTGTCTAATGCCTCAGCAGTTGCAAACACCCGCATTGATGGTGATGCAATTGCTGCTGGCTCTGCAACCAGAGAAGCTGAAGCAGCCAGAAGATAGATCGCAGGCCACAGGTCTGATGTATCATACAGCACACATTTCAGGAACATTGATCCACGCTAGAGCCTCCGAGTCAAAATCAAAATTCATGTCCGTGAAGTCCCCACCATCTGTGAGTAAGTCATCCAGAGGATCCAATAGATGGGGGACATCTCGCCCCGCCTCACTGTTCCCAGAACACTCAAAACTGAAAATCTGACCAAACTCCACAAAATACGGCGATTCCTCAAGGAAGGAAGGGGAGGGTATGGTAGCGTCAGTGACCAAATCAGGCTTTGCACCAGGGATCAGTTGCTGGAAGGATTCCTCCGCAACATTCACATGAGTGGTCTTCGAAATATCAACGACACTCTCAGCAGCACTAGTCTCCAAAGAGGACACCGTATCAGAGGCACCCTCATCACTGGTAGCATCGGAAGTAGCTTTATCTGCAAAGAAAGTACATCAAAGATGAGAGCCAGCAAATAAGACCGTTGTACTCGCAAAACACCATGGCATGGGAGCTTGCAACGAAGCTGAAACAAAGCATTACCTGAGACTGGTAAGGTGGGAGAGTCGCAATCTTCAGAGACCGTATTCTCTAGAACTGAAGAAGGTGAATTCATCAAAAAGCACTCCTCCATGGACTCAAAATCTGTGCAGAATGGAACAAGCTCATTCTTATCGTCTGCCATGCAAACGCTTGAGCCCGTGTCATTAGTGGAGCAAAGGAGATCATCATACGGGGAGCATTCCCAAAGGAAATCCTTCTCGAATGAACTACTATCCTCAGTCTCCACAGATCCTTTAGCTGCTGAGCTCGTCAACGAATAGCTGCGCGACCCTCCTGGGGAAGTTTGTAGAAGACCGAAGCTCCGATGGGTCCGGGAACTAGTAGAAAAGTTCGTGTTGGTATGAGGTCCCCTAATCTGCCTCGCTGCTTCGTCATAAGCTTTAGCAGCTTCCTCAGGAGTATCGTAGGTGCCAAGCCACAGTCTCACACCTTTGGAGGGATCTCGAATTTCTGCAGCCCATTTTCCCCACCTTCGCTGTCTCACCCCTCTATACTTGCAAGACTTGGCATCTACTTTCCGAGAGAGGGGAGATTTCAGCCTTGACTCGATGGACTTCCACTTCTTGGAAGCCTTCTTTGAAGAGTGGCCGTTTCCAGTCTTCCTTTTCCTCGGCCATGATTTACTGCCGCACTTGGACGAGGGATCCCTTAAAAAAGACTGAGAGGTGGCATGGCTCTCAACGAGCGGAGACGTGAGGGGAGTAAAGAGGCCTGGCTGTGAGTCATCCTCGCTTTCAGATAACGGTAAGGAGCATTCGGGCGGGATTAGTATTTCCCTTACAAGCCTTTTGGGAGAGAAGTTTTCATCCTCGTCACTCGATGAATCTGTAGCATCAGGATCGGTACAGATAACTCGAACTTTCCTCGTACAGAACTGCTGCGGTTTGACATCTTCATCCGTGTCCTCGGGGGAGGGGGAACCCTTTGCCATCTTGAGCTTCCTCACAGATTTGGCCAGGAAGATCGAAGACCTCGAAGAGCTGTGAGGAACTGGCATTATCCTTGTATTGGAGGCTCCCAGACTGATGACGGAAGTGAAAGGAAGCCGGTGCGGGAGGCGCTCCAGAGCTAGGGAAACTGGAAGGCAAGGAAAACGTTACTGGAGCGATAACCTTACATTTCAACAGAGATGGGAGAGTCAAAGCTCACTACAAGCGGAGTCGAGACGCAAGGTGGATCGGCGAATCAAGAGTAGGAAACTTCCAAGAATAAGAATCGAGGCAGAGCGAGGCGAATCCGAGGAGGGAGCAAGAACCCACTTTGAGGCAACATCCGGAGGAGGAGGATGGGAGGGAAAGAGGGACTTACTGTGGGGGGTATAGCTGCAGGCGGGGAGCAGCGACAAAGATCGAAGGCCATGCAGGGACGGCAACTGGAAAGGGAGGGAGGGGGAGCCGGCCGAAGAGGCAAGGGAGATGAGGAAGGGCAGGGGGAGTAAGAAGAAGAGGAGGAGGAGCAGGGGAGGAGAAGGAAAGCAGAGACATAAACCGAAGTGGAGGTGGAAGGGGCGTACAAGTAGTACCTGTGAAACAGGGAAAAGGGGTGAGAAATCCACAGCCAGCAAGGTCAATGAAGAGGCAGAGGGGAAGGGGCCACAGAGCAACGATGAAGACGTTGAACAACAGAAGAAGAAGCAGAGCAGAGCAGAGCAGAGGAGGCTCCACAGAAGAGCAGAGAGAGCCGTGCTGGGAGAGGAAGCTAGCTTTGCTTTGCTCTGCTTTGCTTGGGTTGCTTGAAGGAGAGGTTTTGGGAATGGGCCAGAGAGAAAGATGATGGAGATGGGCGTGGGGTTTTAGATGCAAGGCAAGGTGCAAATTTTGGGCAAAACGTAGGCAAGGGGTTTAAGGACTAGTAGTAGTAGTAGTAGTAGTCGTTGCTCTGTGGCCTGTGCGTAGTTGGTGGCACGCACTAACGCCACGACTTATAGCAACCCAACCCTGTTCCCTAACCAGAGTATCAAAAAAGTCCAACCCCCGCTAACTAATGGGCCGCCTCGCCGCTTTTGTTCCAATAAAGACGACAGTACCGTACATATACCGTATTCGTATTCGTATTCGTACCTCACACCGTATCCGACCGCTTGCACACGAACCCAATCCGGGGTTCCTCGATCCTCCCCCCGGTCAAACCTTTGACTAAGGCGGCTCCTCCGTTTTTACCCCACAGCTGGGTTTCTCTGTCGTTTATATCTCCTGCTGCTTTATTTCCCCGCCGTTTTTTTTCACCCTCGTGAAGGATCTGTTGTTGCGTTCTCCCACATATTATTTCATACGCAATCCGAGCCTGTCGTGTTTGTCGGTCGTCTTCTCCTCGGCTTTCGCATCTCGCCGCCCCTGCCCGTCTATTAAGTTCTTATTTTCCCATCGTTCGTGCCTCTGAGCTCTCTTTTCTCTCCACCCGAGTCCCTCCCTTCCTCGCCCATCGCCCACGCCTTCCCTCCTTCCCCTTGCCCAGATGCATGCACCCTTCCTTGCTGCATCGCAAACATGCATTCCAAAGCACCCATGCAAAGCCTCGTTGTGCCACGTGCGGTTTTTCTTTTTTCTTTTTCTTTTTTGGCTTGGACGCTCGCATTCGTACCTACCTACACAACAAAATGCCCTCTCTCCTTTGTGAGTCTCTCTCATGGGAATGCACCCAATTTCTTGTAAAATCACCAAGACGGATCCATATTCACACGAAGAGCACCAAAGTAGGCATACTTAACAAAGACCGGTCATCCACTAGTTGCAACACTAGTAACTAGAATGCTTGGCCAAGTCATATGTGGCATGTACATGAGTCATATTGAGTTTAGTAGACATGTAGTATGTAAACATGTAGACCCGTATTCGTGTGATTCGAAGTTTTAATATGCACGATAATGGATATGATGAATACGATCTCGCTTGATGTAATTTTTCTAATTGTTGCATAAGTCTCGCATAGGTGGAAGGTTGGGATATGTATACCTTTTGAAGAATATATTCGTCTAAAGTATGACGTTTGTTTTGAATTTGCAAACTCTAGCAAAAACAAATAAAAACAAAAGGAATTATTAAATTTGGAGTGGAATCTTAAAGTACTATAAATGTGCATGAAAAGAATGTGCTCCTTAGAATATGTGCGTAAGGATGGAAAGAGAGGGGAAAAGGAAAAAAAAAGAAGAAAATCCATACATAATGTATGGCGGAGAGTCAGCACAACTCTCTCCGTATATTTATAATCAAAGGGGAACGTGCCTTTCCCCCGTTTTGAAAAAGATCACCACCAGTGTTGGAGGTGTAGCATATGAGAGAGCACATCAAGTGTTGGATGTGTTGAGAAAAAATAAAACAATCTTGCAATGTCCTACTTACATGGACTGTCAATGGTGCTGGCCAAGTAGATACTGATGAAATGCCCATTCATAGAAGCTCAATACTGTTACTCGATGAATTCATGCACATCTCCATATTCTTACGTCCACTTGTTGTCTCCAACACCACCAAGTCCACCACCCTATAACTGAACACATCTGCCTTCATCGTTATCGTCGCTAGATTTGATCTCCACTCCGGTGCTAGATATCCTTTCGTTCCTCTTACCGTTGTTGCAGTCATTCGAGCTCTACGATTGTCTTCAACCGTCGCCGTTAGGTTCGCTAGCCCAAAATCCGACACCTTCGAACACAAGTTTTCGTCCAGCAAGATGTTCCCTAGATTTGATCTCGCAGTGCACTATCTGATCCCTGCACTCATGATGTAGATACACAATCCCCTCGCAGTCCCCAGCAACACCTCGAAACGAGTCTTCCAATTTGAATCGGGCAATTCCCATGACTCATCGAACAAGTACTTCTCCAGCAATTCGTGCCATAAGAACTTGTACACTAGCAACCTATGCTCGCCTTTGGCATAGAACCCACATAGGCGCGCTAGAATTGATGCAACGATGAGGATGATCAAGGACGGCTTGGAAGAGCTAGATGCAGCCATATGGCACAACGTAAACCGTTAGATTGACTTCATTACTAGCTTGGAAAAGCTAAAGCCAGATAAAGCACTAGCAACATTTCGGATTACAGATTGCTGGGAGCTGGTCCTAACTATCAAGTGATCTCACTCCATAGGCGAGTTGCAATTTTCATATGGCAACTTGTACATGATATAAGTGACAAGTCAACTTCACGTAAGTTTTTTTGTGATCAATCCATGGTCAATAGAATCATTCAAGAGAGTTTGAGAATCATTGCAGAACATTTGTGTGATGTCTACATACATTGGCCGGTGGGAGAGAGAGCAAAAATGATATCTGAAGCTTTTGAGAATTTGCGTAACTTTCCAAGTGTGATTGCTTCAATTGATGGGAGCCATTTGCCCATTTCTAGACCTAGCCTTTTTGGGGGGGACTACTAGAATTACAAGTCATTTTATTCAATCATTTTGATAGCATCAGTCGATCCTAATTTATATTTCTTAGATGTTGATGTTGGTCTATGTGGTAGTCTGCATGATTCAAGGGCCTTTTCATTGTCAAAGCTAAGGCAAAGGGCAAAGGAAGGTTTGATCCATGGGCAATGATATTTGCTTTTGGGTGACTCTGCCTTCAATCCACCGAAGCCATGGATGATGTGTTCATATAAAAGGTTGAGTGGACAGCACACTGAAATGCAGAAAGGTTTCAACTACATGTTGAGTGCCACAAGAATATGTGTTGAACATGCTTTTGGTGTTTTAAAAGAAAGGTTTCGCAGTCTACTTAAAAATGGGTTCTGAATTGAATACAACGGTAAGAATTTCAGGAGCATGTTGTACACTCCACAACATGTTTCTATGGTAGAATGAACTGTTTGATCCGATATAGATTGAAGAAGCCAAGGTAATGTTAGAAGCCGCAAAGGATTCAGTGGCACAAAGGAGAGTAGGAGGAGATGGCACCCATGAATATGCCACAATAAAAAATGCTATTGCTGCAACAGGTATTGATGAGTTGCAAGCTTCAACCTTGGCTTCAGAGGCTAATTTTTGAGCTCAAGCCACAACGCCATCACCGACAATAGAGGTCATTGATGATTCAGGTGACACAAGGAATGCAGAAACTTTGTGAGACAATCTTGCATTCATGTTCTTACAAAAAAGGAGGATGAGATTTGGAAGGTATTATGTTTGAGTAAAATAAAATATTTGCAATAGTACGGTCCCATGTCTTTCTTTTGATGGTTTCACAATACTTAATATTATGTGATGTTATATGTGTCAATAGGTCATCTCATTCATAGGGTTGGATCTAATAGATTTCATAACTAACGTGTGAGAGGTACTCTTTCAACTCTTGCATACACTAAAAAAAGATTCAATTCATTATGGAAATGTTCATTGACAGGTCTCTTTGTTGAGTTTGCAAGTAGGAGGCAAGGCATGTATGGCAGCAAATGTGGGTTGATGATCTAGAGCATGAACCTCTAGGCATTTAGAGGTGGCAAGTGTGTTGGCCTATCATAGACTTATAGGCAACAGATGAGTATGATGTGGCTTACAAGACACCTTTGGATGGGAGTTTTAGAAGGGTACTAGAAGGTACTAGTATGAAGTAACCTTTGTCTTTAGACTCTTTACTGTTACTAAGGTGCTGGCTATTGCCAGCTTGTTACAATTGCAGCTTGTGGGACCTATGTATGTCTACAGACTGCTTGGCCAATCTAGAGACTAGGTAGGCCTCGCCTTCAGCCCCATCAACAGGGCTCAAGCCTTGGGCATACTCATTCACACTCTATGTAGCAGATTACCTCGAAGAGTAGCAGCAATGACAATCACAACAAAGGAGGTCACACAACATGCATTCCACCCCCTACAGGGTGAAGAGTAGTACAATGCAGGTCAGGGGAAGGAAGGATTGGGAGCAAACACTTTCTAATCAAGAGTAGCACAATACAGGTTAGGGGAATGAAGAGACTCAGCCTTGACAAAGGCTAATACTAAAGAAGAAGGCTAATCAAAGAATGAGCCTCCCTTACATCTGTATTCATTCAAACTCCCTTGATTGGGTAACCATGAGTGAGGTGGGGTCAATAGTGTGCTCATCAATCAAATCCTCGAAACTGTCTAAATAAAAGCAAGCCCCTATCTATGCATCACACACTAAAACATCTTCGAGTGCTTGACTTGGACACTCTGATCCAATGGAAGCAAAATATTTGAGCTTGAAATAGAAATCATAAACTTTAATATTCCATATTGGGGTTATATATATATGTATGTATGTATGTATGTATGTATGTATGTATATGTATATGTGTATATATATATATATATATATATATATATATATATGTATATATACATATATGTATATGTATATATATGTATATGTATATATATGTATATATACATATATGTATATGTATATATATGTATATATACATATATGTATATGTATATATATACATATACATATATGTATATATACATATATGTATATGTATATATGTATATGTATATAGATATATGTATACATATACATATATGTATATACATATATGTATATGTATATATATATATACACATATATGTATATGTATATATGTATATACATATACATATATACATATAAATATATGTATATATATATATATACATATACATATATGTATATATATATACATATATACATGCCCAAACCCATCTTCTAAAAACACTACACAAAGTACAGTTTCAGTCTCACGACAATCACTCACATACTTAAAAACCATAGACCCCATCACGAATAGCAGGGACCAACTATTATTACATCCCCTCTGACATCATCAATGCCTACATAATGGGTGTATTCCGTAGTATAGTGCATTGTTGCTGAAGGTATTTTAAGCTCTGCTTCATGTACAAGGTCATTGTGAAAAACAACAAAGCTAAAAAGCCTTCGAGCAAGGACCAAAACTCCTTATGTGAATAGTTGTTGGAAGTATTGTAAACTCCACATTACTAAAAATATGATGTTAGATCGGTTCCGAAATCATCACTCATTTACATAGGGCTCGCAATGAGAGTCAAAAGAGTATAGTGGATCTAGCCTTCATTGGGCTCATAGGTGCAATTGATTATCCCAATCCCTCAAGTTGTCAGGTATTGTTTAACCACACATGTGAGGGTTAATGACTGAGCTAGGGACTAGCATAATATGTAAGGAAACTCAATCACACTCTCTCCAACATGTTGTCTAACTATACGTGCAGAAGCATGTACTGAACTGAAGGCACACCAAGACATGTGCTTGCATATGTGGGTGTGCGTTTGCAGCATCACAACCCCACCCTCCCACTCTTCCCGAGTAGAAAGTATTTATTGTTATATTACTATTTTCATATGACAATATATTAATCAGGATTAAAACAAAGAACATTATGTGCCTGTGTGTGGGGGGATAATTGTTTTGATTAACCAGATTTGAGGCTAAAAGACTTTGAAATTGTTGCAATTTTAAGGTGATTATGTAGTAAATTTAAGTAGGGAAGTTTTTCTATTACCAATAAGCAGTAGAGAGTATTATACATCAATACTTCCTCACTTGTTGCAAGCTGAAAAGGATGTCAATACTCTTCCTTCCCTTACGAGAGGCACGCGCAGGTGATGACCCTCGGTCTAAGGGGCATGAGGGGACGGCTAGGCAGTAGGTCCATCTGTCGGTGTAGGGGGGGGAATTGTTGAGGTCCTTTGAGATAGCAGAGAGAAGAATCTCGCTGCCTCCTCATCGATCATCTGTGCTTCAAACTCGTCGAGACTCCCGACAAAGCCATGCGCGGCTAACAAAGGAGTTCCTCGAGGGGTAGTCGCAGTGCTACATCCGAGAGGAGTCGGACCAGGGGTAGTTGCAGTGCTAGGTCCGAGAGGAGTCGGACCAAGGGTAGTCCCCTCAGGTGTGGCCTGAGAGGAATCAAAGTCCTCTGGAGCATATAGATCGTGATGTCTCCTCCCGCGAGGCTGTCCGTACTCGTCGGATGTGCGACGTGATCACATGTCTAACATAGACACAAACACGAAAACAAAAACAAAAAACAAACATAAGTATAGGCATAGGCATAGGCAAAGGAAAAGAGGAAGAAGAGGGAAAGGAAAAGAGATTGGAAGAGGGGAAAGAGAGAAGAAGAGGGAAAGGAAAGAAGGAAAGAAGAGAGGAGAAAAGGGAAAGAAGAGGGAAAGAAGAGGAGAGAAGAGGGAAAAGAGAAAGAAGAGGAGAAGAGGAAGAAGAGGGAAAGGAAAGAGGGAAAGAAGAGGGAAAGAAGAGGAAGAAGAAAAGAGGAAGAAGAGGAAAAGAGGAGGGAAAAGAGGAGAAGAGGAGGGAAAAGAGGAGGGAATTAAAAGAGGAGAAGAGGAGGAAAAGAGGAGGGAAAAGAGGGAAAAGAAGAGGGAATGGAAAGAGGGAAAGAAGAGGAAGAAGAGGGAAAGAAGAGGAAGAAGAAAAGAGGAAGAAGTGGAAAAGAGGAGGGAAAAGAGGAGAAGAGGAGGGAATATTTAACAGAGGAAAAGAGGAGGAAAAGAGGAGGGAAAAGAGGGGGGAAAAGAGGAGAAGAGAGAAGAAGAGGGAAAGGAAAGAGAGATTGGAAAAGGGAAAAGAGGGAAAGAAAGAGAGAAGAAGAGGAAAAGAGAGAAGAAGAGGGGGAAAGAGATTGAAAGAGGGAAGGAGAAGGAGAAGGAGAAGGAAAGGAGGGAAAGAAGAGGGGAAAGAGAGAAGAAGATGGGAAAGAGGGGGGAAAAGGGGAAAGAGAGGGGAAAAGAGAGGGAAAGAGGAGGAAAGAGGGAAAGAGAGGGAAAGAGGAGGGAAAAGAGAGCGGAAAAGAGGAGAAGAGAGAAGAAGAGGGAAAGGAAAGAGAGATTGGAAAAGGGAAAAGAGGGAAAGAAAGAGAGAAGAAGAGGGAAAGGAAAGAGGGAAAAAGAGATATGCTCATGCTTATGCATGAGCATATGTCTCCTTCTCTTATGCTCATGCATAAGCATAAGCATGAGCATATGCTTATGCTTATGCATAAGAGGAGTCTTATGCATAAGCATAAGCATAAGCATAAGAGAAGGAGACATATGCTCATGCTTATGCTTATGCATGAGCATAAGAGGATGAGCATGAAAGAGGGAAAAGAGGGAGGGAAAGAGGAGAAGAGAGAAGAAGAGGGAAAGGAAAGAGAGAAAGGAAAAGGGGAAAGAGGGTTTAGGGTTCATATGCTCATGCTTATGCTTATGCATGAGCATAAGAGAAGGGGGAAAGAGAGAAGAAGAGGGAAAGGAAAGAGAGATTGGAAAAGGGGAAAGAGGGAAAGAAAGAGAGGAGAAGAGGGAAAGTAAAGAGGGAAAAAGAGACATATGCTCATGCTTATTCCGATGTAGCGAGACCTGAACAATAGACGCAATTAAGAGTGTAGGGTGCCACATCCTTTGCCTATTCATAATTAGAAGTGCAATGCTTACCTGAACACTCGCTATAGCCTGGGAAGTCATGCATTGTCCACATCAGCTCTGCAGTTGAAGTCTCGTGACGAGGGAGGCCTGCTCACATCATGCACCTCGATACCTCTCCAAAGTATCTCTAGCTCGTCAATCAAAGGCTCCAAATAAACATCAGGGTTTTTGACTTTATGTTTCCATGGAATTAGAAGGGACAGCATAACATGTCCTTTCTTAATAGCCATAGAGGGTGGAAGATTATAATTCACCAATATCACTGGCCATACACTGTAAGAGGTGCTTTTGAGACCAAATGGGTTCACACCGTCCATACCCAATCCAAGTCTCAAGCTTCTATGTTCTTCCTTGAAGCTTGGCCATGTGTCTTCAATATGCTTCCATGCAGGAGAGTCCACGGGAGTTCTTCACTTGCCATTGGTTGATCGATGGGAGGAATGCCATGACATGAGCTCTGCAATAGATTTGCACTTGAACATATGTTGGATGCGAGGGATTATGGGAAAATGTCACAGAACCTTACGAGGCACGTCCAAAGTTTTGAGATCTGCTCTATATCTTGCCTCTCTACAAGTAGGACACTCTCTTGCATCCTTATGTAGTCCACGAAACAAAACGCAATCGTTGACACATGCATGGATGCGCTTGTAATCTAATCCTCCAAGAGAGGTTACATGTTGCCTTGCCATATCTCTTGAGGTCAGTAATTTATTCTCCCTTGGAAGCATTTTACACAATAGCCTGCACGTGAAGACCATAAATGAGGAAAAGCATTCGAGTAATTGACCCACTAGCATAATTCACCATGTTTGCAAAAGCTTACTTGAGTAATGCATTCAAACTTGCATTGCTCCATCCATAGATGGTTTGCAAGTTTAGTAACTCAAGGGAGGCACGTAGAACAGAGAATGTGCACCCCTCAAATAGTGGAGTTGATGCTACAGTAAAAAGATCATCCTGCTCCATGCTATCATCCCTCCCTTGATGGACATATAAATCCCGCACCATATCATCAAACACCTCCTCCTCCACGGCTTCATGAGGTAATGGCGGAGGGCTACTATCACCATCACTCCATGCATCCGTAACGTTCCCTCCTAAAGATCCCACCTCATATCACTGATGCTTCACCTCCTCACGGCAAGCATAGGGCAACATATGCGGGTGTGGCACTACATCCTGTATCAAATTAAAACGGGATCATAACTCAAACATATGAACACCCATAGGTATCTCAATCAACCTTAACTCTCTATTACTTACCATGTTTATGGTCGCATCCCATTCTCCATACTTTGAGATGTGATTGAGTGTAATCTTGCGTGCATGATACATGTTTCCTCGACATCGATCACACATACATTTGATTTTTTGCTCCAACCACATTTTGCGATGGTGGATACGGAGGGATTCATCCTCACTGGAGCTACTTGTTGAAGATGAAGACATCCTACAAACAGACAACCCAAAAAAATTTGCTCTTCTTCAAATGTTTCCCCTCAAACTCTGTGGCGCGTCTAAAGGCACATCTAAAAGAGCATCTGTTTGTTCTGTGGTGCACGTCTAAAATTGCGTTTAAAACCGCATCTAAAACCACGTCTACTCTGTGTATACAGACGTGCCTATAGACGTGCTATTAGATGCGCCTATAGATGCAGCTTTTAAACCTGCTTTTAGCACGCTCGCTTTGCTTTTCTTCACACTACTTATACTTTATGCGGCTTGCTTGTTTCGTTATTAGTTGATCCACAGTTTCGACGCTTAAGAGGAGGGCACCTAGTATGACATCAAGGTCGTATTATCATGCGCCACTTGCGGATGTATGGGGAGGAGCCCAAACCAGTACCCACCATTGGTGTTGCACGTGTTGATGGATTATCGGTAAGTCAAAGCTATTTAAGTTTGTGGTTAATATTGGATACCAGGAAATACAAGATCTTATATTTACACAAAATCTTAAAACAGGATGAGGAGGCTGATGAGAGTATGCATATACCTTCACACTTTGAGCAAGACTATAGTCTCCTGGATGATGACGAGGGTATGGTCGACATGATGGATTCTATTTTTAGGGGCACTACATCCCATGTACATGTGATGTCAGAGTTTGAGGTCAAAATGTGAGAGTTGCAATCAACACAGTTGTACGAGGGTGCTAGGATGTCTAAACTACGTGCTTGTCTTTTAATCTTGAATCTACAAGTAAAGTATGGGTGGTCGGATACAAGTGTCTCGGCCTTAATGAGGTTAGCTCTTGCATTGATTTGACTCATTATTTGGATATTGTTTATTTTGAGAATCATCATGTATGGATTAGTGTACCAATCATCATTGTTCGAAGCCTATGTATGTTTGAATTGTGATAGGTTGCTCCAGAAGATGTTGCCTACACCAAATACCATGCCTACATCAAGAGATGAAGCGAAAAAGATGCTAACAACGGTGGGTATGGATTATGATACCATCCATGCTTGCCGTAATGATTGTATTCTCTTTCGTCATTGGCTAGTTGTCCAAAGTGTGGGGAACAACGATATAGAGATGACTTGCAAGGTGAGCGGATATCGGTAAAGTTCTTGAGACACTTTCCCATCATTGCAAGAATATAGCACATGTTCTGATGCAAATCCATAGCAGAGTTGATGACATGGCATGCATCTCATCGGTCCACTAATGACACATTGAGGATTCCCGCAGATTGTGCAGCTTGGAAGCACAGAGACAATGAGTGGCCGGACTTTGCAAGGGAGCCACGCAACTTACATCTTGGGCTTGCCATGGACGGCGTGAATCCTTTCGGGTTATGCTCGACATCTTGGTCGACATGGCCCATAGTCGTGGTGAATTACAATATCCCACCATGGCTAACAATAAAAAAGGGACACCTCATGCTTGCACTACTTGTGCCAGGAAAGTAGAAGGCAAAAAATCTGGACGTGTACATGGCACCTTTGATCGAGGAGTTACAGATATTATGGAGAGGAGTGCGGGTCTTTGATATTTCCAGAGCTCCTAGACATACCAATGATATTTTGGTCAGGGGTATCTTGATGTGGACCATGCATGATTACCCAGGATATGGAGAGTGTGCAGGTATGTGGTTGTGTCTCTACATGTATAATATAGGATTATGCTTTTATGACTCTCTTTTGCATGCATGTCTTATACTAACACATTCATGCACGCATGCAGGATTTGTTACAAGTGCGTACCATGCTTGTCCTGGTTGTGGACCGGGTTTGAAATCGCTTGCACGCTACTCCAAACATATGAGGAAAAATGTTTATGAAGGTCATGCTCGATACCTTCCGCTCGACCATCTCGCACGTGGAGGTCAGCTTGATCCACCATTATGATATTTGAAGGCAACACAACAAGACAAAGCACCCACAGACACGCACACAGACATGTTTATTGAACTAAATAAAAAACTTACAGGTGCGTCTATTTGTGCATCTAGAGACCCACGTCTAACAGCGCGTCTATATACTAGCAGACACATGTGCATATAGATGCACATTTAGATGCGTAAATAGACGCTCTGCTTAAAATTCTAAAAAACAGATAGACGCATCGTTAAATGCATGTATAGATGTGTTTTTAAACGGTCTTACAAACGCGTTTATGGACATGCAAATAGACGCTTCTCGAACAAACAGACGTGTATATAGATGTGTTTATAGACGCACTGATAGACACGCTTTATAATATTTTTTTTTAAATTTACAGAATGTTGTGTATGCTATATAGTTACAAGAATACATTGTGTAATTCAATTCTTACAGTCAACCGTATTTTAATTACAATTTCAAATAAAACATTACAACTCCAAGATGCAATAAAATTGAAAGCTCAAAAAGTGCTTGTATGTACATATAGCACGAAGCTAAGCCACGTCATGTGGCTTCAAGTACAAAAAATAAGAGGAGTGTATATACAAGAGGCACGAAGCCAAGCCAATGGCTTTAAGTACAAAAAAGAGTAGCTAGCACTACTTCTACGACTAATCCTCGCTCCCTTCCACGCTCCCTTCTACGCTCCCTTCTCCACCTCCTTCCTCGTCTTCTTCCTCGTCGTCTTGTGCAGGGATCTGTAAACAAGGGACAACATATATCAATGTATGAAAAATCAAATCTTTACTTATAATATTGACATTATTTAATTGCTTTCAAATACCTTGGGGGCCGCTCCAGTAGCCTGGATATACTACTCCTTAGTAATCAACCCGTCAAGATAGAAGCGCCTCCATGTATCTCCTCTGCAATGGTGGCGGTGGTAGGCTGTCTCGACAGGAGTAGGGTATCTACCCACAATATCAAGTTGCAAGACGACACAATTTGCGGAGGGATTAGTACAAAGAAACAACCTCCTAATAAACTACATAAGCAATATAATTTGAGATCGATACTTACAAATTGGGCCTCCCATGAATCAACACCCCCTGCTCCAAAATGCACGCTTCCATATTGCTCCATCTGGATCCTTCGTGCCTCCACGTGCTGCAAACTGGGGTCCTCCCTCGCTGACTTCATTGCTTTCTTCCACTCACGCTTGTGAGCGGTGTGGGGTGGGCCCCTTGGTGGTTGACCTCTCTCGAGCCTGGCAAGCTCCGCTGCCTCTTAAGCGAAGATCTTTTATTGCCAAGCTAGTATCATAAAAATCTTTGACTTGGCCCATTTATCTGTGAACTGGCGATAAGGGGGGTTAGGATACCTAGAGCGAACAATGGCGAGGGTTTCATCAGCCAACTTCTTTGGCTGGTCTTTGTAGTGGATAAAGCAATCTCTATAATTGTTAGCAATTATAGAGGGCATGAAAGCCATGATGTCCTTCCCCTGTGCATCCATCAAGATGCCTCCTGTCTGAGTGATGTCATAGAATATTGTACCATCACTCGGAGGCACGTCTAAATCATCTGAATCATCATCGTCCCCACCGCCACCCCTCCCAAAGCACTATGCAGCCATGCATCCCCCACCACTCTCCCTGCTACTACGCCTGCTACCGTGTCGTGTCGAGCTAGTACGCTGGCCACTCGTAGCTAGAGACTGCACGGGACTACGTGGACCACTCGTAGCTGGAGAACCGAGTCTCAACTGCACAGGAGTACACTGACGGCTCTGCGAGATAGAAGGACCTCTTGACAGCATGGGGGAAGGGGCATAAGATGACATGGCAGAAGGGGCATAAGACGGCATGGGGGAAGGGGCATAAGATGGCATGGGAGATGGGCCCGCGCTGTGTAGCCGGCTGGGCTGTGTTGACTCCACTGGGGTGATCTCAGCTGGTGTGGGGTGGTTTGGAGTCTGTAGTGCCGACTCCTGGGGGGTGTTTAGAGTACCCGTCATATACCCATATAACTCCGCAGGACTAGGAGGGTGTCCTAAAAGGTTATATAAGTCCCTAAAAATAGACTCCTGGAGATCAGGTGAGCCCGAAGCGCTTCCTGGCCACATGATGAACTGGAAAAAAGAAAAAAAGACGATTACTGATGAGCTGAGAAGAAAGGGGAAGGGAAGAGAGGATTACTGTCAGAGCGCATCTATAGACGCGTTTGACTAGCACATCTATTTTTTCGTATAACAACGCATCTATAGATGCGACTGTCTGTGTCTACAAATAAGCTAGATGCGCGTCTAGACGCGCCTATAGACGCAATTTCAAACGCACTCTGAGACGTGCCTATAAACGTGCTCCGATAGACGGACTTTTTTGAAAAGTAGAAAAGGACATGCGCCCGGCACAAAAACGTAACACTGATACCCAAATCATGTGTTTCTTGGATACGAGAAAGTACAAATCCAAAGAGAGCAAACTTCCAAAAAAGATCAACTGCAAAAAGACTTACCTTGGATAGAGGTATGGAAGGTTCTTCTCCTTTTTCAAAGTTGCTTCTCTTCCTTGTTCGCCCTCTTCTCCTTTAAGCTTGGAAGTAAGTGTGGGTGCCTTCCTCTTAAGCATTGAAACTGTGGATTTGCTAATAGTGAAGCAAGCAAGTTGCACGAAGTATAAGTAATGTGAAGAAAAGCAAAGCGAGCACGCTAAAAGCAGATTTAAAAGCTACGTCTATAGGCGCATCTAATAGCACGTCTATACACGCATCTAAATACACAAATCAGACACTGTTTTAGATGCGCTTGTAGACACGTACCACAGAACAGACAGATGTGGTTTTAGACGTGCTTGTAGACGTGCACCATAGAATAGACAGACGCGGTTTTAGACGTGCCACAGAGTTTAAAATTAAATATTTGAAGAAAAGCAAAATTTTTTGGGTTGTTTGTTTGTAGGATGTCTTCATCTTCAACAAGTAGCTCCAGTGAGGATGAATCCCTCCGTATCCACCATCGCGAAATGTGGTTGGAGCAAAAAATCAAATGTATGTGTGATTGATGTCGAGGAAACATGTATCGTGCACGCAGGATTACACTCAATCACATCTCAAAGTATAGAGAATGGGATGCGACTGTAAACATGGTAAGGGTTTGTAAGTTAAGGTTGATTGAGATACGTATGGGTGTTCATATGTTTGAGTTATGATTCCATTTTAATTTGATACAGGATGCAGTGCCACACCCGCATATGTTGCCCTATGCTCGCTGCGAGGAGGCGAAGCGTTGGCGGTATGAGGTGGGATCTTCAAGAGGGACCGTTATGGATGCATGGAGTGATGGTGATAGTAGCCCTCCGCCATTACCTCATGAAGCCGTGGAGGAGGAGGTGTTTGATGATATGATGCGGGATTTATATGTCCATCAAGGAAGGGATGATAGCATGGAGCAGGATGATATTTTTACTACAGCATTGGCTCCACTGTTTGAGGGGTGCACATTCTCTGTTCTACGTGCCTCCCTTGAGTTACTAAACTTGCAAACCATCTATGGATGGAGCAATGCAAGTTTGAATGCATTACTCAAGTAAGCTTTAAAGTCTATTTTGCAAACATGGTGAATTATGCTAGTGGGTCAATTACTCGAATGCTTTTCCTCATTTATGGTCTTCACGTGTAGGCTATTGTGTAAAATGCTTCCAAGGGAGAATAAATTACCGACCTCAAGAGATATGGCAAGGCAACATGTGACCTCTCAATCCAATCAACAATAGGTCCACTTGTTGTATAGCAGCATTAGCATAGCAAGATCTACAATGAGATCTACAACTATACCAATAATGATTGCACCAGTAGATAGCAGATCTTGGCATTACTTGAGAACAGGCATAATGGGACAAGAAAGACAAGTATGCATATCACCTGATCAAGCAAAATGTGCAAGATGTCATGCGAGGATAGCTCAACACATTGAAGACATCAAAAGAATCATGGGATTTGTTCGCAGCTCTTTACGAGTCTAAGAACACTTCTAGGATTCTCACACTGAGAAACCAAATCAACCAAAGTTTTTGCAACAGAAGTGAAATCAGTCATGCTTATGTACTCAAGATCAAGGATTATAACAATCAAATCATAGTAGGAGAGACTATGAATCTAGCAGAAATGGTTCAAGTCATTCTGAATGGACTAGGAGAGGGATATAAGAATGTCATGTAGGGTATTTCCATCCAATGGAAAATTCCAACATTGGAAGAGCTCCAATCAGTTTTACTTGGTGAAGTCAGCATCAGCATCAGCATCATCCTTAGCAACATTAGCATCAACAACAACAAGGAAATCATTCCAATCGAGGAAGATTCCAAGGATGAGGGAATGCATCCACCAACATGACAAACATTCAGTGCAACTACTATCATAAGTTTGGACACTATGAAAGAGATTGCCACACAAGGAGCAGTATGACCAAGGTGGTCAATCTAATAGCAATCGAGGGAATTTTCGAGGAAGAGGAAATCATTTCGCAATGGGCATTTCAGTCCATAGTCATTATGCTAATGAACCTGATAATATGTTCCTTGCAAGCAAGGATATGCAGAAGACTGAAACAGTATATCTTGATATTGATTGCAATTTAAAACGAGAATACAATTATCAAGTCGACCAAGTAGATCAAGATTCTTGGTACATTGACAATGGTGCATCATCTCATATAACAAAACATCAAGAATGGTTCATAGAGATGAAACCATTCGAATGACAGAACACAACTATTGAGTCATCTTTGATTGAGATGAATGCCAAATCTAGAGGATATCAGCTAGTAGGAGAAGCAGTAGAGGAAGGACACTTGTTTAGAATGCTAGCTTCAGTACCAATTTGCATTCCATGCCATCTCAACCGTAAAAACAGATACTTGTTTGCATACCTTTCTCTTCTTGTAACAAGGGGCATTTTCAAGACCGTTCGATTGGGCTTCTTGATGGTAGGGAACACTCATGAGGACATTGATGCAATGTTCAATAGGTTCTTTGAGAGTTTGTGAGTGGGACAATTTCCCTCATTTGATGAATAGTAAGTTTCAAACTCTGTTCCATGGGAATGGCTGCAATCTTGCTATCTCTACCATATGAAACTTCTCCAGGAGACTGTCAACATATTTTAGTTGACTCATAAAGGTGCTATCGGAATCTCTCTAGAACTCAATTCCAAGACAATAGTGCATAAGTGTAAAATCTTTCATGTTGAACTCTGCAAATAAGTCTTGTCTCGACTTCTTGATAAAGCTATCATTACTTTCGGTCACAATCAGATCATCTACATACAAAAGTGGAATAGTAATGTCTTGCCCTTGAACTTTGTAGTAGAGAGTATGATCTGCATTAGATTTCATGTATCCCAGATTAGCAAAATACTTGTTGATTTATTGTACCATCTTCTGGGTACTTGCTTTAAGCCGTAGATACTTTTCTTGAGATGGCAAACCTGACTCTCTTTTCCCGGCTCAACATAACTAGATGGTTGTTGCATGTAGACTTCCTCACCTAGGTAACCATTGAGAAAATAATTTTTGACATCGAGCTGGTACACATTCCATATACTAAGTGTTGCTAGTGATATCAAGAACCGTATGGAATCCATCTTCACTACTGGAGCATAAGTCTCATCACAATCTTGACCATACTACTATGCAAATACTTTGCCACTAGTCTAGCTTTGTATCTTTCAATGCTTTCATTTGGATTGTACTTCACTTTGTAAACCCATTTAATTTCTATGGCCTTCTTTCCTGGTGAAGGTCGCATGATTCCCAAGTATTATTCTTGTACAAAGCTTCCATTTCTTCATTCATAGCAGTTTGCCATTTTGGCTTGTTAACTGCATCTTCGAAGTACACTGGCTCTTTTGTAGCCATGATGGTAATCATAAGAGCATAATTGGTGGTTTGAACCTGAATTGCTTTGCCTTTTTGAGCATATGTCAATCTGGCTGGTGGTCTGATTTCCCTAGTAGACCATGTGAGTTGCTATGGCTCTTCTTGAGGTGCTTTTGATAATTCTTGCTCTTCTTCATCAATCTTTTCTATAGATGACTGTGTAATTGGTGTGTCTATCTCTTGTGTGTTTGATGTCTTCCATTCTAATTCCTCATCAAAGATTACATCTCTGGAGATAATGACCTTTTGTTTTATGGGGAACATACAACTTGTATGCTTTGCTTTCTTCACTGTAGCCAACCATGATGCATTTATGTGACTTCGCATCCAATTTCCTATGATTGTCATCATGTATGTGGGCATATGCTCTGCAACCAAATATGCGGAGATGCCTAATGCATGGCTTGTGTCTAGTGAATTCTTGATAAGGTGTCATACCTTGAATCAGCTCGGTAGGAAGTTGATTAAGCAAGTAGTTTACAGTGGCTATTGCTTTTGCCCAATAGTAATTTGGAAGATGCTTCTCACTAAGAATTGCTCTAGCACTGTCTGCTAAAGTACCGTTATTACTTTCAGCTCTTGCATTCTGTTGAGGAGTATCTACACAAGTGATTACTTCTACAAAAGTTCATGAATGCTGAAGACATGTATTCACCTCCTCTGTCTAATCTCATGACTGTGATCTTTCTGCTTGTTTGGTTTTCTACCATGGCTTGGAATTCTTGAAATCTGGAAAAGACTTCAAATTTCTCTTTCAGAAAGTAGACCTAGTAATATCTGCTATAGTCGTCAATGAAATTCAAGTAATAAAGTGAACCATTGATGCTACAGGTTTGGGCATAACCCCATGCATATGTGTGAATCAAATCAAGAATACCTCTAGCTCGAGAGTTGCTTCTGCTGCTGTTGAAATTGGTTGGATTTTGTTTACCAAAGCAGCATGCTTTGCAAACTTTTCCAAGAAATTAAAGTTTTGGAATTCCAATTGCCACATTCTGATTTATAAGCTCTATCAAGCTTTTGAAATTGACATGTCCATATCTCTTGTGCCATTTTGCCGAAAGTTCCAATGCTCTAGGTGTATGCCCATCGACATAATCCCATTTATAGGTCTTGCCTAGGGGTAGTCCATTGACCAAGTAGTGGCCAGTTTCGATGGCCCATTCTGTAATGACATCGAGGAAGAAGAGGGAAGCGTTGGGAAGTTCATCTTCCACCCTTGTTGGAGCTTCACTCTGCTACTGTTAGGGGTCCTCGATAGGTGGTTGGCTAGGACATGGGTCTTGTCCTTGCACACCGTGACTGTAAAGTTGAATTCTAACAGGATCAGCATCCACCTAGTGATGCATCCCATCATGCAAGGTTTGTTGACCAAGTACAGCAGTGCTTGATGGTCCACAAAGAAGACAAACTTGTTAGCTAACAAGTAGTGCATGAATTTCTTGACTGCATAGACCATGGCAAGACCCTCTCTCTCAGTGATGGTGTAGATAACTTTGGCCTCATTTAGTTGATGGGGCGGGCGAAGTATACTGGATAATCCAAATTATGCTCCTTGGGCTGAGCTAACACACATTCAATGGCAAAGTTAGAGGCATCGATGTGGATGTGGAATATTAAATTCCAGTCAGGAGACCTCAGTACTAGGGCGGTGGGCTAGAGCTCGCTTGAGGGTTTCAAAGGATGTTTGACATTCATCAGTCCACTCAAAGGGGATACTAGCAATTTGTATAACGGGCGGGCTATGTTGGCATAGAACAATATGAATCTCCAATAATAGCCTGTATGGACAGTAAATCATTGAACTCCCTTAGCGTTGGTGGGGGGCGGTAACTCCAAAATGACTTTGATTTTATTGTGGTCTGTAGAGATTCCATTTCGGGACACTATATGACCTAGGATGACACCATGTTTGACCCAGAATTGGCACTTGAGGGGGTTGAGGGATATGCGGTATAAGTGGCACTTCTCAAGGACAAGCCTGAGATACTTTAGGTGGTCCTCCCATTTTGAGTTCACGCAGCTATCATCCAAGAAGGCTTCCACAAAGTTCCTCAAGTATTCCTTGAATATCGTGATCATCATACGTTGGAAAGTAGATGGGGCATTGGTTAGACCAAATATCATAACCCTCGCTGCATATACTCCCCATTTGGTTGTGAAGTCGGCCTTATGTTGATCTTGGGGGACGATTGAGACTTGGTTGTAACCCAAAAACCCATCTAGGAAGCTATACGCTTCCTTTCTAGCATCCCTTTCTAGAACATGTTTCGTGAATGGCAGGGGGTCTCATGGCCGCATTAACCTTCTTCAAATCTTGGATTTCCTCCCTCACTATGAGTGTGTACTTAGGATGCATAGGATAGGGGCATTGCCGCATGGGCCTGGCATCATCCATCATGGGGATTGTATGCTGCACTACTACGGCAGGTACTCCCTTCATGTCTATGTACTTCCAGGCCATGCAATCCTTAAATTCCTGTAGGAGAGCTATTAAGGCATTCTCCTCATTGGGAGTGAGGTCATCGGTGACAAATATGGGTTGTGGGTCTTGGCCTTTCGGGGCTAAGTTTACTTCCTTGACCGAGGCTGGTCCATCATATCCTTGACAACAACCATCCTCTTGGGTTCTTTTGGCCTGTTGGTATAAGATCTTGCGATCCTGAATTGTATAGGCCTTGTAGTGGGTTGGCACCTTTGCCGTAGGTCTTCTTTATCCTCAATCTCCTTCTCATTATCTGCTAGGGCAGTGGACTTTTTGGTCCTTGCCTTGCCTTTGGATGCAAAGGATTTGGGACCTGAAGGGGGCTCTTCCCTTGTACTTATAGAGCCGATGGGGGTGGTTACCCTACTCAACCTGTTTCCCCAGTTAGAGGAGAACTCATGGTGGGTAGTCATGGCGCCTACGTAGGTCATCTAGTGAAGATCTGATTTTACCCTTATTGTTCCCTTGCTTACCTCTCATTGTTTGAGCATATTGAACATCCTTAAGGGAACTACTGGGGTCAGACCCTCAAGCTCTGGGGTGGTGATTTGAAACCCTACTCTTTTTGGGACATTTATGTTGGCTAAGATGTGCATCCAGTTCTGTGAGAATTCTGGCTTAGGAAGAGGTGCATACCAGAATTCGTCAGACTCCTTCTCATCCTCTCCCTTGTCACAGGGTTGGAATAGCTTTACGGAGGTGGTTTGGGCGATGGTATCAAACTCCGTAGCAAAGAGGTGTCCTGACAATGGGTGGGCCTTGTAGGTATGCAAGCCCACTCTCATGGTTTGCTCCTTGTGCCGCAGGTAGATCTTATCATTACACTAGTCATGTATGAGTCCGGACATATGCAAGAATGGTTTACCTAGGATAGATTCATATCTAGGTAGTTGTGTGAAGTCCATGACTATGAACCTAATAGGGTATGTGAATCCAAAAACCTTAATGTTTATGCCCATCAGTACTCCCAGAGGTTTCCTCCATCTACTAGCTTTACTACTAGATGGGTTTGTGGGCTTTCCCCACTTTTCCCAGCATTCCTTGGTGCAGACACTCACTCCTGCTCCACCATCCAGGATGGCTTCTATCTTCTGGTTTTGGTAGATTATGGGGATTGAGGCATTTGTGTCATCACCCTCAAAATATTGGCCTAGCTTGTTGATGGGAATCTTGGGTAGATTCTACCCCTTATCTAGCATTGATTGGTTGCTGGTAGGGGCTGGAGGTAGGAATGGCCTGTTCATCTAATTGGATAGATCATGCCATAAGATGGGATTTCCTCTGAGCAAAGATGCAATCGGCATTTTCACTTCTGTAGATAGAAAGGCAGCCAACCCAGCACTATAGGGTTCCAGTGAAGCTTCTTCCTCCATGGATAACATGTCATCAAAGCGTATAGGTCTCCTTCATCTTGGAGGTTGTGCAACACTGGAGCCTCTTGGAACATCTTCTGCATCAGATCCGGAGCTTCTGATTGCTCCACGCTAAGGTGTTCTTCTTCTTCCATTCTTTCTGGGACCTTGAGAGATTTTGCTCCTCGATGCCCCATTAGGTGGGCTGGATGGATAGTATCTGATCCCCTACTGGCCTTTAATCGATGCTCGAACTTATCTTGGCATTCACGCACCAAGTTTTGGGCATCCTTTACGTATTGCTTTTCTAAGACCGGGTTAGGGTAGGTGTCTTTGTAGGTGGGAGTCGGTGCTAGGCCTTGAGCCTGCACGGGTTTGTTTACTTCTAGAATCGGAGGTACCTCAGGGTCACCCTGGATGGAGGACTGTTCAGAGGCAGAGGAGGTGGCAAGGGTGGCTATCTCCTTATTGGAACTATCCTGGATAAACACTGAATCAGAACCGTCACCTACTCGAATGGCTTTCTTGGAATGGTTGGCAGCTGTGGAGGGATCTTGGAACCAGGCAATGGGGATACCTTGCCCTTCTTGGTGAGCTTCTTCATGGCCTTGCCTAGTGCCTTGGCCTGCATCTTGGTGATGACTTGTAGTGGCATGGTGGCCACATGGCCTTGTTCGATGCTCAGTAGATTGAGGCTGGTGCTCTTTGGCGGGGTGAGTGGAGTGGTCGGCCTTCTCATGGGACAGTCTTGGAATGGATGCTCCGTTCCACATCTTGCGCACAAGGGAGCAGGGTTGGTTGTGGTCGGGGTAGTGGGTATACGATCGTTGTATGGATAGTCTTTTAAGAAGTGTGGACCCTGGCATTTGAAACAGGACAATGGCGGGTTTGAAGTGCCTCAGTAAGGGCATTCATTTGCTTTATGGGGACCTTAGCAGGTATAACATTGGAGCAGGGGCCTCCGAGCCATTGAGTTCAGATCCCTTGCCATTGCATTTGCGGGGTAGTCTGGAATACGGGGACTTGTTGATCCTCTGGCAGGAGGTAGTGGGCTAAGGCTCCACTTCCTTCCTCGTAAGGGTAATAATCATCAGGCCCATGATCAGGATTCGTTTCCTCCCAGTCGTTGGGCAACTCTTCGACCAACACTTGATTGACTGGGGCAATGCAGGGTAGCGGGGGTTGTGGGCCCAGTATGGGTGGAGGCAGTGGAGCGGGTACTAGCTAGAGCTAGCTCCAGGGCCACCTTGCGGGAGTTGGGGGTTGGGAGGGGCAGTTAGGTCCAATGGGGGTCGCATTTGATACATGGGTTGGAGAAGGGACCTTGGAAAGCTGCATTGGGAGGTATCATGGTTTCCCCACCTATGGCAGTGTGCACAGTAGAGTGTTGGACTTGCCCTTAAGCATGGGCACTCATTGGAAGGGTGGTTGCCATTGCATACCCCACACCAGACATTGTCTCAGTGTGGAAACAAGTGGGGGTTTCTCGGCACTTCCTTGGAGGTTCCTACTCTCCATTGCTGTCCTAGCTATTCCAACAAGGTGGAGGCTAGCTCACATCCAATCCTTTAGGCTCGTTAGCTTCCTTCTTACTTGACTCTACACTCGAGGACCCAACTGATGGGCTACTTTGGAGGGGGCCGAGGCCTTGTCCGAATCCACTTTGTCCATCATGTTGTCACATATACGGATGGCCACTTTACTGCATAGATCAAAGGAGGTGGGGTTCATCACCATGAGATGGTCGTGCAGCTCTGGGTCGGCTAACCCGATAAGGAAGCATGGCAACAGTCATTCATCGTTCATCTGCTCATAGGGTTCACAGCGAGCATTGAGGTGCTTAATCCTCACAATGTAATCCCTAAGGGATTCTTCAACCCATATAGCTAGTTGACTGGGCTCCATTTATGACCGCTGGGGGCGAATCCCACAATAAAAGCCTTTCTCAACGTCTCCCACTTGATCTTTTCCTTTGGGGTGAGAGCTCTATACCATTGACCTACCTTGCCATCCAAGCTAAGGCCGAATGCATTGGCCATTTCAAGGTCGCCTGGTGCACCAAAGGCTTCACAAATCTGCTCGAACCTTTCCATGTGGGAGACCGGGTCTCCTTCCTCGAGGAACTTGGTCATCACTTTGGAAATGGCTATGGGATGGCTCCTTGAGGGATTTGCCATCCCTGCAGAGAACACTAGTGCAGGTGGTGGTGGTGTTGCCCCCCTTCCTAGGGCGTTCACTAAAATATGCATAGCCTCATCAGTCAACACCGTTTGAGCAGCTAGCGGGGGTGGTGTGGCTAGGGGCCTGACGGGTCACAGGGCTGGGCCTTAGGCCTTGCCCGGGTGGTGGGGTCCATGTGGTTGCTGGTGTTGACATCGGGACGAAAGTACCCATGCTTGCATTCATTGGCACAACCGGTATAGGTGAGGACAGCCTCCCGGAGGTGGGGGGTCCTGGGGCAGGGTGCCATTGGTCCCATGCTATGGGTGGTAGGGTGGAAACTAAGGTGCCCCAAAATTGATGAAGGCTAGTGGGGCTGGGCCAGTTAGAGGGTCATAAGGCATTCCACCATGGAAGTTCCTAGTATCTCCTCAACTTGGGTCTTGTCTATAGAGTTCCCTCATCTTCATCATCCATGTTCTCCCACTGGGGGAGTTTGGCGTAAGAGGAGGACCCTGGATTAGTGAAAGTAGTGTCTGGCCCAGTTCGTGGCTCAGGAACTATGTGTTGCTGGCCTTCCCTTCCTGCAGACATGCTGGCAAAGGGATTGTCCATGTCTGCCGACTCTGTCCTTCTTAAGCGATCGAACATATTAGAGAACGTACCTATGAGCCTGGATGCAACTGAAGGTGCAGGAGAGTTGGGAGAGGCTACACTCATGAAGGGGGCTTTCGATGCCCTTGGACCCATGGGGTCTTGCATTACTCCTTCAAGACTTTCTGTATCGGGTTGAACTAGATTGAGTTTTTGGATGGGGTCCTACGAATGAGTGGAGGCTTGGAATCGAGCTGTTGGACCCCCAACTAGGGCGGAGGGTGGGTTGAGCATAGCTCGAAGCACTTTCCTCTAGCATGGGACCCTTTGGCAATATCCTTCTGGACCTCAGGTGCATGTGGGGTGCCTCTAGCTGGGACCACCTAAGCTGAACTGAGGTTCTGGGATTTTCTATTAATTCCTTAGCTACCCCAAAGGTATAGCACCGGTCGGTGGGGTAGCACTATAGCACCGGATGGCGGGCTAGCTCTTCAACATTGGTCAGTGTGCTACAGGTATAGTAATGGCAATGTAATACGGTTTTGGCAATGGGCAGTGGCATAACCTTTCAGCGGCGATGATCAGCGGGATAGGAAATAGCATGGGGTGGTGCAAAGGATGTATGGCAACGACCGGTGGGGAAATAGGTGCCATGTGGTCGGTGCGATCTGAAGGACAAACTATCCCCATGGGCATAGGGATATGGTATGACACCGATCGGTAGGAAAATGACTCGGTGGGATAGTATAGCAACGATGGCATAGTACACGGACAACACCAGATGGCGGGATTTCATAGCGAGTGATGCGATGTGGTAACGCGATGGCGGCGGGGAATGATTACGACTACATACGGAGGGGTAGGTTCACCGCACTGGGGGCGAGATAGTAAAATAGCAACGATCGATGGGAAACCACTATAGCACCGATCAACGACCTGTGAGATCGGTGCGAAAGTAACTCTGACAAGCAATAACTTTGTATGATGGGATAGACCGTGGTCAGGGGTTAGGTCGACAGGAAAGTACTATGACACGGGGTCAATGACATTTGATTGGTGGGATCCAGCTAACATGCCGGCGGGGAATCTGGTCATTGCGATACGCTACAGCGCCGACTCAGGGGCATAGTTAGTCACAGTGGCATTGACTGAGATTGGGTGATTTTTGAAAATTTTGCAGTGTCTGTTCTTGTTTTTTTGTGATAGGGGGGTGCTACATACCTAATCTACCTACTCAATGAAAAAAAACTTGAAAACAAACAATTTTTGGAAGTAAAAATGCAAAAACTCAGAAAAGGCAAGTTCTAGAACATGAAACTACTTCAAAACTTGACAAAAATCCTTAGTTTTGTTGGTTTTTGAGGTGATGAGACTACACACACACCTTAGCAATCAAGTTTGCTAAGTTCCTATCACCTTGAAACACCAAAAAGCAACCAAAACAATCTTCCCAAGCTCAAAAATGGCATTCCTACATGAAAAAACAGATTTCTATCCTCTCTCTCTCTCTTTCTCTCTTTCCACCTCTCTTCTCTCCTATAGTTCCACTAACAAGCTCCAAGTTAAGCTTGAAAACTTGTGCAATGGGAATATTGTTAAATTACATGGCGCAGTAGAACAGAAACTAAACAAAGAATAGAGAATACATAGCAAACTGGAGAGGAACAAAATTTTCCTTCAATATTGATGTAGTACAAATGATGGCTCCGTCTACCCGTGCGCTCCCACAATGGAGCTTAGATGGTGATCTAGACAGATACTAGGTGAAGAGCTACTAGTTGGAAGATCTGATCTGATCTGAACTGATATGATACAATGGACTGGGGAGGTCGCCTCTTTATAGCTATGAGGGCGGTAGTTGGATCAATGTAGTCAGTGGAACCGACCAGTCAACCTAGTCAGTGGAGCCAACTAATCAACCTAGTTGGTGGAACCGACTAGTCGTCCATGGAATATTCAAGAAATATTCCCTATACCATTGCCTTAGGGGCTCTCACCCCCGAACCCCCACTAGGGGGGCCATTGGCCCCTAGGCCCCCCAGCAAGAGTAAGGGGCTACCACACAATCACCTTTCTACCATCAACGGTCTCATTGATAGACCTCATCTGACCATCCAGTGTCCTGGGCTCACACATGGCTTCTCCTTATATGGGGACCTTACAAATTGAGCACCTTGGACCACTGGTGGTTACTAGGAGGGTGGGGCATTGAGCATATCTAAGAAATATAACAAAGGAAGACAAGCGCAAATGCAAAAGCATACCTTCTCTCCTCGACAGCGGCGCCAAAAATGTAGTGTGGTCTCAACGGTGACTCACGTGTCGTGGGGTAGTTGAAGATATGCTGACGGAGCTTCCACTCCCGGCTACTCCTTGTGGGAGCAATGCATAACCTAGTATTAGGAGGTGATCCTAACCGGTTCCCAAATAGCACTTGTGTTAGCCTCGCCACGGGTGATTTGGGGCTCAAACTCCTTGAGCAACCTCACACCTTCACCTGTTTGGTGTTCAAACCTCATGAATGTGGCTCAAAACCTAGAGTGACGAGGCTAGGCTTTTGTGAGACACTCAAAGGTAATCCTAAATGTTGCTAGGAAGCCTTTTCTTCGGAATATTTGGGAAACAAACTCCCTGAGTTGAGTTTGTATTCCTTTTGTGGCTATTTTCATTGGCGTTGCTATTTCCTATGGATGTGGAGCTGAACAGTGCAAGGCGTATGCACTCTGAAGTGTGCATCTCCTTGTTCCAACACCTCCTTGTTCTAGGCGGGGGCAGCTGGAACATACAACCTGTGCACGTTTCCTAGAATCTTTGGACTTTTGGGCAGGCTTGGGGTATTTGGGGATCAAACTCCCTAAGTTTGAGCTATACTCCTTCCGTGTGCTTATTGCTTGTAATCGTTGATCTTGGTGTATTTGGGTATCAAACTCCCTTGAGCTTGTCCTGTTGAAGTAGATCATTCGGCTTGGTTACCTTTACTCATTGATTACCCTGCATTTGGCGGTTGTACTTGTAGATGTTAACAAGAATAATCTCTATCGAATGATGCGGGGTCAAAGAAGACCTCATAGTCGATGTGGACAGGATCCAGGGGCTGAAAATCTAGGGCCGAAGGTGCAGGTGTGATAGGCTGCGTTGTTGACAAAGAGGGCCGTACAAATGACAAGGTATGGCAACTTGTCAAACCTGTATGCTCAACTGCATTAGTTGAAGATTGTCTCATGTGTGCATAGCTAAACATCCATCGGCATGGGATGTAGCACTTGTCATAGGCTCGTCAAGAAAGAGCTGACAGTATAAAGGCCTAGAAACCTAAAATACAACTGTGAAAACATGAGATGTCCCTGAGGCATATAAGGTATCGAATGCTGATGAAGGGACTGATCTAAAGTTGTGGATCCAACCACTAATCTACGTCATTATACTACAACCATAAGTGCATGTTGAAACACTAAGTCTCCCTAAGTTGCGCTATGGCTGAACCTGATGATGTCTACTGCATCGGGGTAGGACCGCACTGATGCATAGGTATCCTCATGTGTTGATGAATGATCTGCTGATCGAAAAAGGTGGTGGTGATAACTTCCAAGGATGCAATGCGGCATGAGTGAGCTGATGTTGGAATGTCTTAAGGACTGATCTATTGATCTGTACTTCTCGTGGAGACCATGTCTAAGGAGATGATGTTTTTCGTATCAAAGCTGATAGCATTAGTGGTGGATGCTGGAATGGAATCACCTGAGGAGAGGAATGTGCTAGAGAATAAATCTCTACATGTGGCAGAAGATGTGAGTGCCTTGTACTGAGGACTTACCTGCTGCTGAATAACTGCATGATCATAACTGAACTCCTACTAAGTATATGCATATGTGGCAAGAGACAGAGTTGGATCCATGCATGAGAGTGATGGTTGTGCATCACAAGAATTAGTCTGAGCTGATGTCGATGGGACTACCTTGTACTGAGAACTTACTGTCAAATATGGCTCGTGCTAAGGGCTTATTGCCAAAGGTGCCTCATGCTAAGGGCTTACCGCGAAGTGTGCCTCATGCTGAGGGCTTACTGACAAATGTACATGATCAAAAATTACGGGCTGATCCATGCTAGCATGTGAAGAGTCTGCATTTGATCTGTCAAGGCCAATGAGGCTCAAGTCGGCATCATAGACTGGTACATACCTTGTGGAAATGAATGATCAAAGAAGGTTCTCTTTCCACTCTTATCATCCAGAGTCATAACTGGTGTATCATCAATTGTGTCATGAGAATAACTCTGGATCTCATCCAGAGTCATAACTGGTGTATCATCAATTGTGTCATGAGAATAACTCCATGCTAGAGGCAATCTGATTCTCTGTGCAAGAGGCTTACCCGTGTACTGGCAGCGACGAGAGTGTCTACCAATGAGGACACTATGTGAGAGCTGCCACTGGGGGCTTGTGTTGAACTGGCAAAACCAAGTCATGTGAGAACATATGTGTGCCAAGGATCAAGCCTGTAGTAAAGTGATGACAACTATGTGTCAGGAGTAGCCATGATGCTGTATAAGGATGATGTGTATGTGCAGGAACCAATGCCAAATATAGTCAACAAATGTGATTGTACATGGGTGGCATGTGTGTGTGCAAATGTGCAACAATCTTTTATCCGAGAAGGAAGATCACTCTGCCAAGTGTCACACTAAGTGATGAAGTGCCAAATGCCAAGAGAATTGAATTGGTGTCACTGTGTGAATGTGTATACAGTTGATAGGACCGATGGGAATGACGCCAGTGGGAACTAATCAGGTAAAGTGGTAACAATGGATGACTTGGCTTGGTGGAGTTGGATCTCCTCTATGGCGGTGCTAGTCTATAGCTAGACTACACGTCGAATCACAAAATGCAGCAAATGAATTTTATCTTGATTCATTTTAAGTGCTAGGTGCACTACAGTGGATTAAGAGGTGGTTCTGATGATGAGGATTCAATGATGCTGACATGTGAAAATATTAGATATAAAATCTTAAATGTTAAATGTGTAGATCATGAGTTGGTGAGAAATTTTTCTTTTTGGAGCATTGCAAAATTCCTCCTAGATCAAAAGATACGGCCCTCGAAAGGATAGGCAATTTTTGATCCCAAGAAGGCCCGAGGTGAGGTGGCAGTGAGAGGTCACATGCCAAAAGAAAAGTGTGCCTATGAAGAGGCAACTATGCCTAGCTGGCACTGTGCTGACATGGATGCTAACTGGGCAAGATGATGATGCTGATTGGGTAGAATGCTGATGTGGTAGGTGACTGAGCACTGCCACATGTAGAAGGCTAGCTCAGGGTTTATGTAGCTTGAGTTAGTTCCACCATTAACCAAACCACAATTAGAATTAACCAACCCTATCCAGTTATTTACCAAGGTTACTTTAACACCACGTGTCGAAATTTGATCCTGCCATGTGTCATAAGGAGGTTCCCTGAAATCTTTAGAGATGCCATTGGAATCTCAGAAGATTCCATTTTCGGCAAGGAAATCCTTCTATGAGGCTTGGGAGCGTGGAGATGGCGTTGGCGCACTCGTTGGTCGCCTGTTTTTTGGAGGACTGTTAAGCCTTGGATGGATGTGCATTTTTGGAAGTGGTGGAAGCGAGCCGTTTGTTGCAGCTAGTTGTCAGAGGAGACATAGCTGAGCGTGGAGGCATCGTTTGTGCAGAGAGTCCTAGCCATTGACGATTTATGGAGTTGGGAGTCGGTAGTCGTGGAGCTGCTGCCCGTGGTCATCTTCGTGCTGTTAGAGGACTTGAAGGCTCTGGTCGTGGCTGTAACAAGGTGCTCAGGGAGCCATTGAAGCCTGTCATAGCTTCCATGGAGTTGCTGGAGGAGACTGTTTGGCCATTGAAGTCTGAGGTGCTTAAGTTGCATGTGTCGCTAGAGTCTCTGGGCTTCTAAGATGATGGGTAGTCAGCTGCTTGTGAGCATAGTTGCTTGCTCTAGTGCCATCGTCGATGGCTAGAGCAGAGGTTCACCAGGTGGAGCCGTGAAAGCTCGTTGTACATGCAGCGTGGCTATTGAAGCATGGACTTGAGGTCATCTGTGGCGGAGCTAAAAGAGGCGTGGTCGTTGCCTTGCAGGCAGAGGAGGTCGTGGAGCTTTTTGTTGTGCCTATGGCTGTCGCTTAGGATGGCGGTGTAGGAGTTTGTAGTTAGCCATAGCTGGCTATCGCTAGAAGGAGGCGTGGGCAGAGATGTAGGGGGGTTTCCATTTTCCGAGCAAAAACCCCCGAGCGACGAGTGAACAAAAGGTGTGAGGGTCCAAATATATAGGCTCAAGTCATTTTTGGGGAGCAAAAAAATCCAAATTATTTCAAGGAATATGTAAGTAGATATGAAATATTGATAAGTAGATATAGATATAAATATACCTTTATATAATATACATATATAATGTCTAAGTGGTGACTTATTTACGACTTTCAAAATTCCTATCTTTTCCTTTCACCATTGGTTGGATCATGAAATTTTGAGCAAATATCCTCTTTATAGCTCCTCAGGATGACCTAAGAAAAATATATAATACCTTTTTAATAGACCCTCTAAGTGTATTTTGCCAGAGGAATATGGTTTGAAGAGCTTGCCCCAACCCTATTCCACCGGCGGAATACCCTTGGAGAGCCTACGCAGAAGGGGTCATAACTTTTGCTCCTTAGCTCAGATTGAGGAGCTGTAAAAGGGAAAAATGTTCAGAATCTCATGATCTATGCAATGGTAGGCTTAAAATTACACTTTTCATAGTTATAAAAGAGAAAAATTAAAAATTTCAAGATGTATATGAGAGTTACAACTTCTCCCTAATTCATATTATGGTAAGGAGTTCAATAGAGACCACATTTCCTTAAAAGTACTTAGGTTTGGAGAATTGGGAATATGTTGAAAATCCCTCCCTTGCCTTCCCATATTTGATAATGTATTAGAGATTAATTTATGATCTTGAAATTATAATAGCTTCAAGTATGAGGTTTCCAATATCTTTTTCCTACTCATCCAAGGAATATGGTATACATTGTTATATGAGAGCTTTAAATATGGGATTGCTAAAGATTAGGGAAACTCTTTTAAATTGATTAAATTACCATAATCCTCAAAAGAGAGTATGGTAGGGAGGTATTTATAGGAGTTTCTAAAGTGTTCACTGTTTGTTCATATATAGATGATGTTCTCTAAAATGAGGGTTATAATGAAAAATAAGTAAGTATATGGTTCCATAAATGAGAAATTAAGAAAGAATTGTATATTCCTTTGAGAAATATACAAGCATGGTTGGTGTCAAAAATTATCGCTCAAACTTTTCTGCTTGTGGGCTTATGCTATAGCTCAGAAGAGTGATGTGTTCTAGGTATTTCAGAAATGGCTGGCCTTGGTTGAGAATCAGTCAGGTAGAACTCTTAAATGCCTATGGACTAACAATGGTGGAGAGTATCTCTCTCATGACTTTCAGCATTTCTATGATACACGTGGGATTAAGAGGGAGCTCACATCCCCTCGTACTCCAGAGCAAAATCCAGTTGCAGAAAAGATGAACCGTACCATTCAAGAAAGTTGCAATGCATGCTTTCAAATGCAAGTCTTTCTGGTGGGTTTTGGGCTGAGGCAATGAAGACTGCAGTGCATGTGATCAACAGATCACCTAGTAAGAGTTTGGATGGTGGTATTCCTAAAGAGGCATGGAGTGGCAAGAAGCCCCCTTACTCTCATTTGCGTATATTTGGGTGTGAGGCATATGCACATGTGCCAAAAGAGCTTCGAAAGAAGCTAGATCCTAAGTCTAGGAAATGCATCTTTCTGGGTTATGGTGAAAGTGGAGAGATGAGCTATCATCTCTGGGATCCAGAAGCAAAGAAGATCATGCACAGCCATGATGTAGTCTTCAATGAGAAGAAGATGCATAAGGCACCCATAACGGATGTGGAAATGAGAAGAATCACTTTTCAGGATGTGAATCCACCTACATATGTTGATAGACAGCAAGCTGTCCATGCACCAAATGTACACCAGGGGTAGACTATGTGATGCTTACTGATTGCGAGGAGCCTTCTTGCTATAGAGAGGCTATGATGCACGAGGATCAACGCAAGTGGGAGTATGCTATGCAATCAGAGATGAGTTCACTTATGAAGAATCAGACTTGGGACTTGGTTTCTTTGCCACATGGAAAGAAGCATTGCCATGTAAATGGGTCTACAAGATGAAGGTCACAGGTGATGATGTGCCTAGGTACAAGGCCCGTTTGGTCGCTAAAGGGTTCAAGCAAGAGAAGGGTGTGGACTTTAATGAGATATTCTCTCCGGTTGTGAAGATGACCACACTTAGATGCATGCTTGGACTAGTGGCATCCGAGGATATGGAGCTTATGCAGATGGATGTCAAGACAGCTTTCTTGCACGGGGATCTGCATGAGGAA